>NC_086266.1:7800000-8104000 GCF_021018805.1 Prinia subflava | reverse complement strand
ACAGGGAAGATGGGGACTTTACAAGATCAGGGAGTGACAGGACAATGGACAGTGGCTATGAGGGGGCAGGGTTAGCTGGGAGCTCAGCTCCGTGCTGTGGGTTCTGACATCCTCACTGGTTCTCTACAACCTGGAGAAAGACACTCAGGTTCCTTTTCCCACACAAAGTGAAAAAGTGCCAGCCAGGCTTCGGTGCCGTTATCTGAGAATGAAAAACTGGGATTTTGATCAGTAATGGAGAGAATGCCTCCAGCCAAGGGCCTGTTTGGAGCAAGGCAGGGTTTGCTCTGCAAATCTCACTGGAGGACCAAGACGTTCCTTTTGTGCAATATATGAAATAAAATGTGCACTGGAGAAGCCACTTGGAAATATTGAATGAGATAACTTCGCCTGATTAATGTAGCGTGCTTCCTTCCCCCTTTTTATTAAAAATTCACAAGGCTTCCCAGCCCTTCTCTCAATTAAGCAACTTGTTTGTCAGGATTATTTGTTACGCATTTTCATAAACATTTGATGAATTATATGCAAACATCTCACTAATGTATTAACAAGGCTGAGGTTTTAATTACACAACACTCAAGGAAAGTGGGCTTAAGGCTCCTCCAGTGGAGTTAATTGTGCTTTCTGCTGTGTCTGGGCATTGCAGGGGGAATTTCCCTCTGGGGGAAATCCCATTACAGTGACAACACTCCCGCCCCGGCTCCCTGCGAGCCCCAGCTGGAGCCCCATGGAATTCAACCACTTCCAGAGCTGCCCTTCCCTCCGCTGGAAGGCTGTGGCTTCACCCAGACTTTGGTAATGAGGAGCTGGGGCTAGATAAAATCAGTTTTCCATCGGTCCTTGGGCATTGTTTGTCACATGGAGATGAGGTTTTTAAGGGATTTCTGACAAAACAGAAGGGCTGTGCTTCATCCCCCTCTTGGCATTTCCAGTTTAGGAGGGCGTGGAATGTTTCAGGGAATGGTTTGGGTTGGGAGGGACCTTAAAGCCTATCCAAGTCTTTAGAATATTTCACTGCCCAAAAATAAGTTAGAAATCCTTGAAAGTCCACCTTATTATTAATTAAATATTACCTGTGGTCTAATATTTGTGATGGAATTATTTGTTCAATATAATTTCTTTCTGTTTTGGTCAGAGCTGTGAATACTCACTACTTGTGACCACTGGTGACACCTCCTGACATATTCTGATGTGACAGAATGGACAACTATATGAAAAAATCTTTTTAAACTTTAATTTCAAGCCTCTGATTTTATTTTCTGCTCTTTTCATTCCCAAAATGGGAGATTTGAAGTGTTTGATACCCTTATTTTAGTCAAGCAATAATTTAAGATATTTCTTCTAAAATCAGCTTCTCCTCTAATTAATCCTGAACCCTTTTCTTTTTTCCCTTTTTCAGAAATATTAAAACATCAAACTCTTTCATTAGGCCAGTGAATGGCATGGCCTTTGATTACTAAACAGAGTGAACTGCTAATTAGCCATTCATTATTGGGCCATTTACTCTGTGACACAGGAGCAATAACGGGTCTTGCAGGGCTCCTAGAGGTCACTTGTCCCTTGCACAGATTTATCACCAGTGTGCAGGTGCTCAGTTCAATGACAACTGGAGGATCAGGAATGGCTCTTTAGACAAAATTGAAAAGAAATTACTTATTTCAAGACTCGTATTCCAAGGACAAGGAATTCATAGGACTGTGGAGTCATGGAATGGGTTGGGTTGGAGGTTTGTAAAGGTGATCCTGTTCCACACCTGCCATGGCAGGGACACCTCCCACTGTCCCAGGCTGCTCCAAGCCCCATCCAATCTGGCCTTGGGCACTTCCAGGGATCCAGGGGCAGCCACAGCTGCTCTGAGCACCCTGTGCCAGGGCCTTGCTCCCTCACAGCCAGGAATTCCTGCCCAATATCCCCTCTAACCCCCCTTATATTCCCAACTACCACCGAATCTAAACCTGGCCTCCAGCTCCCCTTAAATAAACCCAAAGTGCTGTTTAAAAACGCCTGAATTTCCCTGGGGAGGGATACTGAGTTTGAACCACACTGGTGGTGACACCACCAGTTCCACCAGCATGGGGATGGCTTTGGAAGTGCCCAGCTCGTTCCTGTGTGATGAGGAGGGCAGGGCTGGTCCCTGCATCTCCCACCTCCCTGCCCAGGGTGACAGCTCCAGCCAGGAGTGAGCTGTGCTTCCCTTCCCCACTCCCCAGCCTGGCTGGGGTGGCCAGTGAATACAAATCAAGGCAGCAGCGTTAATATTCTCATTACATTGAAAATCCAACGGCCTTTTTTAATATTCAGAATCAAAGGCACTTCACCACCAGTAGATTCTTTTATAATTTTTTTCTTTAATGGAGCCCTGCATCTCATTCCCCACTTCCTCCTCCTCCTCTAATATATATATATTTAAATTTATTTTATTTTTTATTATTTTAAGCCAGGTTAAACCACCAGGGAAGGGCCATGGCTATAAACAGATGTCAGTCACAGAGGGGCTGGGAGGCCTTCCCATCATTAGATGATGCTGAACTTTGAACTTGTGATTTGGAGGCTGCTTTTTCCGGAGAGGAGGAGGAGGAGGCAGCTGGGATGAGGCCGAGGTGGAGGGAGCTTGACGGGGCCTCTCTGGTGAATTGCTGCTCTGCCCAGCCCAGGAACGCTCCGCACTTCAAATCCTCTGCAGTCACTTTGAAGCTCCTCTCTCTTAATCTCTCTCTCTCTTTCTCTCCCTCTCTCCGCTTTTTCCCCCCTCGCATCGATGAATCATTCATGCCTTTTTTTTCCTCCTCCCCACCACCTCAGAGGTTCCTTTAGGAAAAAAAAAAAAAAAGAGGAAAAGAAGAAAAATAAAAGGAGAAAAAACATTTCTCCACACAAAGCCCTGCCTGTGTTTATGTTCTTATTGCTTATTATCACCAATGTAGAACAAATTACTGACATGATGCTGCCGAGGCTCCGGCAGCCCTCGGAGCGGGGCTCCTGACGGAGCTTCCCGGCTTGTTTCAAATGGAAATGCTCCGTGGGGCTCTGCATTCCATGGAAACGCCCCGGGAAGAGTTTGCAAGAGCAGGGAAGGAGCCTGGGCTCAGCACTGGAGCTGCCAGAGGAGCAGCGGGGTTTGCACACGTCCGGAGGAGTCGGTGGTGGTGTGACCATGGGCGGGCGGGAGAAGGGATTTTCAATGGGATCACAGAACACTTCAGGTTGGAAAAGCCCTCCAAGACCATGGAGTCCAACTGCTCTCCCAACACTGCCAGAGCCACCACTAACCCATGTCCCCAAGCGCTGCATCCACAGGTCCTGTATTCCTCCGGGGATGGGGAATCCACACTGCCCAGAGCAGCTGGGCCAGGGCTGGACGTGAAAATCTTTCCGTGCTTTCCACAGCTCTTCCCATGAAAATCTTTTCCCTAATACCTTGAATCCAATCTAAACCTCACCTGGCACAACTTGAGGCCATTTTCTCTTGTCCTGCAGGAAGGGTTTGACAGGCTTTGGGAATTCTCCTGACTCTGGCTTAGATGTGTGGTGAGATGGGGGAGTGTGTCTTGCCTGTGGAAACTCCGATGGGCATGGAAATGCAGAAGGACCATGTCCTGCCTTGAGTTTCTCCAGTGATACAATTTCTTTTAGCAGAGAGCGCACAGGACAATGCTGGAACCTTTCCTCTCCCAACCAAGTCATGTGGCCTCAGTCATCATCTGATTTTGGTATCAATCCTGAAAATGGGATATTTGGGCTTTTGGAACACATTTCTGCTCTCAAACCAACCCAGGAATGGGCTGATCCCAAGTTTATGGTTGCACTCACATTCCCTCCTGGTCTTTGTTGAAGAGGATGGTTGGACCTGCTGTCCCTGGTCTGGGCCACCCCAGGTGCTGCTTGGAGCAGGGTGTTCAACCCTTCCAGAGGGGAATTCCTTCCCAATCTTTGCAGGGGCAGCTCGACACCCCCAGCTCGTGGGGAAGGGCAGAGCTGGTGCTGTGTCTCACATGGAGGAATTAGGGGCTACACTGCACTTGGAAGGAAATTCCATGGGGACACCCAGCTTTTTGCAGCTCCTGGGAGGCCAGGGGAGATTGATGTGGGGTTAATGCCATTGGAAGGGGGTTGAAATGATGGGGGTTTTGCAACACTCGTTTCCCCCTGACACCTGGACTTGGTAGCAATTAAGTCCTGATGCACTTAAGCATCCAGCAAACTTCAGGAATTCAGGCTCTGGAGCTCGGGAAGCTTCGTAGATATTTGTTTAATGATGTCTCAGAAGGGGGAAAAGAGCTTTTGCTGTCACCATGTGCCTCCCAGTCACTCCAAGGATCCCAAAGGGCTGCTTGGTGCAATCCCAAGCCCAGTCTAGGGTTTAAGTGGTTTATCCATCCTGACACAGGGAATCCCTGGGTGGGCTGAGGCTGGACTTGCATCCCCACATCTCCAGACCACGTCCTGGGAGATGCCAGAAGCAGCCATGCAGTTACCCAGGAAGAAATCTTCCTCCTGCAAATCCAAAGGCTGGAACTTTGGATAGGATCCCAGCTTGCCCAGCCCAAGCAGGAATTCCTGCATTCCCTCTTTGTGCTCGCACCACAACAGCAAAATCATTCTGCCAGAGAACAGAGCCAGCCCTGAGGTTTTATTAGATGAGATATGGCCTATTTAATATGTAAAAAATAAACAGCTTTGCTATTAATAATAAATATTTAGGGCTCATTCCAGCTGTTCTTGTGGAGCTCTGTGATGGAGTGTTTACCATGGATTTGGGTTCCCAGGAAAATGTTACTGATGCAATGCTCTGAAAACCCCCTGGGTCTCTATTATCATTAATAATATTATTAAAATCATTGTTATTATTATTGTTGCTGTTATTGCCATTTTTACATATAACCTAATCTTTTTCCCAATAAATTTAGGGCAATAAGGTTATCAGGAAGCACATGAAGGGCACCCACCTCCCTTCCAGGTGTGCTGGGTCATTTCTCTCCATCCCTAGCTGATTTTAACCCCAAATTCCAAATACAAGCTCCAAGTTCACCACCCAGGGAAGCCGATATGGAATGGAACTCGCTTGGCAGCAGGTTTAATTAAATCTGCACTGATTAGACACTGCTTTCCCACTCCACAAAGATGCTGGCTGGGGGTTGTCATGGGATGTGAGGATCACAAGCAAAGGACAGGCATTTGGAGCAGAGATCCAGAACTCCCACTGCTGGAGGTGTAAAACCATGGAAGCATTTTCTCTAAACACTTTTCTTTCACTCTTCTCTACATGGCTGTGATCCACAGTGGGAATGGGAGACCTCCATGTCCATCAGGGACATCCACCAAGGATGCAGCAGGAAAGGGGAGAGGCTGCTTCCCCTGCCTGGAGAGCCTGGAGGGAGACAGGGATGGAGGGAGGGACGGGGGCAGGAATGGAACTAGCCAGTTCCAGCCACAGACAGAGCCATGGTAGGGACAACAAAATGCTGTTTGCCCTCACCCCAAAATTAGTAGGAGAGAGTTTTCCCCCAGAGATTGCAAGGAAAGGGATGTTTGGGTACTAGGTCTGAACACCAGCACTGCCAACATCAGGGAATTATCATCCCTCCCAGCCCTTTGCCTCCCCAGTCTCTTTAGCCTAGAAGTGAATTTTGGGACAATGGGATTAAGAAAAACTCATTTTCTTAGACTTCCGTCTACAAGAGAGCCAGGCACACACCTACACCTCTTTTTTGGGAGAAAATGTGATGCTCTGGGAGGATGGTGCTGTGGGAATCCCACCTTGGGAGAGAAAACAGGGCTGGAGGGGAAAACACGCAAGGGTTAAACACCAGACTTTAGGGGAGGCTCCTAAAACTTCTCTGCTACTTCTCTGCTTTCTGCACAGAGCTGGGAAATACAAGAAGGGCTTGTGGAAAAGCATCAGATCTTCCCAGGCTATTGATTCCTGACCTTCGTTCCATGGCCCTCGCCTGGCTCATTAGCCCCAGAGCAGGCAGCCTCATCTGAGCTGATTCTGTGATCTTCACTGACCAGGCTGAAGGGAAATTCCCCTTCTCAGCCCTAAAACCAAGCCTAATGGGCCACCTGCCCCCCTCCAGGGACTGCTGGAAGCATCGGGAGCTCATTAGGGCCTGGGAAGGGCATCAGCATCCAAGACTGGGGAGCAGCTTCCCCCGAGCACCTGCAGCCAGGCACGAGTTTGGGTCAAGGTTAAAGACAGGCTTTGGAGCTGGAACTCCAAGTTCAGGTGCAGGAGGGGTTCTCTGAGTGTGCTCTGCTTTCCAGAGGCCACAGGCTGGTGCCAAACCCCACAAACACCCCGGAGCACTGGTGACCCCAGGCTCTGGCATCAGCTGGAAGAGGAGCAGGAGCCACAACCCTGCAGCTTCAGGTTCATTTATTTTCAGGTAATTTCAGAACAGGGCCAGACTGGTGGATCTATTCGCAATTTGGTCAAAAAAACAGAGAAGCAATTAGGCTGAAAGGAGCTTTGGTGTATGAAAGTGGAATAACGTTGCTTTAGGTCAAGTTTGAGCTCTGTACCCCAGCTTGAACTTCCAGGTAAATAACACAACCCACCTGCCCTTTTCCCAGGAAGTTCATTTCCACCCTTCATGCCTCAGTTTCCCCACTCACCCCACAGAGCTTGCCTGGGGTTTTCTTTTGCTCTGAGATCTTAACAAGCACTGCGAGGCTCTCACTGTGAGTTTTCAGTTGGTGGCTTTGGGCCCTGCCTTAGGTTATGTAACCAAAAACAGTGTATTCTATTTCACCTGTTGAAACCAGTTGGAGAGATGTGGTTTTTTTCCTTTATCTCTTGTAACTCCAGGGGGGAGGGGGGTGGATGCCTTCTGTTAATGGGCCAGCTGTTAAACCAGGGGAGCAATGTTCCTTATCTCTTCCACTACCCATTCCTCCCTCCACAAGGATATCTGCTGTTAATGAGCCATTAAGGCTCACCACAGCTGACAAAATTAAATTATTTCATTGTGAGATGCTCCACCCAGTGGGAGGAGCCTTCCTACCTGGATAAAACCTGAGATTCAGAACAGCAGAGCATCCACTTTTCCACTGGATTCTCAGAGGAAGACCGGACTCATCTCAATTCCACTACAGGATCATCTCTACCCCAACAGAACCACATCTGTCACTCCAGGAGAATTTATTTGGACTGCTTCCAACACCCTGACAACACGGTGTCAGGTCCAACTCTGTCAGCATTCTCTAGGACTTTTGTTTGTTTGCTTGCTTGGGTTTTTTTGTATTACTGCATTTGCATTTTTAATATTCCTCATAAAGAACTGTTACTCCTATTCCCATATTTTTTGCCTGAAAGCTCCTAATTGCAAAATTGTAATAATTTAGAGGGGGGCGGTTTTACATTCGCCATTCCAAGGGAAACTCCAGTTTTCCCTGACAGATACCTGTCTTTCCAAACCAACACAGGCCCTCAGCTCTGTCCTGCACAGCTGAGGGACACCACCCCGGGCTCCAGCCTTCTTCACCCCCTCTCCCTGTTGATAGCCAGGCTGGAAAATTGCCTTTATTGCCTGGAGTGTGGCAGAGGCAGGGTGTGGGGAAGAGGAGAAGGGAGGGGAGGGCAGCAGTCTGTGTGGCCAAGGGCAGTCACGTCCCACCAGGACATTGAGGGCAGAGGGTTCCCTGTCCCACTCGGGTCAGACCTTTTGCCTCATTGGCCAGCTCTGCAATCCCTGGAAAATCCCTGGGGCATCCATCAATCTCTGGAGCATGTACTGACCCTGCATGGAGAATAGGAACATTTTCCTCAATCCTTTCAAACCTGCACCCATGCGACCAATGCAGGGGAACCGAAACACTTCTGGATCAGGAGAAACTCTGGTCCTCTCCCCCCATCCAGGGCTCTCTCCTTCCCTTCCCCACAGCTTTCAATTATTTAATTTCCCCTCCCCCTGGCAGCATCAGAAAGCTGGGCGCCTTAAATACAAATCACCTCCAAATCATTACGAGCAGGACCTTTCAGCCCCGTTCAGAGCAATGGGCCTGGAGTAATGAGCTCTGCTGAGAGTTTGCTGCATTTCACATCCTGCAGATGTAAAGGATGGGATTGGGGAAGGGGGAGGGAAGCGGGAAGTAGGCCAGATCCAGCTGGGGAGGTGAAATATTCGCAACTCACCTTTTCCTCCCTCAGCAGGGGCCGGAGGAATTTCAGGTCCTCCTGAACCTTGGGCTCCGGAGCTAGGATCAGCTGGACAAACAGGGAGGTTGCAGCTGGAAATTGAAGCCCTGAGGTGCTCAGACATCCTTCCAGGGCTGGGCTCCCACCCTGGACCTTGCCCCCAGCAGACCCTGAGCAATCCCTCATTCCCAGGAGCTGTGCTCCCCTCCCTTCAGTCAGCTCCAGCCCTTGAAAGGGACTGTCACACACTCCAGGGTGCCTCTCCCACGTCTCCACCCTCAATCCCTCTGGTGCAGGAACCAGTTCACCTCATCCCACCCTGCCTTCCCCCGAGGCATCAGTGCCCACCTTGGAATGCTCTTTGCAGGTGGGTGTCCCTCCCTGTAGGACCTCAGGGCACTGCGGGGCAGGACACCACCACCTGGGGGTAACCAAGGCCTTGCACCCAGATTTAGGATGCTCCAGGCTCAGGAGGTGTCAAATTATTCCTGGAGTGCCTGGAAAGAGCAGCACAGGAAAACCAGCAGGGACCTCCCTGCCATGAAAATGCTGCCCTCAGATCCTGGGGGCTCCCAGGGCACCAGCAGGACCAGGTGAAGGCCTTCCCTGCCCTTCTCCTTGAGCATCCGCACCCAGGCAGATGCTGAGCTCTCTACAAAGTCCCAGGGATCAGCACTCAGGGCTTTCCTCCTGCTCCAGCAGTGGCATCAAGCTCCCACACAAGGATCAACACACCCTCAACACCCTCAGACCCCATCCCTTGGGGCAGCCAGACCCAGCCAGGGCTCCCCTACCCTCCCTCCCTGCCTGGGAAAAGGTGTGGAAGGAGGGGATGGGGCAGGGAAGAGACGAGAGCAAAGCCTTGCACCGCAGACTTCAAAGTCCTCGTCAGCAGGAGCCTTCGGAACAGTTTAAGTACAAAATGAATTGTTTTAATATTTAATCAGCCTATAATAGGCCTGGGGATCCCAGTGGAGGTGGTTTGCAGCTGAAAGGATGTCCAGAGTGAGCATCCACCCTCCCGGAGGGACAGTGGTCCTGCAAGAGCCCTGAGAAAAGGGAGACACAGCCTCCTCCCCGCCGGCTGCCCTGGATGTCACACAACACCTGGGACCAGCTCCCACCCACACCTGCTGGGTGCTGAGGGCTTGGAGAGCCACAGCCATCAGTCCTCACCCTGCAGGAGGGTGATTGCATCCTCTGACAGCCTCAGAACACATTCCAGCCTGCTCCCACCCACCCCGTAACCCTCATCCCGAAGGGTCCACTCCCAGTGGGAGTGTGGGGGCACCCAGCCACGGAGAGGGCACAGTCCCAAGCCCTGGCACTGCCCAGGCTGGGGAGAAGCCCTTGGGAATTGGGGTTCTTGGATATGCAAGGATACAAACCTGATTTGGCTCAGCTCAGCCTTTCCCCTCCAGCATCACTGCCTGGCTCCACAGGTTGGGAGCTGGAGGCTCAGACCCCAAAGCCACTTCCCCATGATCCTGGGGCAAATCCCAGCCCCAGTCCCACCCACACCTCAGGGATGGGGTGATGATTTTAAACTAGAAGAGGATCAGATTATATTAAATATGAGGAAAAAGTATTTTTGCAATGAGGGTGGGGAGGCCCTGGCACAGAAGAAGCTGTGGCTGCCCCTGGATCCCTGGAAGTGTCCAAGGCCAGGCTGGACAGGGCTTGGAGCACCCTGGGATAGTGGAAGGTGTCCCTGCCCATGGCAGAGGGGGCACTGGATGATCTTTAATGTCATTCTCAACTCAAACTCAATTCCACGAGTCTCTGCTGACAGGCTCCTGCCAAGCCCACACAGGTGGATGTTGGGAGGAGGGAAGGAGCCTGCCCTGGGATGGTTGATGGCTTTAGATCCTTTTTCCTTGGCACAGGGGCAGGTTATTCCCCTTCCACTGGGAACAGGGGTCCCTGTGGGATTGCCAAACACCACGGGCAGGAGAATCAGGGAGCAGCCAAGGGCAGCAGCAGCAGCTCCAGAGGCACCGGAGATGCCCCTGTGGGTCCACAGCCCCTGTGGCTCCCCTGGGGATTTACCCCCATAAAGACAGGTTGTTCCTGTCCGTTCTCTGTAAAAGGAGGGAGTCAGGAAGGATTCCTTTTGATCCATTTCTCGGCCAAAATTACAATGCAAACGCGACACTATTATATCTGAGAACCATTTACTGATAGAAAAGGGTAAGCGTTCCTACCAAGGGACAAGAAAAAAAGAGCAGAGAGGGGGAAAAGAGACACGGAGAAAGCCACAGAAGGCAGGGACAGTTGCCACAGGATCCCCGGGTGCCTGTCAGCCTGGATGCGCCGGCGGAACATACGCTGCGAACCGCGGTGTGCCTGTGTGGCGCCGTGGTGGGCTGTGTGCTCCTTTCGCCAGGAAAATCCAGAGGTTTATGTCCAAAAGGGAAATGAGGAGTCCTTCAACTTCATTCGAATAAAGGGAGAGAGTTCACTGGGGCATCCCCCTATGAGGCTTTCTCTCTCGGGGTTTCGGAGGCTGCAGCCTCCTTTTATCCTGAACTCCCGGCCTCATGTTCCCCTCTTCCTTCCCCCACTGGCCGAGGTACTAGGAAGGTGCAGCCTTCCCGAACTGCCTGTCCCATATCCCCCCTTGAACCTACTGTCTCACCCCAAAGTTCACAAGATCAGCCTTGTCTGTCTCAGGAGCCAAGCTGTCTGGACTCTGCAGCAAACCTAAACTCATTTCAAAGATGTTAACACCCGTCCCTTCAACGCCCATCAAATCGTCTGTAAAGACATTAGCACACACCTTTCCTCTTTCCTCTGGGGTGCAGGCAGGGACCACAGGGAGGAAGAAGCGAGGGGGGTTAGGGGGCCGAGCAGACCCCACGGGTGAGCTTCTGCTCCCTCCAAGGTACTCAAATGGCTCCCGTTGTGTTGAGCTGGCTGCGTGTATGTGCCAAGGCTGCTCCCACAGCCCAGCTTTGGGCATTTTTCGCGGGCTTTCTTTTGGCAGGCTTTTTTTAAGCAGGCTTTTTTTATTGGTGGGAATTTTTGGCGGGAATTTTGGCGGGTGTCCGGGCATTTGTGTCACCGGCCCGTGGCGGGGCCACTCACAGCCCGATTTTCCCTGCCCTGTTTGGCTGCCAGGTGAAGCCTTCACAGGGGGACAGGGCTGCCAGCACATGCACAGCCCTATAAGAATATAACGTATGTTGAGGCATAAATAAAAATAAGATTGGTCCTTCTCAGTGCCCCAAACTGCAGCAGGATAAACCAACCCCTTCATTTCACAGCCTTTGCCAGAAGGGCAAACCATTAAAACCCCCAAAAAACCCTTCCCCAGGGTGAAGTGTCCCCTGAGCTGCTTTTTGGGGGAAATCCCCAGAATTACCCCGCTGTGGGGCAGCCTGGCTTGGCCCAGCCTGTCAGGAGGATGTTCTTAGAAGGATCCTGGGGAAAAATAAATCAGCCTAAAACCATTATCCATCAGGGTTGTGCTTCCATTAGAGAACCCTCCGCCCAGGAGCTGCTGGAGCCTCCCGGGTCTCGGGTTACTGCAGTTGAGCTCCCGGTGGGTGCTGTGGGGTGGGACTGGGACCATTAAACGTGCCCAGTTAATTTTACAGGGATTCTTCGAGGAAGAAGAAAAAAGATCTGAGCTCTCCTCTGCTGGCAGGAGCAGAGTGGAGAGAGGGCTTCATCACCTTCCTACCAGCACCATCTTCTGGCCAACACCAGCCCATCAGCCAGGGGCTGCAGTCGTGGAATCCCAGAATATTTTAGGTTGGGAAAGAACTTTAGGATCACTGAGTCTAACCATTGCCCCGGCACTGCCAAAGCCACCATTGCCCCGTGTCCCCAAGTGTCACATCCACACAGCTTTGAAATCCCTCCAGGGGATCCCTCAGTTTATCCATGGCAAGGGACAGGGTTGGGATTGACTCTTCCCTTTGGAGCCCCTGCCCAACCCCTGCCCTGGGTTTGGGGAAGGATCTGCAGCATTTCTGTCTCTGCAGCCCTGGTCCTGTTTGGGGAGCCCAAGGAGCTGTCTTTGCACTGCAGCAGAAATGAAGGAAGGGATGTGATCCACCCCACCAGAGACAGGCTGCAGGGCACTGGCAATGGGCTGCAGGTGGGGTTGGATGTCTCACCTTGGCAAGAGTATGAGGAAAGGAAGGAATTCCTCCCTGTGAGGCTGGGCAGGCCCTGGCACTGCCCGGAGCAGCTGTGGCTGCCCCTGGGTCCCTGGAAGTGTCCAAGGCCAGGTTGGAGCAGCCTGGGATGGTGGAATGGGACGAGCTTTGATGTCCCTTCCAATCCAAACCATTATAAAAATCCCCAATGCCTAAAGAAAGGAAATAAATGGACACAAATGATGTACAAACCTCTGTGGATGTGTGATGGTTTGGCAGTTTGGGATGGACCCTACACCCACCTCCCCAAAATGTCGCCCTAGATGTTGTTAGGATGTGCTGCAGCCTCTCTGTCCCCTCCATTCTGTTGCCACCACCCCAGGAGTAACTTTTCCTTGCCCAGTAGCAACAATCCCAAAGTTCCCAAGGAGGGGGAGAGGAGGAAGGCAGGAGGAGTTGCAGTTGCTGTCCCAGCTCCCCACAGAGCCCGTGTGGGCCCAGTCCAAGGCACAGAGCCGCGGCCAGGCTGTGCCGAGGGCCCCGCGCCTCTCCCCGAGGACAGCGGGCCGTGAGCGGCCTGGCGCCTCGGACACGAGTTAAATGTCCTGGAGAGTGAATTCCACATGGGCCCTTCCTCTGCGCAGTTCAGTGACACATCAAAGCCCAGATAAGCCTTGCAGACCATTGCACTCTCCAGGGCGCCTTGGGGTGATTTATCTCCCTCCAGCTCCGGCTTCTGCGTTTCTGGCCCATCACACTGCCAGACGCTTCTGCTCCTGCTCCTGTTCTCTCTGCTGCCCATTCTTTGCCTCAGGTCTTCCATGGGTGTCCAGCTGCTCCTAGAAGTGGAGCAAGATGTTCAGCGTTCCCACTGAACACTGTGGCCACGGCATCTGTGCTCTTTATCCATGCTTGGCACTCGCAGACTTGTTCCAGGCAGTGACACCGGGAAATAAGCTGCAATTCCTGTTATAAACTCCAAACCTGCACCAACTGGTCTCATGTTGGTGGCTCTGCCCTCACAGGTGACAGAACTGTCCCCTCTCATAGGCAGGACTAGCTCCCACCAGTTCTGTTGGAAGTGTGGGTCATGGAATCATGAAATGGTTTGGGTTGGAAGAGACCTTAAAGCTCATCCTGCCATGGGCAGGGACACCTTCCACTATCCCAGGCTGCTCCCACCCCCATCCAGCCTGGCTGTAGACACTTGCAGGGATCCAGGGGCAGCCACAGCTGCTCTGGGCACCCTGTGCCAGGGCTTCACCTCCCTCACAGGGAGGAATTTCCTCCCAGTATCCTATCCACTCCTGTTCTCTTTCAGCTTAAGGCATTCCCCCTTGTCCTATCACTCCATACCCTCAGGGGAAATCCCTCTCCAACCTTCTGGAGGTGAAATCAACCTGCACAAGTATTTGAGGCAAGAGGGAAACCAGGAGCTCATCCAGCAAAGAGAATATGTAACATTTTTTCCTCATTAACTGGGACAGATTCGTGTTCCATACAGGACAATCCCAAGCATCTGGAGTGATATTCCACATGTAGGCCCTGCTTGAGCAGAGAGAGATCCACCATGTTCCCTTCCAACCTGACCTATTCCATGATCCTGGGGTAGCTGCCAGGAGGGTGCAGGGGCAGCTGTCCAGGTCTGTGCTCCCAAACACCTTCCTGACCCTCACACAACTTGGAGCATCCTTGCCCTGACCAGCCGGAGCCTTCCCTGTCCCCCTGGAAGCCTGGAGCCAGCTCTGTCCCTGGGAGCCACCCTGCTCCATCCCACTGGGGTGATGGGCAGATTCCAGCATCTGATACCATGGAGTCATCTCAGCCCTGCCTTTCTCTGTGTCACAGGAATTATCTGGAATCCAGGCAGGGTTTGAGCCTGGCATTGCTGGAGATGTCTCCTTTAACCCTGGGGGCTGCTGGCAGAGGGGGCTCCTGGGCAGGGAGTTCTTTCTCAGCCTCTCTGTGCTTCAGGGCAGGAGGTTAATTAGGTAGCAGGGTAATGAGGAGTCATTAAATCTGCCTGCACCGTGCTGTCAGCATAACAAGGGCAGCCCAGGAAGGTTAAAGCTGGGATTCTCCTTTTCCCTTTGCCTTCAATTAACCTTTCCATGTTTTTGCAACACTCCGGGCCCCAGAGATGGGGTCTGGGTGTTCTGGTAAATAGCAGAACACAGAAACAAACTTTTCTTTGAAGTCACCGGCAGGAGCCTCTTGGCTTCCAGCTTAAAATAAACAGGAGGACCCAGCTTTCCCTATAAACACTGCCCCCGTCCCATCCGGGTTTGAAGGGGCAGGAGGAGGAATGGGGTTTATTTAGAATTTTTATTCCATTTTTGCTTTTCCTTCCTCAAGCAGGAAGTGCTGGGGGCTCCCCTCAGCCCCCCCACCAGTGAGACATCTCCTTCCACAACCCTGCTCTCAGGTGGGGCTCCTTCCTTCCCCGGCTTTGACCTTCTGATGGGTGGGTAGTGAGACTGTCAGCACATCCCAGCTCTCTGAGTGAGGTCCTTCCCTCCAGGGCTGTCCCAGGAGCGCTTTCAGGGCGCTCTCATTGCCGGAGAGGCACCTCAGCATGGAGGAACCTCCCACGTCTGGTGGATGGCATCCCATGGTGGGGGGATGGAACTGCATGACCCTCAGGGTCTTTTCTAACCCAAACTGTTCCGTGGTGTGGTCAGCAGGTGACAGAGGACATCAGCTCCTGTCTATGTGCTGCTTTCCCTTCGTGTATCCCAGAGGAGATCTGTGGGTGACAAATGAGGAATCTCCACAAGGAAATCCTTGTCCACATCCTCCCATGGCAGTGGAGCTCCTGTGTGCAGGAGCCCACAAAGCTCCCCAGAAACCAACATTTAATAAAATGGGATATTGGGAGCATTTTTATAATGAAACCCTCTAAAAAAACCCACCCAAACAAAAGAAACCCCAACCAAAACCATTTCCATTCCCTCTCTACCTCTCCTGCTTAATTAATGGAGCAGGGAGGGGCTTCCCAAAATGCGGTCCTTGACTCCCCACCCCTCTGGGTTGGCCATGGTGGGGTGGCAGTGTCCAGTCACATGGGGAGCTTGTGACCCAGTGGCTCCGTGGGGATGTGCAGCCCTCACAGAGGGCCCAGTGTCCCCTCACAGAGCCCCATTGAGGCTCCTCACATGGCCCAATCAGCCCTAACACGCGTGACTGCCTCTGTCCCCAGGCCATCCTTCATTTACAAGGCAACTCCTCTTTTCCATATTTATTTCTTCCCTCCATCAGTGCCACTCCAGCTCCACCCCAGCAGGATGAAGCCCCCCTCTGACCCCCTCTGTCCCCCCATGTCACCTGACACACCCTGGGCTCCAGGGGTGAGCTCCACACTCTTCCCCCAGCACATCCTCTCCTGCAAAGAACCCTGGAATGTCCTGGGTTGGGAGGGACCCCAAAGATCGTGGATCCAGCTGCTGTCCCTGCCCAGACCCCCACCAATCCCACCCTGGGCATTCCTGGCAGCGCTGTCCAAAGGCTCCTGGAGCTCTGGCAGCCTCGGAGCTGTGCCCATTCCCTGGGGAGCCTGGGCAGTGCCCAGCAGGTGGGAACCTGTTCCTGATCTCCCACCTAACCCTCCCTGACACGGCTCCAGCTGTTCCCTAATTCCTGTCCCTGCTCACAGGGAGTGGAGCTGCCCCTCAGGAGGAGGCTCCAGACCCCAATGAGGTCTGACCTCTGCATCCTCTTCTCAAATCACCTCAGCCACTGCTCCTGGGCTTCCTCTCCATCATCTCTTAGGCCTCCTTTGGATGCTCTCCAACAGATTTAGGACAGAAGATTTGCCCACTGAGGCTGGAATCTCCCTCCCCATCAGGAAGCAGGACGGCTTGGGAAGCTTAGAGGTGATGGCATTAAATCCTGGACTGGAACTGCTGAGGGCATGAAGATCTCCCTGGGGCACTGAGATGGGATGATTCCTGTGCCTGGATGGATTTTTAGCTGATGGTTCCCTGCTAAAGCCAGCTCTGCACATGTGCACTACGTGCTCTTCCCACCTCTCCTTCCAGGATTCCCGTGAAGCAGACAGGGAATTAAAGATGGGACAATTCTTGTCTTGCTTAAACATTTTTGGGGACACTGATTTCAACAGCCAGTGCTTGACTCAGAGGCAACCGTCCCAGGCTGTGGTGGGGCTGCCAAACTTCAGGGCTCTCATCACCAGTCAGAGCAGAGTTCCCAATCCCCTGGCTGGATTCCAGTGCTCCTAAAGCAATTTCCATCCTTCATTTTATTGTCATTCCAGGGTGGCTCCAACAGGCAGAACTCTAAAACTCACCTGGTTCATTCCAAGCCTCTTCCAGATCCCTGCTGGAGGTGCCACTGCAAAACTCATCAGAAAGGGCTCAGATCCTCTTTAGGCAGTGGGGACTCCCTGAAGAGGGACAGGGATTCCTCAGTTTTCTTGGATGGCATCCATGGTTTTCTCTTCCCGCAGGATCCAGGCTTGGGGGTGAGTTTGAACTCAGCAGTGCCCAGCTGGGATTTTGCCACCACCTGTATTAAATTCTGTTTTTTCCTGGCTCATCCCTGAGTTGGCCACCAAGTTATGGAAGTGACCTGGCAAATCCCAGAGTTGAGAGCAGCCTGGAATTCCTTGCTGTGCCTTTGGCTTTCACTCCCCTTTCCCCAGGGATAACCAAGGCTCAGACCACGGGAGGGATGGGTCCTCTCCCAGATGCCAGGGAACTGATCCCCACTGGTGTTTTCCTCTGCTTTCTCTAATTCCCAAGGCATTTTTTCTGCTGCCAATGAGGCATTTTTCACATCCCCATTCCCAGCTATCTCTGGTGAGCAGTGAGGGGGTTCCATGGGATGAGGAGGGGGAATCTCAGCAGTCCTACCCTCCCCAGAACTCTGAGGACTCTAAATTCCACACTGTTTATCCAACCCTTCTCCCGCTGTCTTTCCTCATTCCCGTTTCCTGGAAAGGTCAATGGTACTTGAAGCTGTTGGTGGCTCTTCGAGGAGAGGCCATTAATCTCTCTATAATTATCTGCAATCATTTCAGGAGCAATAACCCATTTGTCCAAGCTTTTCTCAGAAGCTTGTTAAGCGGAAGGAAGGGATGGAAGGTGGGAGACACTGGGAAATAATCCAGGGAATGTCCCACTGAGCTTCTGGGCCCTGTGGCTGTGGGGGCTCCGGTGCTGGCGTGGCTCTGCCAAAGCCTCCGAGGATCTGCCCCAGCCCACCAGGCACTGGAAAGATCTGGAGATCTCCCCAGATCTTTGTGGGTTTCACATGGAGTGTCTGGATCCACCCCAGTACTGACAGGGCTTGGATTTACTTCAGTTCCAATTTTTGAGGACGTTTGGCCCTGAATTCAAAATATTCCCAGTTCTGGAGCTGAACTACTTAAATGAACTAGATTTACCAAAATGAATGAAGATAATACAGAGCATTCAGAAATTAAAAAGTCCAAATCCACTTCCACTTTCTATCAATTAATAACAATATTTTTTACATACATAGGTATGTATAAGCAAAGGATTGATTAAAGGTTAGAACAATTACACAGGGCAGGGGAGTTTGCTCAGGTTTAAAGCCCACAATATTGATTCAACCAAAGATCTGCTAGAGAGAAATTAATGTAATAATTACATGCCAGCTCTGCTGCGGGAGCCAGTAACCCACCTTTAATCAAGCTCATTAGCAAATGCGATCAGTTCTTCCAATGGAGGGAGGTTTGTGGGACATCTTCCTGAAACACCTCAAGGAAATGCACGCAAAACCCCTGGCAGAAATCCCATCTCTGCGTCCATGTGCCTCACCCCCTTGTCCAGCCTGGCACCAGCTCAGCTGTGGAGCAGCCTATGGATCCTAAGGAACCACAGTTCCACATCCAGGAGAGCAGGGAGCTCCTTGGGAGCTTAGGCAGAGCTCTGGGTGAGGAGGGACAAGGCCATCAGCACTTTGGGGGGTTCTCTGTCACCTGGAGTCACCTTGAGAGCAGTAACCCCCACCTTGTGGCTGTAAACACTGGGAGGTGTTTTCCCCCTGCTATGGGAATACACAAGACAGAGAATCAAACAGACTTGATTAGCATAGTGGGTTTGATAACCAAGATGCCATGGCAGAAACAAACAGAACTGTGAAAATTAAAGAAGATGGGATTAAACCTGCTTACAGGAAGAGAGAAGATTCAACTTCTGCAAGCAAAGGATTGTTGTAAAATCATGAGTTTTCTGTGTGATTTTTAACCTGATTATTGTAGTAGAAATTATTAACCTGTCTGAAATAGTATATAAGCTTTTGGGAAACCTGAGTAAAATCAAATTCTGATCACCTAATCAGTCTTCCTGTCTCTCAATCAGTCACCAATACCCTGCCTCTGGAGAAGCCTTAGGACTTGTGGGGTTCCTGCAGAAACCAAGGAGGGAGCAGCCAGGTGGGGGTCAGGCTCTGCTCCCAGGGAACAAGGGACAGGGTGAGAGGAGACAGCCTCAAGCTGTGCCAGGGGAGGTTTGGATTGGAAATTGGGGAAGGGTTCATCACAGAAGGGGTTGTCCAGCCCTGGCACAGCTGCCCAGGGCAGCGGTAGAATTCCCATCCCTGGAAGGGTACAAAGACCCCATGGATGTGACCCTTGGGGGACAAGGTTTAGCGGAGATCATGATGGTGGCTGATGGTTGGACTTGATGGCCAAAAAGGTCTTTTCCTCTTTAACATCTCAGTGATTCCATGACTTTAAGCCCTTCTCCCACCAAGGCCAGGATCAACATCCTCCCATCGCGCTGGTTGCGACATCTTTGGGACACAGAGATGTCCTCAGCTCCTGTCACTTCCTGAGGGCTCCTGCATCCCAGGGGACACAGCCACCCCAGCCTCTGATGTTCTGCCATCGGGGCCGGCTGAAGACAACAAGAGGCTCATCGGAAGCCCCAATCTCTATCCGATGTCAGGCAGGAGCCCCAGGCACGGCCGCACCCCGAGCGGTGACACCAGGACAGAACGTGTCACCTCCCGGCACAGCAGCTGGCCCGCGCCGCCACGGCGGGGCTGCAAACGGCCCGTCCCCCCCCGAGCAGCTCCAAAGAGCTCCAAAGAGCTCCAAAGAACTCCAAAGAACTTGACTTCACTCGGCCCCGCTGATAAGAAAGTTATGAGCAAAAAAACTTCAAGTGCGGGGTCAGCGCGGGCTCGTGGGAACAGCCGGGATCTGGCGGCGCTTCCCGAGGCATCCCCTCCTCCAGGGAAGGGCAAGTCCCGTGTGCCTGAGCAATCCCGCTCCTGCACTCGCCCATCCCGGCTGCAGGGAGGGGAGGTGGCGGCAGACACTGAAATAATCCCTATTTCCCAGCTCTTTGCACAGGAGAACACTCCCGGTTTGGTGGGATCCAGCCTGGAGTTGCCGGAGGTTCCAGTGTTAAACCCAGGGAGCAGCACCTGGAGCTCCTCTCGGATGAGCTCCTGATGCTGCAGGATGGGGATCAGGGGCAGCAATATGGGAGAAATGGGGGTGCATCCCACTGCTTCCGTGTTTTCCTAAGCCACTGGGACGTTTTTCCTGACTCGCCTGAAGCACAGCTCTGAGGCTTCAGACTCAGATGTCCATAAGATGGAAAGGAAAGGGGAAAGGGGAAAGGAAAAGGGGGAAAGGAAAAAGGGGAAAGGGAAAAGGAGAAAGAAGAAAGGAGAAAGGAGAAAGGAGAAAGGAGAAAGGAGAAAGGAGAAAGGAGAAAGGAGAAAGGAGAAAGGAGAAAGGAAAAAGGAGAAAGGAGAAAGGAGAAAGGAGAAAGGAGAAAGGAGAAAGGAAAAAGGAAAAAGGAAAAAGGAAAAAGGAGAGAGGAAAAAGGAAAAAGAAAGGAAACAGGAAAAAGGAGAGAGGAAAAAGGAAAAAATATAAAGGAAAAGGGAAAAAGGAAAAAGGAGAAAGGAGAAAGGAAAAAGGAAAAAGGAAAAAGGAGAGAGGAAAAAGGAAAAAGAAAGGAAACAGGAAAAAGGAGAGAGGAAAAAGGAAAAAATATAAAGGAAAAGGGAAAAAGGAAAAAGGAGAAAGGAGAAAGGAAAAAGAAAGGAAAAAGGAAAAAGGAGAGAGGAAAAAGGAAAAAAGATAAAGGAAAAAGGAGAAAGGAAAAAGGAGAAAGGAAAAAGGAAAAAGGAGAAAGGAAAAAGGAAAAAGGAAAAAGGAAAAAGGAAAAAGGAAAAAGGAAAAAGGAAAAAGGAAAAAGGAAAAAGGAAAAAGGAAAAAGGAAAAAGGAAAAAGGAAAAAGGAAAAAGGAAAAAGGAAAAAGGAAAGGAATAGAGGGCAGGATATGAACTGGCACCACCTCTTGCTCTCTTCACTCTTCATTGCTGCACTGCTGGCTTGCTCCAGGAGCTAAAACCAGGGAATCATCAGCCTGGAGGGAGAAAGGAGAAGGGAAAATTCAGAGGTCAGAACTTGATGTGAATGAAAATATTTGCAGGAGAAAAGCACAGCTGGAAAGCTGCCAGGGCTGTTCTCCAGCACTCCAGACCCCTCTGGCATCAGAGGCAGGGCAAAGGGGATGCTGGCAGCAGGATTTGAGGAATATGAGCAGAAATGCAGGCACAGTCTTCTATTTATTTATTTTAAGTGATGCCAGTGGAGGTGTCGGGCTGGGAGGCAGTTTCTGAGTGTTCCACATCAGCATTCCCAGTGCCTCACAAGTAAATCCAAGCCTTCCCAGAGGATGCCTGAACAAAAATACACCCAGCATTTCAGTCAGATGACACTGAAGGAGGATTTGCCAGCTGACAACCCTGGAAGAACATCTTCCTGAAGGGTTTGTCCCTGCAGGTCCCCAGCAGTCGCTTCTCCATAAGGTTTCACCTGTTTGAATTCCTGAGGGACTGTCTCGGAGTTTTCCTGTTGAGATCCCAGGGGAGAGGCTCTGTACTTGATGCCTCCAGGAATATTTCCTCCTCCCAGGCATCCATGATGCCTCGAGGAACATTCCCTCCTCCCAGGCATCCCTGCTTTCCCACAGCCCCGTCCCTGCATTTGGGATAACACAGACTCACACCTGGACACTGGGACTCCTCCAGCTGAACTGAAATGGGGTCTGGGGCCCGGCTGGGGGTTCAGGGCCATAAAGAGCAATTAGTGCCATAATTAGTGCCATAATCAGAGCAATTAGTGGGGCGTCTGGGAGGCACCTCCGTCCCCTCCTGGGCACATCCCGGGGCAAACAGCTGCATTCCCTCTGCCACAGGGTGAGCAGCCAGGTGTCAGGAGGGGTAAGGAGAACCTCCCAAACGATTCCTCTCAATGTTTCTCTGCTCCATGACCACACCTGTCAGTCGGATTCCTCTCAATCTCCACACCCCAGAGCAGAGCACTGTGGGGCAGTTCCACTCTTATCCACCGGCAGAGTGAACCCCGTGATTCCGGCTGGAAGCAGCAGCGATTTCCTTTCACCAGTCCTTGCCTGGCTCAGCCACTCCAGCAGCTGGGACTGCAAAGCCAAAGCCATTGACACCTTCCCACAGCTGGCAAAGCCAGAGGGATGGATGCTCTGAGCTGTGGCTCTCCCCAGAGCTCAGGGGTCCCTGGTTCCCCTTGAAGCTGCTTTCCTGCTGTGACACAAGCAGGGCGCCCGGCGTGGCTTTGGGGTTTCATTCTCGTCCTGGAGGCGACTCAACACCAGCCTTGGGCCCCAACGTGTGTCAGGGCCAGGCTTGGCAGGGCTGGGTTTTCCTGGGGGTCTCTGAGGGGCTGGAGCCAGTCTTTGTCTCCAGCAGAACAGAGAGGGCCATTCATGCCCTGTCCCGTGCAGGAACGTGACTGGCCCAGAACAGGCTGCAGAACCCCCCAGGGGCAGGGAGGGGGGCCCTGCATGCCCCCAGCTCCTCTGCTTGGGGAAGAGAGCCCGGGAAAAGCTGCAGCCCCTCACAGAGGCCAGAGGGTTAAAGGGTGGTTAAATCCATGGATTCTGCCCTGGGTAGGGGAGCCCTTTGAGGGGCTGCTCCCTGCTCTGCCTGGGGATGGAGCGAGCAGAGGGGACAGGGCCAGGTCACCTCCTGCTGCCCTTCAAAGCCTCCAGGTGGGAATGGGCTTGTTTGCTCCTGCCTGGGCCAGACCAAAAGTCCAGCCCCAGAGTCCCAGGAATGCACCAAGGTGCAGGAATGATCCACAGAGCTCCAGAGTCAACCCTGGAACACAAATTTCAAGGTGGAAACATCTCTGGGTATTACTGGCCAAAAAGGGGCAGCATCTGAGTGCTCCAGGCAAGGCCAGGGATGGGCTGTGCCCCTCCAGCCCGGCCCACCAAACCTGGCTTTTCCTGCTGTCCTTCCCACTAAACCTGGCTTTCCCTCTGTGTCCTTCCCACTAAACCTGAGTCTACCTCCATGTCCTTCCCACCAAACCTGGCTTTTCCTGCATATCCAGATCATTTCTGCCCTATTTAAAAACCTTGGCCAGTGAGAAAAGCCAGCCTGGTCCAGTTCTCATCAGCAGCTTTGAACAAATCTTGAGATGAGGATCCTGCCACTCATGGAGCAGACGGTGCCACCCCGCCACCCCCCCCCCGCAGATTTATTTGTTTATTATTTTCACTCCGTCCCAGAGCTGTCCCGTGTTTCTCCAGCTTTTCCCTCCTCCATCCCCATCCCACCCTCAGCCATTGGTCGCAGGGGCAGTGCTGGGGGAGCCCTGGGATGTTCTATAAAACCACCCACTGCGGGAGCCGCGGGAGGAAGGAGCATTCCCCGCAGCACCAGCCCCCACACAAGAGCCAGCTCCAGCATCCAAAGCACTGCAGCTCTCCCAGGACATGCCCGAGGTCCAGGGCAGGGGGCAGGAGCCGTGAGGGGGAAGAAACCGCTCCCAGGAGCACCCAAATTCCATGGTCACCAGGAAGGTAACGACTCCGATGGAAAGCTTTGCTCTTCTGTGCATTAATCTGTGAACAAAGTGGTTCCTTGTGTCAGGGTGGGTTTTTGCAGGGTTTGCAGCCCCCTCTGGGGAAGGTGTTGAAGGGCCCACGGTGCCTGGACAAGATCCAGTACATGGCAGGGAGAGGAGAAATCCAGCAGACCTCTGGTGGAAACTCCTGCTCCTGGAGCAGGCTGGGTTCAGGGCAGGGAGCAGCGGGAGGTGCTGCTGTCACCTCTCTCCCTCCTCTCCTCCACCCACAGAGATTTAGCTGCAGTATTTATCCACAGAAAAGCTGTGTTTGGAGTCTGAGAGATAAGGTGGAACTGCTCTGGAAGGGAGGGAGAGGAGGAGGAGGATGGAGGGAGAGGGTGGAGGCTGGAGGTGAGGATGCTGCCTGCGATGTGCTGGGCTCTCCTGGGATCCCAGGGAAGAGGGATTGCAATCCCACACACGGCACCTTTCGGGCAGAATTAGCCTCTGTAGGGTTGAGGTGACAGTTTTCAGTCTGGTTTTCTCTCTGGGAATCTCTCCCTGATTAGGATGTCCATGTTAGGATTCCAGTGGGTTCAGCTGTGATTCGGGCTTGGCACAGTTAAAATTCCCACTGGGATGGGTGAAAGCAATTCTGGATCTGGGGTTTGACCATGCTGGTATTGGGTTCCCATCTGAACAAGGCTCCTGTGCCTCAGTTTCCATCAGCTGAGGAAGGGCTGTTCTTCTAAGCACTCCAAGATGGGAAGAGCAAGGATGAAATGGGCAGTTGGGCAGGAGAAAACAGTTTGGTTTTGCCCAAATTTTTGATTTAGTGAAAGATTTGATTCAGTTTAAGGTGAGATGGGGAGAAAGTGTTTTTCTTCTCTAGTGCTTTTCAGCTGCTCCATGGAGGGGCTGGGCAGGAGCTGTGTCCTGTGATCCTCCTTCACATGAGCTGCTCTGCCAAGCCTCAGGGTTTTTATGCTTCTACATTTTTCTTTACCACAGCTCTGAGATCAGGCTGGGCACATAAAACAGCCCAGGGCTGTGGGGGTCTCTGGGCATGACTTCCAGGGGTGCCCTGGCACCCTCTGCCAGTGCACTGCTGTCCTCCAGCCAAGAGTGGCTGTGCCATCCAAAGCTGTCCCCGTGAGCCCCCAGGGACCTCAGGCAGGATTTCTGAGCGGGGTCTGCCCTCTCCTGAGAGCTGCAGTCCTGTGGGCACGGTGGGGAGGAGAGGTTTGGACACCCCCAGGGGACACCTGTCCCTGGCGTGGCCGGGGGAGACAACGGAGCTGGGGAGTTCAACAAGGCTGAAATCCCTGGACAAGTCAGAGCAGGGGTCTGTGTGCAGGTTTGTGATCCTTTGGGGTATTTATCCATTCTCTCCCTTCCTTTCTTCACCCCTCCCAGCCCAGCCCAGGCACTTCCACAAAGCCCGAGCCCCTGGGGGAGGCACAGCTGCCACAGGAGCTGTGCTCAGTCCTGGGGGGCTCTGCCTGGCCTGGCCACCTCTTCCCGGGGTGGGAGCAGTGCTGGGCCTGGGGTTGCCCTTGCCATGGGCAGGGAGGACCCTGCTACAGCCTGGGAGGGCCTTGGCTGGCTGGTCCTGGGAAGCAGATCCTGGGGTCCAGCGGTTTGGGATCAGATCCCAGCTCTGCGTGCAGGAGTCAGCCCCACACTGATCCCAGTCAGGCTCCCTGATCCCTGCCTCACTCCTTCCCTGGAGCAGGGAAATCCCAGGGACTCCCAGAAACGCTCCAGTTCCCAGTCCAGCCACAGCACTTTCTTCTTCCTTCAGAGCTGGGGAGTTTCACAGTTTGACAAAAGTGTTCCTTATTCACTCCAGCCAAGAGCCCCAGATTTATCCCTGCTTGAGGAACAGACTGGAGTTTTCTGCCCTCTCCCATTCCTTGTCTGGGCTCATTTCCAAGCCTGGATCACGCAAAAACCCCTTCCTCAAACCCACACCCCCCAGGATGGTGCCACCACCACTCTCATCTTTCTCCTGTGGTTGTGGAGCAGCCACTTGGCTCTTCCTGCCGGGAAGCGCCGTCAGAGCTGTGCAAATCAAAACCACTCTGGGGATATTTATTGGTGCTGCAGCCCTGGAGAGCTTCCACTGTGTCAGCAGCCAGTGCTGGAAAGAGCCCAGGGAGTTTTATACCTCTGAACACGGAGCTGGGTGGGCATGGGGGTTTGGGAGGGAAGAGGTTCAGTTCTTGGTGCTGAGGATGGGGAAGAGGGGCTGTGCTGCTGCACATAAATCGGGGTGAGATGTCAGGTGTCAGTGTGGCACTGCTGGAAAAAGCCCTGCAGTGTTTTCCCAGCAGGGCTCTGCTGAGTCCTCCCTTTGCAGGGGCAGCCTGTGGGATCAGCTGAGGAGGGGGATGTTGGTGAGGCTTCTGTTCCCCCCGTGGGATAAACTGGGAAAGTTCTGCTGGTTCTGTGGACCCTGAGGTGTGACTGCAGAGCTGCCCAGATGTGCAGGCATTGACAGAGGTGCCCCAAAAGTGCAACCTCAACCTGTCAGGAATGAAATGACCCCAAACTAAACCCTACAAGTCCCTGACAGGAGGGCACAGCCGGAGGGGCCGGGCTCTGCTCCAGAGAATAGGGACAGGAGGAGAGGGAACGGCCCCAGGCTGGGCCAGGGGAGGGGAAGGGTGGACACCAGCAGGAATTTCCCCATGGAAAGGGTGCTCAAGCCTTGGCAGGGCATGCCCAGCAGAGTTTGGAGTCCCCATCCCTGGAGGGGCCCAAGGAACAACTGGACTCTGTGCTCTGGTGATGAGGTGGGGATTGGGCACAGCTTGGACTCGATGATCCTGGAGCACTTTTCCAATGCTAATGATTCTGGGATTCTAAGTGAGGAGTGGGATGGTCACAGGAGGAAGCTGGGACTGGCCACAGGAGCAGCAATGCCGAGTGCAGGAGCTGCAGGCACTGCTCCCACACTCACTGAGCACAGGCAGGTGCCCCCAGCCACTGCAGGGCCGTGTCAGAGGCACAAGGGACTGTTTGTTCTCCTCCCAGTCTGTTCTACTGAACTGTTTAAATTTAGCAGCACAAACCCCACCCTCAGGTCAACAGCACTGACCTGGCAGGATCCGATCTGGCATCGTTTCTGTTTGCTGGGATGATGGAGCTCTCCAGCAGCTCATAAATAAAATTGAATCATAAAATAGAATATGCCAGGTTGGGAGGGATCCACAGGGGTCATCCAGCCCAGCTCCTGGCCCTGCACAGAGAGCCCAACAATCCTACCCTGGGCATCCCTGTGGTGTCCAAACTCTCCTGGAGCTGTGGCAGCCTCGGGGCTGTGCCCATTCCTGGGGAGCCTGGCTGGGCCCAGCACCCTCTGGGGTAAAAACCTTTCCTGATCTCCAACCTAACCCTGCCCTGGCCCACTCCAGCCATTCCCTGGGTGCTGTCCCTGCTCATAGGGAGGAGAGATCAGAGCTGCCCCTCAGGAGGAACTTTCAGATCCCAGTGAGGTCTCACCTCAGCCTTCTCCTCTCCAGGATGGGCAACTTTTCTTCTCTCCAATGTCCCACCTCTTCATCCCCTGCTAAACCATTCCTCTCCCTGGTCCTTTTCTCCACTGGCAGATCCCAGCAAGACCCCAAGGACATTCCACAAGCATCATGAGGACCCCTGCCCACGGCTTCACCGTCGTCTCCTCAGCAGGACCAATCCCAGCTCCCACCGCCCTGGCCATCCTCCTGAGCTGCCTCTTCTCTGGGGTGCACAGCCAGACCCCTGGGGCCTTCCAGGAGAGCACCGTGCCCCTGGCGGTGCTGGGCCAGGAGCAGGCCTACAGCCTGCTGCAGCCTGGGCTCCTCCGGGCCATGCCGGTGTCCAACCTGTCTGGGGACACCCCTGGGGGCAGCCCCTCGGAGCCGCCCCTGCTGCCCGTGTGCGCCAGGCCCGCCGACATCCGGCACGTCTTCAAGTACATCAACACCATCGTGTCCTGCACCATCTTCATCGTGGGCATCATCGGCAACTCCACGCTGCTGCGCATCATCTACAAGAACAAGTGCATGAGGAACGGCCCCAACGTGCTCATCGCCAGCCTGGCCCTGGGGGACCTGCTCTACATCCTCATCGCGCTGCCCATCAACGTCTACAAGGTGGGCTCCACGCTGGGGCTGGGATGGGGCTGCTCCCACCTCGGGACCGGCTGTGGCTGCCCCCGCATCCCTGGAGGAGTCCAAGGCCAGCTTGGATGGGGCTTGGAGCAGCCTGGGATAGGGGAAGGTGTCCCTGCCCAGGGACTGGATGGGCTTTAGGGTCCCTCTGTAACCCTTCTGAGATTCCATGATTTGTGTTGCTGCTGAGGCCGAAGGAATGAGCTGGAATGGGTGGTTGGTTCTGGGGTAGCCTCAGGAAAGGCCCCGGGGTCAGGGGGGCAGAGGGGTTGTGAACTCAGCCTCATTCTCCTCCTCTTGGATGAGTGGCCTGGGTTCCTCCAGCCTTCAGGACACATTGTCCCACCTCTGCTTGTCCCAGCTGAGCGTGGGTTCTGTCAGGAAAGTGAGTGTGCTCGGGGGTCAGAGTCTGGAAAAGCTAAGGACACACGGCTTTGAAGCTGTCCAGGCTGGACCTCGGCTGTGTCAGAGCACGACTTTCATTCTCCCTTGGAAAACAACCCAAAGCAGCCTAGTGTGGAGTTCAGGACTCAGATCCACTCAAAACCCCCCACGGTCTGGAGTCAGGACCTGGTGTCTGGACCAACCTTCATCTGTGTCCAGTCAGGGAAATCAAAGTTTCCCAGTGCCAACAAACCATGGGAAAGTGCCCGCGGCACATTCCCAGTGGTGGGAAGCTCAGAGAGCTCTCCCTGCTCTCTGAGGGCTCCCCACACCTCGTGGGTGAGCCCACAGAGAAGCTGGAAGGGTGTTCCCAAAGCAGCCTGCTAACGTGTGGATCCTCCCCAGCTCCTGGCCAAGGACTGGCCCTTCGGAGTGCAGGTCTGCAAGCTGGTGCCCTTCATCCAGAAAGCCTCGGTGGGCATCACAGTGCTCAGCCTCTGTGCCCTCAGCATCGACAGGTGAGACACAACAGCCACACCTGCGCTGCCCAGCCCACCCCTGTCCCCTCACTGGCACCAGGGGCAGAACCAGGAGCTCCTTCTCTGGCCAGTGCCAGGATGGGGACAGGCTGTTCTCATGTGGAGCTGGAATCCAGCAGGAACTCTCTGGTGACAGTTGGAATCCTGAGGGGAGGATCATGGTGTGGGTGGGATGGTGAGGAAGGTGGCCAAGGACAGCCCCCATCCCATCCATCCACTGAGCCCCTGCTCCCCAGTCCTGCACTTGGGATGGTTCAGGGGTGGAGAGGAAGGTGTGAGGGAAAGGACATCTGGGGACAGCTCTAATCTGCACCTTCTCCTCATTCCCATGCCCGGGCAGGTACAGAGCCGTGGCGTCCTGGAGCCGGATCCAGGGCATTGGGATCCCCATGTGGAAGGCCGTGGAGGTGCTGCTGATCTGGGCAGTGGCCATCGTTCTGGCAGTGCCCGAGGCCATCGCCTTCGACATGGTGGAGCTGAGCTACTGGGAGCAGCACCTGTGGGTGTGCATGCTGGCCTCGGAGCAGAAATCCCCCTTCATGAGGGTATGAGTGCATCCCAGTCTCAGTCCCAATCCCAATCCCAGTCCCAGTCCCAATCCCAATCCTATTCCCAATCCCAATCCCAATCCCAATCCTGCTTCAGAAGGGTACATGTGCATCCCAAGTTACCCCTCCTGCCCTTTCCCCATTTCCAGCTGCTCTCTCTCTCTTTCCCCTGCAGTTTTACCGGGATGTGAAGGACTGGTGGCTTTTTGGTTTTTATTTCTGCCTGCCCCTGGTGTGCACGGGCATCTTCTACACCCTCATGTCCTGCGAGATGCTGAGCAAAAGGAATGGGATGAGGATTGCTCTGAATGACCACATGAAACGGGTGAGGGAACCAGGGAGGAATCCTGGGGTTCCCAGACAGTGCTGTGGGAGGGGGGACACTCCCATCCCTGTGAAGGAAAGGAAGAGTGGCAAAGCCTCACAGCAGATCTTGGCACACTGGTACAGGGATTACACCAGGGAAAAGGGCCTTCAGCTCCATAATCTCCAGCCTCAGGGGTGACCCCAAACCCTTCTGGTCACGGCCCAGCTTCATTAAAGCTCTCCTGGTCATTTATCCCAGCCCACGCCACACTGGACCAAAGGCTGGATGTACCAAATCCCTGACAAGGGGTGCGGGGAAGGGTTCACTGTCCTCTCCCATGCTTTGGGAATGAATCCCTGAGGAGCTCCAGCTGGTTGTCACTGTAACAGTGTGAGGGGTAAATGGAGCAGGCCCCGTGTCCCAGGGAGCACCATCCCAGCAGAGCCACCAGGAGCGATGGTGGGGAGGGGTCTGGCCCTGCAGAGCTGCTGCTGCCCTGCCCCTTTCTGCAGCCTGGACCCGATGCAGGAGCAGCCTGGGCTAGTGGAAGATGTCCCTGCCCATGGTAGGACAAGGCGACCTTTAAGGCCCCTTCCAGTCCAAACCATTCCTTGATCCCACTGTTTGGGCCCCACTCCCCATGCTCACGCTCCCCCTGCCCCTGTCCGGCAGCGCCGGGAGGTGGCCAAGACCGTGTTCTGCCTGGTGGTGATCTTCGCGCTCTGCTGGCTGCCCCTGCACCTCAGCCGCATCCTCAAGAAGACCATCTACGACCAGACGGACCCCAACCGCTGCGAGCTGCTCAGGTAGAGCCCCCGGCAGGGGACACCGGCCTGGGAGCCCTGGGGACCAGCACAGGCCCTGCTGGGCTCGGGCCAGGCTAGGGAATTGCCTTACTGCTTTCAGCAATTCCTTGTCCAGACAGCACTGCCCTCCCGATGGGCACAGGGAGGGTGGGGGGACATCAGAGGGGTTAAAATAAATTTTGGAATGTCTCTGTGAAGCTGAGGTCTCCTGGGCACAGGAACATTCCCAGCAGGGCCGAGGGCTCCTCACTTTCTGCCGGGTGGGAGGTGTTTGTCTCCCTCCCCTTCCACCCATCAGCCAGAATCCAGCCCAGGCCAGGGGCTGCTGCTGTGCTGGGGTTTGGGAACACCAGGAGCACCATGAGTAACCAGAGCTTATGTTCTTGGCTTCCTCAGGGAATGCTCCTTGCAAGGAAAAGTGGTTCTTCCTAGGGAAGGATGGATTTGTGCACTGCTCTTCCACAGCAGCAGGATCCCAGGCCAAGCAGTTTGGAAATTCCCTCTGTTCTCCATGAGCTCCTGACACATCTGCTCTCTCCCTTCCCCCCTCAGTTTTCTCCTGGTGATGGATTATTTTGGGATCAACATGGCCTCCCTTAACTCCTGCATCAACCCCGTGGCTCTGTACTTTGTCAGCAGGAAATTCAAGAACTGCTTCCAGGTAGGAATGACCCCTCCAGAGCTTCTGGCTGCAGTCGCCAGGCCCAGGGGCACAAGTTGATCTTATTCCTCAGCCCAAATTTTCCCCGTCTGGTACCTCTCTTCTCAAAGTACACCAGAGCTCAGTGCCCTGCTGGGGGGAGGCTTTTTCCAGAGCAGGATTTAGGACAAGCCAAAAATTCCCTGTCATTCTGGAACAGGAAAATCCCCACAAACCATCAGACATGGGGCTGGGGCTGCTCCAGACTTTGAACCCCCAAGACATTGGGAGATAATTTTCAGAAGTAGTGAAGCCCTGCGAAAGAAAGGGAAGTAGACTGGGATGGGATGGGATGGGATGGGATGGGATGGGATGGGATGGGATGGGATGGGATGGGATGGGATGGGATGGGATGGGATGGGATGGCATGGCATGGCATGGCATGGCATGGCATGGCATGGCATGGCATGGCATGGCATGGCATGGCATGGCATGGCATGGCATGGCATGGCATGGCATGGCATGGGAGTTGAGCCCAGCTAGGCATCACCTGTATTTTCTGTCCCCTAATGACAAGAACACACAACTACAAAAAATGCCCAAATGTCAGTATCCTCATTTCCCCCCCTCACCTGGAAAACCTGCTCCCAGCAGAGCTGCAGGACAGCAAGGCTCAGCAATTCCCAGCCTGGCACTGTGCAGGGGCACCTGCTGGCACAAATATGGGAGTATTTCCTCCTCTTTTCCCACATCCCACATGTGTGACCTCTCCCCCTTGTGTCTTCTCAGTCCTGCCTGTGCTGCTGGTGCCAGAGGCCGGCCCTGAGCATCACCCCCACGGATGAGAAGGGATCTGTTGGGAAGTGGAAAGCCACGGGGCAGGAGCTGGGGCTGGACCGGAGCAGCTCCCGCCTGAGCAACAAGTACAGCTCCTCCTAAAGCCCTGTCACTGCCAAGGACAAGGCACAAGGACAGCAGGACCCCTCTGATCCTCTCCCAGGCTCTTCCTGGCTGGGCCTGAATCAGCTTTGCCTTTGTGTCCTCACCCAACTGGAAGGAGCTGGAGCATTTCCCCAGGGCCAGCTCCAAACCCAGCCCCTGGCCCCAGCGGTCACCTCTGAGGAGAGGGAAGGGGATTCACATCCTCACAGGATTTTTCATTTCCTCGCAAGAAAACCAAGGGATTCTGGCCATTTGCCTCAGGGTGGAACGTGGGGCATGCGTGGGGGAAGGGAAGGAAGGTTGGGGTGGTCACTCTGAGATGGATGTGGGGGGAGGAGGAGAGGGAGAGTGACAATTCCCAGCTGCAAAAGCCAACCAAAGCTTGGATAAATCCCTGTGAGGGACAGAGGCATCCTCGTGGTCTTGTGGAGGTGGGAAAGGCAGTGGAGAAGGTCCAACTCAGCTGGAAGAGCCACTAGAACCAAGCAAAATATGGGAAAGGGCTCTCTCGAATTTATTATTGGCAATAATTCATGCCCCAGGTGATTTTCCAGCAATTTTCAAGGCCAGGTTGGGCAGGGCTTGGAGCAGCCTGGGACAGTGGAAGGAGTCTCTGCCCATGGCAGGGGTGGGAGGAGAGGCACTGCAGGTCCCTCCCCACCCAGTCTGTGACTGCAATCCATGTGATTCCATGTGACTGTGAGTCCATGTGATCCCATTCTAACATTCTTGCCAAAACTTTCAGAAAAACTACATGAAAAAGTTGTATTTACCAGCTTTTTGATGATTTTTTGTTGGTTTTCCCACATCTCTCTTTTCCCTCTCTCTCTTTTCCTTCTTTCCCCCCTTCTACCTTGTCATGGAAAAAAATGGAGAGAGGAAAAGGGGAGAAGAGACGAGACCTGCAATTAAAACATTTCCCAGGTGTTGGGGTGGATTTTTTAGCTTAACTTTCACTGAAATGTAAATGTTTTACAAATAAATCATAAAGACAATTTGGTTTCAAAGAAAACAGAGACTGAGGAATATCAAGACCAGCCCATTTTCCATAGATTTTCCAATCTGCGGAGCAATCTGTGTCCACATTCTATGACCTTCCATCCCTGTGCTGAGCAGGACACAGCATCAGCTCTGCAGCATGTAAATTAATAAACTTTATTATTAAAGAAAATACATTTTGCAGCAAAGTCATAAAAAAATAAAACAACAAAAAAGCCTTGTTTAGACACAGGGAATTCAACACACAGAAGTCACACATCCATGGACATCCATGCCCCTCCCAAAGGCTACTGCATCTCCTCCTCCTTCTGTGCTCTGAACTCCTTCATGCTCCTCTGAAACAAGAGCAAAGCACAAATGTCACCAAGATGTCCCTGGGTAGCACAGAGCCACCACCCTGCTGTACTGGGACTCCTCTGCCCTGGAAAGCTCTGACAGAGCTCCAGGTGCTTTTGGGAGAAAGTGACCTTTACAGTCACTCCAAAGTAAAGGGAGACAGGCCATGCCACGGATCAGGCAGAGCCTGTCCAAAAACCTCCCGGTTTTCCTGCCAAAAGTGTCTCCAACACAGGCCATGGCCTCTCCCTTTGGAATCACAGGACAGAACTGACCCTGAGCTCTTCAGGAATGACCCAAGGGACAGAACTGACCCTGAGCTCCCAGGAATGGCCCAAGGGACAGAACTGACCCTGAGCTCCACAGGAATGGCCCAGGGGACAGAACTGACCCTGAGCTCCACAGGAATGTCTCACCTCAAAGGTATTGAGCACGTGTTGGCAAACACCCATCAGGTCATTCAGTCCTTTCCGGAATGGCTCCACAGCAGGAAGGGCTCCTTTGGGAAAAGATGGATTAGGGACACAGGAGGTGGCTTCCCAAGGGCAGTCCTCACCTCCCCAGGGGTGTGCCCCAGCCACACAGCTCGGGGTGCCAGGGCTGCTCCCAGCCAGCCCAGCTGCCTGGAGCCAGGCAGCTTCCTGCTTCCCACGGCAGCTGGAGCAGAATTTGGGAGCAGCCTGTGAGGCTCAGGAAAGGGGCTCAGCACTGCAGTGCCTGGCAGAGGGCAGGGAGAAAGGGCTTTTCTTTATTTAACAGACTCCTAGTGGGAAGCTGGCATGAGCATGGGGAATTCCATAAGAACAGGGCCCCAGACACGGAGGGACAGCCCCAGCCTCACCTCTGGTCTGGATCCTGAAGTTGATCTTGCTTTCCGAGGGGTGTGTGATGCAGTAGCCACAGAACTCCACGTCAGGGCTGCAGGAGGGCAGAGAGGAGAGGGAGCAGTGAAACCCAGGCCAATCCATGGCAAATCCCAGGAAAATCAGAGGCTCAGGGCACCCTAGGCCTGCTGGGGCTCTGGATGTGTCTAAATAACTTAGGGGAGGGATGTGCTGAGAGGAAAGTCCATGTGTGACCTTGTCCCCTCACACCCATCTCCCTCTGAGCTGAGCTGGAGCTCTGCAGGGCACAGACACAGCTGTAACCACAATCAGAGCAGTGCCAGCTCTGCCACAGGATCCTGGATGCTTGGAGTTCTCCCTGTAACCAAACCTGCTGCTGCTCTGCTGGGTGGAAAAGGCTGAGTGGTCCAGGGCACTGGAGGACAGAACTGGCCCTGAGCTCCACAGGAATGTCTCACCTCAAAGGTGTTGAGCACCAAACACCCATCAGGTCATTCAGCCCTTTCCAGAATGGCTCCACAGCAGGAAGGGCCCCTTTAGGAGAAGTTCCCAAAACGTTGCAGGGCCTCTCCCTCCTGCTAAGCTGAGTGCTGGAGCTTTGGCCCCCAGCTCTGGCCAGCAGCCTCTTTTGTGTTGTCAGTGATTTATCACAGGGACCTTAAAGCTCATCCAGTCCCACGCCCATGCTGCAGGGTGCTCCAGGCCCTGTCCAACCCAGACTGGGACAGTTCCAGGGATGGAAATCCACAGCCTCTCTGGGCAGCAAATGGAGTCCAGTTACTCCTCCAGCAGCTCAGGAGGGACTGAAAGCCCTGGGCTGAGCTTAACTTGGGTTCCTGGGCAGGGAAGGGTATGGGTAGAGGCTCAGGAGAGGCTGGTTAGGCCCTTTAAGGGCTGTTGGTGCTCTCAGGGCACAGCACAAGGAGAAGGAGGAGCAGGGCTCCATGTCTGACACAAGGGCTGCAAGGGTGTGCTCAGAGGGCCTTTGGGACCATCTGCCTCATGCCAGCAACAGCTGAGGTGTGGATCAGGAAGGAGAAGGCCAGAGCAGGGCACGGAGGTCCCTTGGAAGCCCCACTCACTTCTTCATGACCATGTAGCGCAGGGAGTTGCCCAGGGTGTGATCCTCGTCGTGCAGCACAAACGTGACGCAGTTCCCGTCTGTCCCGTCTGCCTGGATCTGTCACCAGGGACAGGGAAGAGAAGCTGAAACCCCCCTGAGGCCAGGGACACTTGAAGGGTGAGGATCAGCTCCCGTGCTCAGCTTCCCCGAGAAACTGGGGGGTTGTGGATCTCGCTGGGCCACCTCTGCTGCTGCTGTGGGACCAAAACACCTTCAGAGAAGTGGGAAAGCTCCAAAATTCCACCCAGTTTTAAACCAGGTTAGCCCTGACCTCCGCCTGCTGTTGTTCACCACAGGATGTCAGGATGTCCCTTGGAGCCATCCGGACACGATTTGTCCTGATGCCAATGCCACCCCACCACACGTGAGGGTGCCCTACCACCAAGCCAGGCTTGGGAATGACAGAGTCACGGAAGCACGGAACAGTTTGGGTTGGAAAAGCCCTCCAAGACCACCGAGCACAACCCCTCCCCAGCACTGCCGAGGCCGCCCTAACCCATGTCCTCCTGTGCCACATCCACACGGCTTTCACATCCCTGCAGGACGGGCACTCCGCCGCTGCCCCGGGCGGCTGTGCCGGGCCGGGACAGCCCTTCCCGCGAAGCGTTCTTCCCTAACACCGCACCCAGCCCTCCCCTGGCACAACGTGAGGCTGCTTTTCCTCGGGAGCGGAGCCCGGGCCGCCCGCTCCCCTCCTGTAAGGGAGCGAGCGGCGCCCCCGACCCCGATCCCGACCCCGACCCCGATCCCGATCCCGACCCCGATCCCGACCCCGATCCCGATCCCGACCCCGATCCCGACCCCGATCCCGACCCCGACCCCGACCCCGATCCCGATCCCGATCCCGATCCCGACCCCGACCCCGATCCCGATCCCGATCCCGACCCCGACCCCGATCCCGATCCCGATCCCGACCCCGACCCCGACCCCGATCCCGATCCCGATCCCGATCCCGATCCCGATCCCGATCCCGATCCCGACCCCCCCGCTCCCCGTGTCCCTCACGGTTTCCAGCGCGGGGCCGCTGCCGCTGCCGGTGCCGGCCATGGCGGTTCCGGGCCCGCAGCTCCCGGCGGCCCCGCGGCCGGAAACGCGTCGGGGCCAGGCCGGGCCGGGCGGGGCCGCAGCGGGGCCGGCGGGGCCCGGGAGCGCCGGTGAGCGCGGGGGGCCGGGGCGGCCGCGGGGCCCCGGCAGGGCCGGGCCGGGCCGGGCCAGGCTGGGGGTTCGGGTGTGCGGGGTCCGGCCGGGCACAGCACCAGCCCCGCGCCCGGCAGGCGCTGCCGGCGGGAGGAGGCCGCGCTCGGTACCGGCGACACAGCGGGGTGACCGCGGTTACCGGGGTGTTATTGCCGTGTTACCGGGGTATTATCAGCATGTTACTGGAGTATCATCACTATGCCACTGGGGTGTTATTGCCATGTTACTGGGGTGTTATTGATGTATTACTGAAGTGTTATTGCCGTGTTACTGGAGTGTTGCTGATGTATTACTGGGGTGTTATTAGTATGTTACTGGCCTGTTATTAGTATGTTACTGGCCTGTTACCAGGGGTTTATCAGCATGTTATTGGAGTACTATTACTCTGTTACTCTCGCCTGTTACTGGGGTGTTACTGGCATGTAATTGGAATGTGATTAGTATGTTGCTGGGATATTATTATTGTGTTAGTGGAGTGTTCTTGATGTGTTACTGGGGTGTTATTGATGTTTTACTGGGATGTTATTGATGTGTTTCTGGGTTATTATTGATGTGTTACTGGGGTGTTATTAGTATGTTGCTGGCCTGTTACCGGAGGTGTTACCAGCATGTTATTGGGATGTTATTAGTGTGTTACTGGGGTATTATTAGTGTGTTACTGGCCTGTTAATGGGGTGTTACCCGTGTATTACCAGCGTGTTACTGGTGTGCCTGGGAGTGGACGGTGTTGTGGATGTAGCACTGCATGGCTTAATTAGTTAATTAATTAATCACAGGTGTGCTGGCAGGGGGTGTGGGGAGGCTGGCTCCCAGGGAGCAGTGACAGGATGACAGGAGGTAGCTGTGCCAGGGAGGTTTGGGTGGATATTGGGAATGTTCTGACCTGGAAAGGGCTGTCCAGCCCTGGCGCAGCTGGGCAGAGATGGAGTGCCCGTCCCTGGAGGGATTTAAAATCCGTGTGGATGTGGCACTTGGGGACATGGGTTAGGGTGGCCTCGGCAGTGCTGGGGAATGGTTGGACTCATGGTCTTGGGGGGCTTTTCCAACCTCAACAGTTCCCTGATTCCATGCTTTGGGCTGCACGTGTTCCCTTTTTGGGGAGCTGCTTACTCAATCACTGTCGTGTTGTGTGTTCTTACCCCCCTCCAAACCCTGCAGTGCTGCTTCCAGGAAAGGTGGTGTGGCTGGAAGACCACATGGATTAATTTCCTTGGTGATTTGTTTCTGTAGTGATGCGGTGGGGGAGCCTGCAGTAAACTCTATGTGCAGAAGGGAAGCTGAACTTGGGATAAGTTGAAGCACAAATGTCACAATTCTCAGGCTCAAAATGAGCAGGAGATCCTCAGGGCTTCTCGGTGCAATATTCTGTAATGAAGTAATGATTTTTCCAGCTGCCCAGCAGAGGTTAAAGGGAAGCCTGGGCTGCTTTCTGCTGAGCTCACCCTGCTCCAACGATCTCTTTATTGCAGCAGTTGCAACTGGCTGGGTTGCAACACCTCCCCTTGTTCTGTGCTTAAACAGCAGCGCGGTGCCCTTTGCTTTCTGTAAGAGGATTTCTGGAAGTGCAGGCAGGGCCTTTCCATGGCTCACTGGCACTGAGCTGGGAGTCTTCTGGTTCAGAAGTGTTGCTGAAAAACAGCAAATCATCCTTACAGGAGTTTTAAACATTGTGCTGGAGACTGAGCCTGTGTTTCTGATGTTCCCTAAGAGGTTTTCCTGTGCCTTTTTTCCATGCCTTGTATTGGGCAGGAATTGTTCCCTGGGAGGGTGGGCAGGCCCTGGCACAGGGTGCCCAGAGAAACTGTGGCTGCCCCTGAAAGTGTCCAAGGCCGGGCTGGACAGGGCTGGGAACACGCTGGGATCGTGGAAAGTGTCCCTGCCCATGGCAGGGGTGGCATTGGGTGGGCTTTGAGGTCCCTCCCAACCCAAACCCTTCTGTGTTTCTAGGAGGCTTCAGTTAAATCCCCAGAGGGACTTCAGACAGCAGCTCGTGCATCTTGCAGTGCCTTTTTGGAAGGTTTGATCTTGGCTGCCTCCAGCTGTGTGATATTGTAAGTTTAGATGGAAAACAGCTCTGCAGAGGGGTTGATTTAAAGGGATTTCATTGCTGACTCTGGTGACTGCTGAGGAAGGACGTCCTGTAGCAGTTTAACAGATTTGTGTTACTAACAGGAGTAACACACGGCTGGTACGGGGCTGCTCAGACAGAAAAATGCTCCTTGTTAATCTCTTTTACTTCATTTAACCTGTTCTGCCCTAAGCTGGGGCTGCTGTTACTTCAGAGCACAGGGCTCCTGTGTGGAGTAGGGCAGGAATTTGGGGTGTCAGGACTATGACCTCGAGGAGTTGAGGACTGGATTTGGGGAGGTGAGGGCTGTGAATCCAGGGAGGTGAGAGCTGTGAACTCAGGGAACTGAGGGCTTTGGGTTCCTTCAGTGCCAGCGAGTGTCACCTCACTGCTGCTGCTCATGTGTCACCTCAGGGATGTGAGTTCCACCAATATTAAAAGAACAAAGATTTCTAGGAATTGCCTAAACCACTTTACAATCCTCAGTTTGGAGCTGCATTTGTTCTGCTCAGGGAACTGGGGTGTCTCTGTGTGTGTGGGCACTGTACCCTGAATTTGAGGTTGTGGCAGATGTGTTTTCTGGTACTGCTGCTCCTTTCTGTGGCTCCTGGGTGAGTGCAGGAGCAGACAGTGCTTTCCTGGTGCTGGACACTCACCTGATTGCTCAAGAGCCTTAGTGGTGGTTGTGATTCCAGGCTGTGCCCTGGTGTTGCTCCATGGGCCAGGGGCAGCCCTGGGCTGTGCCCAGTGCCTCTGGAGGGACAGGAGGGTGCAGGGAATTCCCTGGGCTTAATTAATTCACAATATTATTAAAGACAGGAGCATTTCGGCCTGAAAATGAGCCAAAGTGGAGATTACTGAGAGCTAAAACATAAAGGAATAAGCAATTCCTTGGAAACTTCCTGTGGGAGCCAGCACCTCCACCTGAAGAGCAGCCAAGGCAGAAAACAGACCCAAGAAGTTTATGAGGATAAAACTAAACCTTGGATAAGTCACATTAAGTGCTGCTCACAGCAGAGGGAAGGGCAGCCCCAACAGAGCAGCAGTGGCTGCCCCTGGATCTCTGGATGTGTCCAAGCCCAGGCTGGATGGGGTTTGGAGCACCCTGGGACAGTGGAAAGTGTCCCTAACATGGGGAGGGTCTGGAGGTCCCTTCCAGCTCCAACCATTCCATGGTTCTGTTCCCCTTGGCAGCACTCCCAGGTGATTGTGTGGAGTCTGTCCTGTAAATAAATCCGTGACTTTATCCTTTCCCCCTCCAATGCTGGGCTCAGACCTGTGGGAGGTTTGGAGATGCCCTGACTGGTGCTGGCCAGGCCTGGATCTGTGGAGCTCAGCCTGCCCTGCTGGGTGGTGGTTTGGTCTCTCTTCATGGCCTTGTTAATCCAGCAGAGATCCCCAGTTCTCACCAGGCAGGGCCAGGGGGATAGCAAGTCTGGATCCAGAAGCTCAGCCAGCACCTCTGCTTTGTGGCTGCTCCCAGAGAGCTCTCCTGGGGGATTTGAGATAGGTCTGTGATCTTGCCAGATCTGTCGAGGCACAGAACAGAGCAGGGAATAAGTAGGGCCTAAGTGCAAAATGAAAAATGAGATTTTTGAGTTTTGCAGGGTCCAAAGTCGTCCTAAGTCCTTCCTAAGCAGAAAAGAGGCTTATGGCTGTGCAGGATGAGCAGGGCAGCTGTCCCAGCTGGGCTCTGACATGTGCTCCATGTGTGAGATCTGGCTCTGGCCATAGATTAATGTGCTGATACTTGAGCTGATTACGAGTGTCCCTCTCTGTGGCAGCAGGGATGTTTTTCCAGCTCTGGAGACTTAGGAAATCCCACAATGGTTTGGGTTGGAAGGGAGCTTAAAGCTCATCCAGTTCCAACTCCTGACACTTTCTGCTGTCCCAGGTGGCTCCAAGCCCCAATGTCCAGCCTGGCCTTGGACACTTGCAGGGATCCAGGGGGAGCCACAGCTGCTCTGGACAGCCTGAGCTTTGCCACCCTCACAGGGCACAGAGGAGATAAAAACTCCTTTGTCTGGAGGGTTTTGTGTCATCATGAGCAGAACCTAAAAGGGGAAATGAGAGAACTTTGTGGTCATGGTGTCCTGGCTGAGTCCTGGCTACAGTCTGGTCCCTGTGCCAGGGGACACTGTGCAAGTCCCTGTGCCACCCTGCAGGTGCCTGTGCCCAGCTCCTGACCTCAGCCCTGTTTTGTCCCCAAGCAGGAGAGCAGCCATGGCCATCCTGTTCGCCGTCGTGGCCAGGGGCACCACCATCCTGGCCAAACATGCCTGGTGTGGAGGGAACTTCCTGGAGGTGACTGAGCAGATCCTGGCCAAAATCCCATCCGAGAACAACAAGCTGACCTATTCCCATGGCAGGTGAGCAACCCTCTCCCTGGCTCTGGGGGCACTTGTGGGGATGCATGAGGACAGGAAGGAACTGGGGGTGTTTGGGGGTTTTTCTGTGATTCTGCAATTTTTTCTTGTCTAAATTCCCAATTTGATGGAAATGCCACCAGCTCAGCAGCTGCTGCTGTCCCCCAGACCTTAACCAGGATTTGACTTCAGCTCCGGCAGCAGCACAAAGCAGTTGATACAAAATCAAGTTTTCCATTTTTATACAATTCCAAAGTGAGCTGGAAGGTGCCCAGCTGTGGAGTCTTTGGAGTTTGGCTTCTGGAAGCTTCCCCTGGATTTTCTGAGGCTTAAACGTGGCTTTAGGTAAAAGTGTCACCCTTCTTGGGTTGCCTGTGGATCCTGGGGGCTTTGAGACAAGCTGTGCTCACAGATCACATGGAGTCATTCTGAGCTGCCCCAAATCCAGTCTGCAGGACAAAGGGGTTTTTCTTTCCCAGGATTTTTCCAGCTCTCTGAAAAAGAGAGAGCTGACTCCTTGGTCAGTGTTGGTAGGACAGGGAGTGGATGCTTCATCACCTGCAACTTCCTGCACGTGGGAGGTGGGTGAGTCAATGGAAACAAACTAAATCAACTGTGGAAATCCCAATTTTAGAGGTGTTGGAGCCCATTCCAGCTCTTTATTTTTGAGCCCATTCCATTTTTTGGAATTGGCAGTATGGCTGTGTCCTGTCTGGTGCCCAGGCTGTTTTGTCAGAGCTGTTCTGAGGATGCAGGAGAGAAGAACTGGGCTGGGCTCCCACATCCTTGGGAGCACAGCCAGTCCTTGTGGGAGATGTTCTGGAGGCAGTGCCTGCTCTGGAGTCTGACACACCTTGGATGCTGCAGCTCTTCTCTCCTGCTAGAATTTTAAGGATAAATTTTAATATTTTAAGTTACTCTTTTAAGTGAAAGGAAATAACTTTGCCTTGAGTTCTGTTCAACCAACTGAAAAGCTGGGTTTGAGGAGTGCAGTGGTGCATTTTTAGAGGTAACTGGGCAGCATGTGGGAGCTGTGAAGTTTGATGAGCACTTGGAGTTGTTCCTCCTGTCTGGAGCTTCCTCTGCCTTGCCAGGCTCCCAGCCTATAGGCTAAAAAACTCCCTGGATTCTCTCCAAGATACATTTATCCTGTTCTGAAATGGGAGAAGTTTGAGTTACTTTGAACTCCTTAAATTTGTTTAATGAGTTATTTTTGTGTTCAAGAGGAACTCTGTGTCTTTTGTATAGATCTCCAAGGAGAGGCAGCCCTCTGGCATCAGGAATTCTTGGGTTACTCTCTCTCTGCTGTTGGGATTCTTCTTGGACTCTGAGGAGTCTACAGGGTGGTACCAGACAAGTTTCAGCTCACTCCTTCTGGGACAGTTGTCGATGTGCAAGGATTTTTGACCTTTTTTATGGGAACAGACCTTCAGGGCAGAGACCTGTGCCCCCAGCCTTGCTTCCCTGGACATTTACCTGGGACATGGTTATCTGTGCCAGCTCCATAGAGTAACTGGGATTTTCTCTTGCCAGCCCCCAGAGGCCCCACAGGCAGCAGTGGCTTCTGGAAAAAGAAATTTTGGAAATGTGGCAGCTTCCAATAACGTTTTGTCTCTTCCTTTCAATTGCCTGCAGTTACCTGTTCCATTACATCTGCCAGGACAGGATCATTTACCTGTGCATCACAGATGATGTGAGTACTGGGGACACAGCCAGGCAGGCCCTGGGGAATTTGGGAATTTTGGTTTATTAGTGAGGGCTGCTCTGAGGTGCCTTTTCTCCCACTGGAGCTACTGTAACCTCTGTTACAGCTTTGAACTCTGCCTGGAGCTCAAATCAGAGTAGTGGGATTGTTTGGGAGTGACCTTCAAAATCCTCCCACTCCAACCCCTGCCAGGGGAGGGATCTTCCAGTCCTGTGGGTTGTGAGTTTTGGGCTGAAGTTCTCGGCTGTGCCCAGTTTCTCTCTTGGTGCAGGGGGTTGGTGGTGCAGAGACCGTTCCAGTTGCCAGCCTGATTTTCCCGGTGCTCCTGAATTCTGGAGGTGCTGAAGGAAATCCTTCCCCTGAGTGCAGGCGTGGAGCTGGCACAGCCCTGGCAGTGTCAGAGCTGGGAGCTGCAGGCCCCCCAGCCCTGGCAGGCTGCTGCTGACCTTCCCTGCTCTCTGTTCCCAGGACTTTGAGCGCTCCAGAGCCTTCACGTTCCTGAACGAGATCAAGAAGCGGTTCCAGACCACGTACGGCTCCCGAGCGCAGACTGCCCTGCCCTATGCCATGAACAGCGAGTTCTCCTCTGTGCTGGCTGCACAGCTGGTGAGGCCCCACGCCAGCTCTGCCAGCCCAGCTCCCCCCAGGAGTCCTCTCAGCTAGGGTTTTGGGGGGGTTTAGATGTCCCTTGGATTAAAGACAAGGTGTCCTGGGAGTGGTGGCTCTAGGGCCGTCCCTGTGATGGCTCAAGAGGCTGCCTGGAACAGAGGCTAGCCAGTGTTTAGGAATAAAGTAGGTATTTGTTAAAAAGGCCTTCCAAGGATACACCTTGGGCAGTACAAGAGCCCAGGGCCATGGCTACACCCAAGATGGACCAGGGGCCATGAGTTTTCACACTTTGATAAGTTTTGTTCCATTTACACATTGGGGTTAATTGTCCAATTACAGCTTCAGGTAATGAAGTCCCATCCTCCCAGAGTGCTCTCCTCAATTCCCTGTTGTTTGCACTTTCTGGGCCTGAAGCTGCAGCGGTGTCCTTGGTTCTGGGGCTGGAAAAGGATTGTTTTTTCTGACTGAGCTGTGAGGAGAACTGCCTCACACTTTGTATGAAGTGCAGTCACACACTAAGGCACTACAGAATCTGAAAAATATGAAAGCTAAAACCTAAAGACATCAGCCTGTCTAAAGACACCAGGCTGTGGTGGGGCTGTGCCTGTGGGGTGGGAGGCTCTCAGTGCTCTGCTGGGGCTGTTCTCCAGGGAGGGCTTGGCTCTTTTGCTGCTGATCCCGTGGAAGGGGCCAGGTTTGGGAGAGTCACAGCTGCAGGAGGAGGGGCCCTTGGTGGGGACAGGAGAACTCTCCCCAGTGTAGAATTCTGGACCAGTCCCAGCTCTACCAGTTGTGTGGTGGGTGCAGGGTGAGCCCAGGGCTCTGAGGGAGGATTTGCACCTGTGCTGCTCCTGCCTGAAGTTTGCACTGGAATTTGGGGCTGTGCAGGTGGTTTGGAGCAGGGAGAGTCATGGGAGTTCATTCCAGGAGCTGCTCCTTGGCTTCCACAGCAGGGGAGAGCGAGGAATAACAATGCCAGTGCATAATAAAATGGGATTAATTTCCTGTGTGTGAGGAAGGAGTTTTTTCTCTCCACCAGGCTTTGATATGTGGGGCCTTAAACTACCAAAAATGCTGACTCTTCACTTCATAAGCTGTTCAGGACTGAAATAAGTTGGAATTGCCTTATCAGAAAAGCCAGGCTGTCTTTGGAGCCATGGGGCTGATATTCCTCTAAAATCCCAGCCTTTGTCTCTCCCTTAGCACAGGAGGAGCTGCCTGCCTGAGCTTTTCCACATTGCTGGCATCCAGGGCTCAGCTGAGGGGAGTTCAGGGCTGACAGAGCCCTGCCCTCCCCTGATCCCCTGGGATGTGAGGGCTGACATTCCCGGGGTGCAGGACAGGGGTGATCTCCAGGATGTTCCTGTGTGAGGCTGAGGGGGGAGGCAGAGATCCAGCCCCAGCTCAAGTGCAGCACTCAGATAATCCTGGAGAGGGAGGCCGTGCTTCCAGTAAAACCAGTGGCCAGTCTGAAACCTCCTGGGAATCTCCCCCTGCGGAGAAGGTGGAGGTGGGGGAGCTGCTGGATTTGGTGCTGTCACCATGAGTTGTGACTGCCCAGGTGGGGGTGGCAGTGTCAGACTCTGGCTCCCTGTGCTGTCCCAAATCGAGCTCTTAACCGGAAGAAAAGCAGGATTTAAGCAGCCACGTGGGTGGTTATGGAGCAGAGCTGTGATGATGTGAACAGTGACTTAAAATCCATGCAGGAATAGCAGAGCCCAGTCCCTGATGCTGACTGGGCCTTGGATTCTGCAAACACTCAGGCTCCTTTAACCTCATGTTGGTTCATGCTGCTCTCAGCCATACCAAGCTGTCACCAAAGGATCTCTGGGATCCCCAAACAGAGGAACCGTCAGAGAGAAGTCCCTGTCACTTGTGAAGGGAATGGAGGGGGTGGGATGACAGGAATGGTGCTCAGGATAACACACCAGAGGCGCTGGCAGCAGCAAAGCTGTCAGTAAGGGCTCAGCTGAGCCCAGGAGGCGGCAGGGGAGATCCTCTGGGATGGCTCCTGGCTGCTCCATTCCTCTGGGGAGAGCAGTCAGGACACTCAAACTGGCCACCTTCAACATCTGGTGGGGCATTCCCCAACTGTTGGCTCCTGTTCTCACTGGATCCTGGTTTTTGAGGGTCCTGTTTTCCCTGTTCTCTGTTGCAGAAATACCACTCGGAGAGCAAGGGCCCAGACCAGGTGGCAGAGACACAAGCCCAGATCGATGAGCTCAAAGGGATCATGGTCCGGAATATAGGTACAGCCTCCCTTGGGAAATGCCCTCTGCAGCTGCTTTCATTCTGGGTTGGGGTGTTGCCGAGTCTGACCATTGAAAAGAGAGGGTGAGATCTGGAATTGTCCAGAATTCAGTCCCAAAATGCAGCCTGTGTGATGTGAGGCTGTTCCCTAAGTCCCTGGTTATCCCAGGAAGGCTGGAAGCTGCAGCCAGGAGCTTGTGGCTTGGGCTTGGGTGTTTGGAGCAGCTTTTTGCCCTGGGATTTCACCTTCAGAGCTGAATTTTTGTCTTTCTCCAGACCTTGTGGCACAAAGAGGAGAGAAGCTGGAGCTGCTGATTGATAAGACAGAGAATCTCGTGGATTCGGTGAGTCTGGGGAAATCCTGGAAGTGGGGAGGTTGTGTTACTACACCTGGGAGCAGGGAGGTGGGGACAGCACCTGGGGACACTTACAGGGACACAGAAGAATCGAGACCTGCAGGGAATCCTTCCTCTTCTGCAAGCTGTTTCCCAGCTGCATCCCAGTTTGGGAAAGATCCAGCGTCCCCCTGCTCCCTGTGCCACAGCCAGCCAAGGGGGACACATCCCTGTCCTCATCCCTTGTGTCCAAGTGGGAAAACCCTCTCATTATCTGCAGTGATAGGAGAGATAAAATCACAATTTACACTCCCTGGCAGCCTGGGCTGAAGGCAGCTGGATGCAAATAAACCGGAAAATGTGCATCTGTGGAGTTGTTCTGATACCAGCAGGGAAAGTGTGGCTGATTTAAAATTAAAAAAAGCTGAGTTGTTGCATCTAAATAATCTTTAAACACTCTGGAGCTTCTTGGAGTGTTTCTGAGGAAGTGAAGACTAAAAAAACCCAAATTAATGTAATTATAAAGCACAGTTATCTAGCAAAGTGCTGTGCACTCTGGAAGCTTTTTGTCTTTCCCTTGGGAATCCCTGGCCCTGGCTCAGCATCCTCCTCTGCAGCATCCTGGCTTGGTGCCCAGCTCCTGTGGCATCCGATCCTCAGGCGGGGAGAGTGCCAGGAGCTCCTGTGTGGATCCAAACATCCCTGAGCTGTCCCAAAGCCCTCCTGCCTTGCAGGGGCAGCAGATATGCCTGGAGCTCCCAGGTGTTCAAACCTGCCCCCATCCTCAGGTGGTGGCAGGGCTGAAAGCTCAGGTAAAGCTTTAGGGAAAGGGTCAGGAATTCCTTCAGCAGCTGGGCTGAGCTCATGGAGGAGCTGTCGCAGGGAGTGCTGGCTTTTAGAAGGCTCAGGGAAATGAAGGGATGGAACATCCTTCAGTGGGAATGTCCCACAGGCTAGGAGGGAGTGGCCCTGAAGATCCAGGACTGGTGTTGCCCCCTTGGGAATGGGCTCCAAGGCAGACCTGCAGCTCCCAGGGCCTGCTGCAGCCTTGTGGAAGGTGGTTTGTAGGAAAACTGGCAGTATACAGTGGAATGGGCTGCTGGAATGGCTGCTCCAGGGGCAGATGCATCCTGCCTGAGCTCTGTGGGGAGTGGCTGCACTGACCCAGCCCGGGGTGTTTGTGGTCATTTGGTGCCCAAACCCTGTTTTGAGTGCGTGGAATTGCAGGGTACAGAGAGGACCCTTGGGCTGGGACAACCACCAGCTTTCCATAACAGGTTACCCAGAGCAGCTGTGGCTGCCACTGGATCCCTGGCAGTGCCCAAGGCCAGGCTGGACAGGGAAGCAGCCTGGCACAGTTGAAGGTGTCCCTGCCATGGCAGGGGTGGCACTGGATGGACTTTAGGTCCCTTCCAACCCCAACCATCCTGGGATTTTCCTTGTTTTCTCTTGCAGTCAGTCACTTTCAAAACCACCAGCAGGAACCTTGCCCGAGCCATGTGTATGAAGAACCTCAAGCTCACCATCGTTATCATCATCGTGTCTATTGTAAGTGTGGAGCCTGGAGCTGCTGTGCCAGGCCGAAACCCTGGAAACACCAAAGCCCCGTGGCTGTCCTGGCATCTGTGTGTGCCCAGCTGTGCCCAGGAGGGCAGAACCAGGGCAGGGAGTCTCCTGGTGGGCTTGTGTGAGGAGAGGGTGAAGGGCTGCAGGGAAAGGCTCAGAAGAGGAGGCTCAGGGGGGACCTCCTGGCTCTACGAGCCCCTGGAAGGAGGTTGTGATGAGGTGGGGATTGGCCTCTTCTCCCAGGCAAGTGAGGAAATGGGCTCAGGTTGCATCAGGGGGGTTCAGGTTGGATTAGGAAAACCTCCTTCCCTGACAGAGAGATGAAGCCCAGGGCAGTGCTGGGGTCACCATGGAGGTGTTCAGCAGTGGATGTGGCACTTTGTGACATGGTTTAGTGGACGTGGGGGCGGTTGATGGACTCAGTGATCATGGAGGTCTTTTCCAACCTTTGTGACCCTCTGAGATGAGATGGGAGGACGGTGTCCAGGAGCTGCCCCTGCTTGCCCCAGGAGCAGCTGAGGGGTCCTGCTTGAGCTGGGGTGGCTTTTTAGCCCTCAGTCCTGGTGGGATCTCATTCTGTGACCTTGAAGTGGCTTTTTCTGGTGTGACAGTTCCCCTCCAGCTGCAAGGACTGTGGACGGAGCAGCTGCAGAGTCAGGGTGGGAAGCACTTTGTCAACTCTATGGGGACAGTTCTCAGCTGCAGGGATGTGGAGGGACAGGAGGGCGTTAGACAGGTTCTTCAAGGTTTTGACCATCTGGGGTTTCCAGGTGTGTGCTGTGGCAGTCAGTGAATGCTGGGAATCCCTAATTCCATGTGGCATTCCCATTTTCCCTCCCTAGGTGATCCTGTACATCATCCTGTCGGCCATATGTGGTGGGCTGGCCTGGCCCAGCTGTGTGCAGAAGTAACTGGAGCTGGAGCTGCTCACCAGGAGATGAGGCAGAGTGTGAAGAGGGAACCTCCAGAGTGACTCCAGCCTGTTACCAGTGCCACCTTCCATCTCCCATCCCTCCAGGACTTGAGACTTTTTGCCTTACCCCCCAGACAGACCCAGCCGGTCGCTGCTCCCGCAGCTGTGACTCAAGAGTGGGCTGGGTTAATTACTTGAAAGGATTTTTGTGTTCCTTTTGCTGTCCCGATGCCACCCCTCCAGAGGGTTCTGTGCACACTGGCCCCATGTCTGTGCGGCTTCCCCGGCTGGGGACAGGAGTGGCTGCAGCTGTCCCACCTGGGGTCCCACAGAGGTTCAGGGTGGGCTGAGCTAAAATGGTGGGGTCAGGTGGGTGTGGGTTCCCAGAGCACGTCCTGCACATCTGGCCACATCTGGTGTCTCCCAGTGCTGCAGCACGGGGAGGTCACGGTGTCACCCTGGTAGGAGCCAAGGGGCTCTGGGCCTTGTGCACTCTCAGGTGGAGCTGCTGCTGCTGGGGACATCTCCCTGTTCCTGCAGTGATCCTGCAGGCCAGGAGGAGGGTGCGGGGTAACCTCAGCGTGTGCCAGGGCTGCCTCTTCATCCTCACTTCTTCCTCATCTCCCCCTGGGCTGGTGGCTGAACAGACACAGCAAAGGGGACGCTTACACACGGTTCAGGATCTGCTTTCTCACAGATGATTTCTCCTGCTCTTCTTTGGAGGGTGGACTGCAATGGATATAATTCTGCCACTGGCTGTGGTGAATTTGGGGCCAATCTGGCTTGCTGAGGTGTCAGGGAGCTGCTGCTTGTGCTTCTCCTGGAAGGTGTGCACTGGAACTGGAGGGCAGACAAGGGCTGGAGTTGGTGGCTGGTGACTTTCTCCAAGGTCTGAGGGAGAAAGGCTCTGCCAGAGGATGACTGTCCTCTGGGAGGATTTCAAGCCAAACCCAAGGCTGGTAACCAAATGCAGGCTCAGGGGTGCTGTTTCTGTGCCAGCTGCACATCTCCATCCCCAGCCAGGCCTGGCTGAGGAGCTGGAGCTGCTGAGGCCCGGGCAAGGGCTGGGGGCACTTCTCTCCTGGAGCTGATGGGCTCCTTCCCCAGGGAAAAAAAATTGAAACACCTTCAGTGGGGGAGGAATCTGCTTTTGGCCCAGGGAAGTCATGGGATGGAAGGGGAGGCTTCTTTTGGTGCCCTGCTTGAACTGGGGTGGCTTTCTAGCTCTCAGTCCTGGTGGGATCTCGTTCTGTGACTCTGAAGTGGCTTCTGTGACTCACTCAGGCTCTTTTGGTGCCTGAGCTGGAGCACGAAGTTGGTGCCATGAAGTCCTGGGGACACAGACAGGGTGGGGACGTGGCACTGACCATAGAGGTTCCCAGCAGGGCCCAGAGTTCTATAAACAGTTGCTCCTTTGGATTTGTCTTCCGCTGGGCTAAGTTTGACCAGGAGTGATTGGATCTTGATATCCACAAAGTGCCAGTGGCCACTGGCACCTGCTTCTCTTTCTGTTCTGAATGTAAAGCTTGGAGCCCCCTCCCAGCAGCTCCTGCTCCTGCAGCCCTAGGTCCAGCTGTGCATGTTTTAGGGATTGTGCTGTTACCACGTTCATTTGGATGATTTCTTGTCTTATGTACAAATAATTTTTAAAATCTTTCCTTTCCTTCTCAAGGATGCACTGAGGCATTAGTGTAAAAAAACCATTACCTTGATTTCAATTAAATTCCTGTACAGAAAGCAGAGTTCTGTAGTTTTGTGGAAAAACTACCTTGGGAATGCTCCGTGCTGATGCAGGGGGGTTTTGGAAGCAGGCTAATGCTTCGGGATGAGGGAGGTGGGTTTCCTCTTGGAGAAACTGTTGGAGTTGCTGATTGTTTTCTCAGTTTGAGGCAAAGCTGCATTTTAATGGTATCAGCCAGGGCTTGGGATGATAGAGAATATTGGGAGCTGAAGGGAGATCACTCGGTGTGGGAACAGCTCAGAAAAAAGAAAGGATAAAATTAAATTAACAGCTCCCAAGTGTGATGGCTCTGACAGAGCTGTGCTGTGTTCCCTCCTGAGTGGGACTCTCCCAAGTGCCTGTCAGAATCAGGTTTGTACTGGAAACGCCTGGGAATCCCAGAATGCAACCTCAGCACCTTCCTGCTGCTCTGCTCAGCCTGGAACTGCATCCAGGTCTGCATCTCTACAGCCAGCCAGGCTGGAAGAAAGGAAACAGTTCCCCCTGCCTGAGAGGCCTGAACTGGGATGTAGCCTTCAACTAGTTCACATCCAACTTGCAGGAAGTTTGTTCTTCACCTGCTGTTAAATGTCCATGAAAGAGCAGCAGCTCTTGACTCAGGTGGGCAGAGAAAGGCAGTGCCTGGAAAATCCCCTCTGGAATACAGGGCACAGGAAAGGCAGCAGAACCCTCCAGTACCAGAGAAATCAGATGTTGCTGCTTTTACCTTTCAGTGCTCTGGAAAGATCAGTGTGAGCAGGGTCCAGCTGTGCCAGCAGCGAGAGGTCTCAGAAAAGAATGTTCTGCACGAGAGGAAAGAATCAACAGGGCAGTGGTGGGACCCCACTGAGCTTCATCAGGGTGGGAGCTCTCTAAATTCAATTTTGTCACCCTGGGGAGGGCAGAGGGTGACAGCCAGGGATGGAGCAGCAGCTCCAGCTGAGCCTCCTGGGCCCCTTCTCTGCCCTGTGAGTGCAGCTGGTGCCAGCCCTGGCCTGGAAGAGGCTGAGTGGTGGCTCAGGAACACTCCAGGGCCCCTCAGAGCACTGTGGGGCTCTGTCTCTTCCTCTTTTCCTGGGTCACAGGCGATCTCTGCAGTGCAGGAACCTCCCCCTGTGCTGCTTCCTGCCTTTGCCTCTGCTCAGGCCACGTGAGGATGTTTCAGAAATGGCACACACTGAGTGCTGTGGATTTTTGATTTACTAACACCCACCTTTGTTCTTCTGATCTCTGAGGAATTAAAGGTCAATCTCACTCCTTGCATCCTACCAGACTTTACTGGAGCCCTGTTTATCCTTGCAGAGCTCTCTTCTGTCAGGAGAAGCCTCGTTTGTGGCACAACACTCACTGTTGGAATAAAGCAGATCTCTTTCAGCACCATAACATTTTATTAAACTACACTATCAAAGTCACATTGATGGCAGGGAGAACATTGCTATCAGTGCATATTTCCTGGACTAAGACTGTATTTGTAGCATCCAGCATTTGCTGAGGAAAAGGACACTGGAACAGAATCCTTAAGAGACAGTAGAAAACTTCTACAAAAGTCAGGGCAGTTGGGAACCAGCTGAGCTCCAACACTTCAATACAAAGCTGTGAGGGAAGGTGATTTTTAAAAAGTTTAGTCTTAAGTGGTGTTGAACTTGCTCAGTTGAGGTAAGAAGGTGCTGGTGCCCAGCAGTTTTTAAGTGGCATCCCTGTCCCTGCCTGTTCACACCCCACACAAATATTGTGTACTGCTCCTTGTGACCTGTGCTGACACCTGGATACCACAGCTCGGAGTGTTCTACAGTTATAAAAACCTGCTGCAACTCTAGACCAAACAATAAAAAGTAGCAGAAATACATTCTATACAGAAGTAAAAAAAAAAAATCCAAACCAAACCCAGTTGAATTCCAGACAAATATTAGAGTACATCAGGTTGGGCTTAAAAAGTCTCAAATCTAACACCTATGTCACTATTTCTACTCTCCACGAGCTCTGCCACAGCACCAGCTCAGAGCTGCTTCTGGCACAGAGAGGACACCCCCAGCTCTGCAGCATCCCTGGGAGGGGATGGTGGCAGGCCTTGCCCAGGGCTGCAGCTGGGGTGTGGATGAAATAAGGCTTTTCCAGTCTTCCTGGGAAGACTCAGGTTTGAGTGCAGGGTGGGAGCTGCGTGTCCCAGCCCCGGCTCCTGGCAGAGCAGAGGGAGGTGGGGGTGTGGAGAGCACAGGAATGAGGGATATGTACAGCAGTGGCAGGGACGGGCTCAGGGCCTTTCCCAGGAGGTCATGCCCAGCCAGCTGGGATCTGCTCCACAGAGGTGTTCTGGGGTGTCAGTAGCACCCGTCCTTCCAGGAGTCATCCTCGGGGGCCTGGGGGGTCTGTGCTGCCTGGAGGAACCTGCGGGGGACAGAACAACACGTCAGGGACAGCTCCAGGAAATGCCCTGTAGTGGACACAGATTTGGGTTTGGGTTACCAACATCTCCCTGCCACGGGTGAAGTGCTGCTGTCACACCCTGAGCACCAGCAACACCAATTTCAGGCACTTTAAAGAAAATTCAGTGGCTGTTCCTGGATGTTTAAGCACTGATATCTGCCAAATTAACACTGTTGTGGCTTCAGCCCATGAGTCCAAGGGAAATATTCCTCCATGCAAATATAACTGACCACATGAAAAATAATCAGGTATGTAGAGTACTGATATATATTAGGAGATTGAAAATTCCTTTTTTCATGTTTTTAAACTAAGTAGATACGTTTCAATGTAAGGCTCCAATGGGATATTTAAGATCAATAAGCACTGGTTGCTTATTAGTCTGATATCAGTCATATCATAATGACAAGACTGAATTGATTTAATTTCCCTCAGTCATGGAAGTTTGTATTGTAGCATAATATCTATTAAAAATCCAGCGACAAGAACAAAGAATTTAAGTGTTGAGACACCACTCCCTATGCTCTGCTTTCACCCGTTGCATGAAGTTACTACAATGCCACAGGTCTGAAGCTCCACTCACCTCCTGGACGGGGGCGTTGCCTTTCCCTTGGGCACGGCCACCCCTCCCACAGCCGGCCGTGCTTTCAGGGCAGAGGCTTTGGCCACAGTGACCATGGTGGTGCTTCTGGAAGTGCAACTGCTGCTGGGAGAGGTGGTGTGGAGCTGTGGCTTGCGAACTGGGGGGACTGGAGCCGTGTAGCTGCAGGGCTTCCCCACCTGCCTGCCGGGCAGCAGGGAGTTGGCTCCCGAGGCCGCCTTCCCGGGCGGGCGCCCCGTGAGCGGGGACTGCGCGGCCCCCGAGGAATACCTGAGCTTGCTGGGAGTCAGACCTGCGGGGACACAAGAGCTCCTCTGAGGGCTGGCTAAAGGGAGGAGGGAAGGGAGGTGTGTGCAAGGCGTGGCACTGACCTGCTGACCGCTGCTGCGTCCTTGGGATGCGGCTGCTGGGCACCTGCAGGTCGGACTCCAGGCTGCGGCTGCTCCGCACGGCCTCGAGCGCGCGCAGGCTGCTGCGGGCCAGGTTGGGCATGCTGTGCCTCAGCTCCTCTGAAAGCAAGCGCAGCCTCAGCCCCCTGCTGCTGGCTTAAGGCTCTCTGGAAAAACCCACCCACCTAAAACCTAGATCTTAGCTTCCATAAACAGCAGCAATTTTGAAATCACAGGATACAGAGCTTGGAAGAGACCTTCAAGATCATCCCATCAAGCCAGCACCGCCATGATCACCCCTAAGGCACACCCCCAAGTACCACATCCAGAGATGGCGACTCCACCACCTCCCTTGGCAACTCATTCCAAGGCCTGACCACTTCTGATGGGAAACAATTGTTTCTAACACCTAAGCTGGACCTCACCTGGTGCAACCTGAGGCATTTCCTCCTGTCCTTTCACTTGGGACCTGGCAGGAGAGACCAACCCCCACCTGGCTGCACCCGCCTGTTTGGAATTGTAGAGAGCAGCAAGGTCTCCTCTGAGCCTGCTCTTCTCCAGACTGAACAACTGGAGCTCCCTCAGCCACTCCTGGTGCTCCAGCCCCATTCCCTTCTCTGGTCACACTCCAGCCCCTCAATGTCCTTTTTGTAGTGGGGGGCTCAAAACTGGACACAGCACTCGAGGTGTGCCCAGCACAGGGGACAATCCCTGCCCCGGTCCTGTGGCCATGCTGTTCTCAATCCAGCCCTCGCTCTTGCCCCCGTGGGCACACGCTGGCTCACACCCACCACCAGCAGCTCCCTTCCTGCCCAGCAGCACTCCAGGCCCTCCGCCCCCAGCCCGGAGCCCTGCAGGGGGATCCGTGTGTGCCAGACCCCGCCCCGGCTCCGCCCGCCGCTCACCTTCGCTGTTGGCGTACTTGAGGCGCTCCTGCATGGGGCTCTGCACCGCCCTGCGCGGGGCGCGCAGCCGCGACGCCGCGGCCCTGCCCAGCTCCGCGCCCGACGACGGCGACTGGCAGCGCGGGGAGCTCAGCGGGGACGGCGAGTAGCGGTGGGCGCTGCGCAGGGACAGCGAGCAGTCGCAGTCGTCCTCATCCTCCAGGCTGTAGGTGTCGAATTCCTGGTCGCTGTAGGTGCCGCGGCGCAGCGAGTGCAGGGAGGCGCTGGAGCTGCGCCGGGACACGGAGGCGGAGCTGGAGGCGCAGTCCTGCCGCAGGCCTGGGGACACGGGGGACACGGGCAGCGCCAACCCAACACATCCCGAATGCCAAAGCAATGCTTTGATAGGGATTTGTTTCACACTGGAGGGAAAGCAGGTTAACACCTGTCCTCCCTGGAACCCATCAGCTGGAACAGCATCGCCTGCATCAGCGCTGGTTAATTACAGCACTGGTTAATTACAGCACAATGAACATTCAGAGACCTGCGGTGCTCCCCAGTCCCATCTGAGACTGGCCATTGCCATCGAGCTCCAGCAGGTTAAGTGGGTATAGGAGTCTAATTTACAGGTTAAATCTTTTAGTTTAATTCATTCTGCACCCACCAGCATTTCAAAGGTGGAAACAAAGATTTAAAGTCTGCCTCCCGTGAAAACACACCCGCCTGGATGGCACCTGGCCTATTTACAGCTCCTCACCAGCCAATGCCTTTACTGAAGTTTTCCTGTCTGACAATATATAAGCAACTTGAAAAAAACAAACAACAAAACCAAACCAAATTAAAACCCCCAGAAAGTCCAACCTGCAAACACACACACACACAAACAAACAAAACTTACTCTCCTCCTGCAGCCGTGCCATGACCTGGACATCAGTGAGGTCCTGCAGTTTGTAGCCCATGGAGATGGAGTCGTCCGAGGTGCTCAGCTCGCTGTCCACCGAGGACTGGGAGCTCAGGGCCGAGTGCATGCTCAGGTACCCTGGGGGAGAGGACAAACACCCAGTCAGACACTCACAAACCCACCAGGAGCAGTAGGGATCTATCCCAGGAATTCAGCAGTGCAGCTGGGATCTTCAGGTCCAGCTGTGAGAAACAAGAATTTAGAAATTCCAACGCCCAGTTTTTAACCTGCAGTTTTCAGGTGCTTTTCAAACAAGCAATGTGGGGCTGACTGGCAGGAAGCAGCTTGGTCAGTGCCCAAGCTTTACACCTGAACTTCACACCTGTGCTTTCCATGTCAGCAGTTACTTTTCTTCCAAGCTGGTTGAAGAAATAATGTTGGGAACCTGCTGCTTTTTCCTGCCTGGCTGGGTTTGATCACAGTTTGAAAGGGCTGCTCAGTTTTGCTGGGAAATGGTTTATTTTACCATCACTGTTGAGTGTTCAGGAGGTGCCCTGCCTTCCAATCTTCTCAGAACACAGCAGGAAAACTGTGAGCTTCAGGATGCTTAAATAATACAGTGACAGAAGTGTGGCTGTACCTTAAAGGTTCATCTGGTGTATGCTGCACAAATACACATTCCAAGTCAAGATATTCCACAATAAAATCCCATTTCTTCCCTCCTGGCGTCAGGAAAAGACTGTAAGAGTTGAAATAAATCCATCCTGAGCAGGGCCTGCCCTTTAGGATGTGGTGTAATGAACAACCACAGGTTTCCTGCTGTAATTAACAGCACCTTCAATACTGATTAAAAATCCAGCTGGACCTTGAGACCTGCTTTCTAAAAGGCAGAACTCCCAATCCAACTTTGTTTAGTTTGGCTGCTGCATTTCAAATTGCAGGTCTAGTTAAAAATAGCCAAGAGGGGAAAAAACTGCTTCTTCTTCCATCAGTAAAGCTGAGCTGATGATGGTTTCAAACAGAAACCACATCTGGGTATTGTCAGAGGGGTTGGTTTGGTTTTCAAGGGAAGTCACTGTTAAACATTTTCCTTTTGAAGGGTATGAAAACTGTTTTTTCTTGGAAATGAAGTAAGATTTGAGTCAGTCAGGTTGCCAGGAAGCTTTAAACTCATGTTAGCAGTTGCACAAGGCACATGGAAGAGGCACCTGAGATGAAGTGAACTCATCATGCTCTGAAGGGGCAGAGCCTGTGCTGGCCCTGCCCTTCCACCCAGCACATCTGCACAGTGAACCTTCCAGAAGCCAGAGACTTTGGTTTTACTCATCAGGAGCTGCTCCTGGGTGAAAAAGTGCTCAGACACCTGGATTGCTCCCCAAGCTCCCATGAAAAACAAGAAATTGCCTTGGAGATATTTCCCTGCAGAGCTCAGCTGGCAAAAATCCTCAGTCCTACGTGCATCCTTTCGTTTACAAAACAGAGATAAGTGTTAATTTCTATTTATAGCAGAAAATCAGACCTCAAAAACAAACCTGCACCTGTGGAAACAGCCACAGGCAACCCTTTTTCTTTTTTTAGAGGGGAAAAAGTTCATTTAACATCAAGTTTGGAGACAGAGGCTGTTAAACATGCTTTGTGTTTTGAAACATGCAAAGTAGGGTTTAGCAATTTCCACACAAAACAAACAAATGAAGAAGAGTCCTTTGATAACAGAGCCAAGAGGCAAAGCCTTTGTGCTAGGAACAGCAGGAACTGCACCAAGGATAACAAATGGAGCTCCTGGAAGGCTGTTCCTGGCTCCTCAGGCACAGGGAGGCTGCAGGCCAAAGCATTTTGGAGGAGCTTCATTATCAGGCTGTAACAAGAGTTGTGGCTGAGCTGCCTCTGAGGTAGGGAATCTTCCTCCACACACAATCAAGGCTGAAGGAAAACTTTTGATATTTTGTTTTAGCTGCACACTCAGGCAACTGAAGGCTTTACCCTGGAGAATTTGGCAGCTTTCTGTTCCCTGCATTAATCAATATTCCCAAGAGAAACCTTCCCCAGAAAACTGAATCCAAGTAACTTTATAAAGATCACATCTACAGTATACAACATTATTCAAGAGCAATATATTTTTGCCCCTACAGCTGTTTTCTATTTTACGCCACTTAAAATTAGTACAATTTATAAATATATATATAGAGAGAGAGGGAAGTAGAGAAACCCAGATCAAGAAATAACTACAGGACATTTAGAATGCAAGGAGGTTTTCTCCCACACAAATGAAACCTGGGTGAGGAAGGGAGCAAACGAAAAGGGGAAAACACCATGAGAACTTTTCCCTGTGCCAATCCCTAAGCCTCCTTGCATTTTAAAGAGCCCAGTGCTGCAGTGCCATGCCATACCTGAGCTGCCACAGGTTAGTAGTGCTTTGTTAGTCGATTTGAGGTGCCCAGGAGAGTTTAGTGCATTGCTACAGGAGCCTGCCTCGGAATTCAGGTTATGTGCGCTGGGAGATGCCAGGGGGCTGCAATACAGGTTTTTCCATCTACTGGCTAGAAGGAAAAATACAAAAAAGCCACAAAGGTTAGCAAATTATTTTGGAAACAGAGAGCAAGATCAAGAACAAGATACAGAGGTATCAAACAGGATTAAATGATGCAGCAGAGGGACTTGTGCCACGCTACAGGGAGCACAGCAGTGCCCAGTCCCCTACTCGTGTCCTTTAACTGGTTTGTCCCTTCTGAAGAATTCCAAGAGTAACTTCTGACAAGCTTGGCTTTAAAGAAGACATACATTTCACAAAGTTCCAGTACTAGGCTTCCCAGATGACTATTTCCATTAATATCTGCCACTTCTACACCCCTTCATCTTAGAGAACTCACTGGACTTTATGTTATGTGTGCATTATTCTGAATTTTTATGATGGAACCAAGACAGTATTAAAGCACAGAAACTATGCCAATCCAATATAAAACCAACTCTTTGAATTAAATTCAGCTCACACACACTCACATGTTCATAAACGAACCAAAATAAGGCAGGTGGCAAAGCCAAGTGCCCCCATCCTGACTGGAGGTGGAAATGAGCAGCGACAACACTGAGGAAATTACTCACACCATGATCTGGAGATACCCAAGGGGCTGCCGAACTGCCCACAGAACTCAGTTCTCCCTGCTGTGAGAATATCAGCTAAGAAAATAATGAAGATTCACTGCATTAAGTTTTCTTTTTCTATTTCTCACACAAGTATTACCAGGTCAGACTAAGTACAGCTGAAGCCTGATACATTTCAGAGAGAAAAGGGGTAATCAAATAAATTTCATTCAGGTTTCTAAGCACAGATGATTTATGAAAGCAAATGAAGTTTGTTCTCAAGGTCTACTCAGTTATCTCCAATCAGGAACGCCAAGGTTAAACTCAAGAGAAGCCTGAGATCTCAAGCAGTGCCAAACACTGCTAAAATGAAAACTGAAAAACCCCAGACCAACCCCCAAAGCAGTGACCTCAGGCCCAAACCACAGGGCTCAAATTGCTGCATCAACTGAACTCAGAATTCTTGCATTCCCATGGAGACAAACGCAGGCACCACAAACCCTCAGACACCAACGTGGGGACCCAGCTGGGGTTGGATTCCAGCAGCTCAGGGATATCCCTGAGCTCCCAAATATGGATTCTCTCAGAAATGTCACTTTTTCAAGCACAGCTTTTGTGTCTGGAGGCTCCTGAGTCCATCTGGACAGAGGAGACTGCAGCACATCTCTGCCATAAACCTGCAGCTGCAGCAAGTCCTGACCAGGAGAGCTGGATGAGAGGGAATCTAGAGAAGGTAAAAAATAATTACTGATTCCTTTCCAAGCCCTCAGTGTCCAGCCCATTTTACACCTGGGGCCATTTGAACTGACACAGGCAGGATTTGCACCAGGTGCACTGCAGGTGATGCAGGAGAGACAGGAGCAGAATAAACTCATTTCTGTCCTGTGAACTGCATCTGTTCTGAGAGCTCTCCCACCACTGAAAGCCCAGGTGGAAAAGCAAAGCCTCAAACCAGGCCCCAGAACACTGCCTGTGATCAGAGATGTCCCCACTGCACACAACATTCCAGGTTTCCACTTCAGGCAGATGAAATCAGAGATTGTCCCTCAGGACTGACACAGCCCAGAGCCAGCAGAAGTGCTTTTAGGGGATGATAAACTGGAGGAAAATCCTCTTTCCAAGTGACACCATTTCAAGTTTAAAATTCATTGTTGTAAGCTTTGAGCAGCAGACAACTTTTCCACCCAGGTAAGAGCAGCTGGGAAGATCCAGTAGGATATCCAGAGGAGGAATAATCACCACTAGGAACATTCAGCACTAGGAGTTCTCCAGAAAGAAGCTGCAAGAACAGTTTTCCATGGTTCTCTCCCCACTCCCCAGCCGCACATTTTTTTCCTCTACACATTTCTCACATTTAAAAATGTTTAAATATTAACAAAACTCAAAAATTCAAGAGCCTGACAACACTGAGCTCGATTTTCCTGCTTAGAATGAGATTTGCAAGGAACCCCAGAGCAGCAGAGGCTGCAGTAGCCCTACCTTGGTCCAGCCTGTTGATGAGGGTTCTGCAGGCAGCCTCAATCTCGGGGCTGGGATTGTCCAGCACCTGCCGGCACCATTTCAGAGGAGAGGCTGTCTTCTCATCCACGGATTTCCTTGGAGACACATAGAGCCTTTGCAAGGATTCAAAGGAGACAAGAAGAAATGCTAGTTAATTCAAAGCACACAGCTACCAAACTGGCATTTGATAGAGTGTAACTGTCAGGAACCAACAGTTACCCAAATTACAAAATTCAAGTTTAAATTGCATATTGTGACTAAGAAATAAAATTTACTGCCAGAACAGGAAAATTCAATGGCTTCACAGAGAAACCCACAGGCTCTGCAAGGCAAGGTGCCAGCCTGGGCTATTGCAAGACTGCTGGAAATGAAGTTGTTGGAATACTCACCTGTCTGTCCCTCCACTCCCCTCTTCCAAAAAACCCCACCCTCAGGGCCAGTGAGGGTGTGAGGTGCTCCTGACTCGAGCTGCAGGGTGGTCTCCTTCCAGGAGTTGTAGTTTTGTTTAAAACCCTCTGGATGTTCCAGCTGTTCAGCACTGCAGGCTGTGTCCTCACAGCAGCTCTGAGACACCCAAAGGTGCCTTCCCAGATTCCAGGGATAAACCCCTTCACTGGAGGATAAAGACATTGCCAGACAGGCAGGAGCATGGCTGTGTCTTATTTTCCCTGTAATATCAGATAAATTCTCCTCCAGCCTAAGTGTCTGCCACATCTCTGACACCTCCATTGCTTTGCATGGACACCCAGGATTAGCCTTATGGATAGACACATTTAATCATCTTAAACTCCTGGATTATTTACAAGGGATTGGGTGTAAAGCAGCATCTTCACCAGATTTCCAAAGCAGAACATTCCTGTAAAGAAAGGTCAAAGCTGGAAGAGCCTTTGCTATAAAAGCAACTCAAGTATTTTATTTACACATCCCACATTTGTATTTTTAAAAAGCAAAAAGCAGTTCCCTATTTTTTAATGTTTTTGCTGTTCAACAACACATTCAAAACTTGTAAGTGAAAGAAAAATCAGCCCTTTGTACATCCAAAAGTATTTTTAATTCTTGCACATCACTTGGAGAACACCCTTGTGCAGAAGGCAGTGAGACCTCGACCTAGATCTGGAACCTGATGGTCCTTAAGGTCCCTCTCAGCCCAAATCCTTCTGGGATTTGTGGACATAGGTTTGGCTCTCAGGCTCCCCCTCTCCTGAAGCTCTGATCAGCTGCTGGCACAGCCTTCAGCTGCTCCCTCTGCACCACAAAACCCCCAGCAGCTCCTCCATGCCCACAATCACACAACTGCTGCTTTCCCACCAGCACCTTCCTCTCCCGGTGCTCCTCCACCTCAGGAACTGCTCCCAGGTGACGAAGAACCCTTCTGGTCACCAACACACCACCCACAACCACACCTGAGCATTTATGGTGTTCTCAAAGCTGGCCTCGCTGATGTATGCAGAGGATTTCACCTTCAGCAGGCCAAAATCCAGTATTTAAGCATACAGTGACCACGAGGGTGGAGTTCAGATTTCAAGGAATGTCTCCCTGTGCTTCAGCTGCCTCCTCCTCTCTCTTCCAACTTTTGTCACTCCTGCAGCAAGGAGCTTTTCTGCTCCAGTTACTCATTCTCTCACAGCCAGCTCAGATCCAACCCATAAAATACTGATTTCCACAACAAAACTGATGTAAATCAGCAGGACTGTCAGTCATCATCCCACTCCTTCCTGAAAACCTAGGTTTGTAATACACAGAAACACTGTGGGACTCTCTGCCAGGTGCCCTGGCTGTAACTCCAACACCTGGCCAAGACAGAACATCAGCAGCTGGGATATTTAAAATACTCTACAGGTCTGCCTGACCTACTGCCCTGGCTCCTGTCCTGGATCCAGGCAGGGATAACATGGAATGCAGAAAGCAACACTCCCCAGACCTGGGGGTTATGAGATGAGCATCTCTGCACACAGCAGCTCTCAAAATACTGTTTGTTACCTGGAGAAGGACATGATTCCCGATTTTCTGCCTCCTGACACACCACTCCTGGCTTCCCAGCCAGCCTCTGGCCAGAACCATCTTTCTCAGGGAATACACTCAGCTGCTTTAGTCACTACTCACACAGAAGCTTTTCCCCACACAGATCCACAAGCAAATAAAAACAATCCAAAGGCTAATTTGTTATTGACAAAATAAATGCTAAGGAATGAATGCAAACATTCCTGACTCTCCAAAGGTACTTCTCAGGGCAGACCCCCCAGCAAACCTTGCTGCGTTTCTGCACGGATAAATGAGCATTACAAGCACTCAAATCCAATCAAACCCAGGAAACAAAGTGCTCCCTCTCCCTGGATTTATTGTACAGTTCAGACCACAAAAGGAGCAGTAAAACCATCACACAAAAAGAGGCCAACAGCCTCCTCAGGGCAGGTCAGGCTGCTCTGCACATATTCCAGGTTAAGGGAGAGAATCCTGCCCTGCTGCAGCAGTTGTTCTGCCCAGCTCTCTCCATGCTCCTCACCCTGTTTCCACCCAGGACCACCCCAGCTGGGGATGGCAACCCTTGTTTGCTTGGCAGAGCCATTCCCACATGGAGCTGTGCTGTGGAGTCCTCTGGACTCTGCCAGAGGGCTCTGATATTTTTTCTGGGATAAGTCCATTGGCAATGGAAGCTCTCACAGTTTCCCCAAAGCCAATTAAGTGAACACAGTTCAATTCTTCAGAGCATTGACAGGCAACTTACTAAAAAAACCCCATGAATTCTGGTTTGATTTCCCAGCACCAGGGTTCCCATTTTCCTTCTACAGGAGCTTTGGGAAGGGCTCAGCATCCTGACTTCTCCAAAGGTGCTGGCACAGCACTAAACTGAAAACACCAGCTCCTCAAATATGTGAATGTGAATATTTCTCTGGACATATTAAGAGCCAGAAGTCACCTTTTCCTAGGCTCAGGAAAGCCCAGTGACCAGTGACACCCACCAGAGCCTGACTTAACCCAGCCTCACGTCCAGGGAGCTAAAACAGCCTTACCTCGGAAAAAGGGGGTGTGAAAAGCTAAAAACTCTTGGCTTTGTTTAAAACCACTCAGAATTTTTCCTTCTGGTATTTTCAGCCTCCAAGGCTGTTTGATTTGCCAGGTTAACTGAATGCCTGAAGCACTGGAAAAGCAGGAGCCACCCCAGAGTCAGGCAGAGCTGAACAAAGCCCTGCTCAGGAACAAGCCTTACCCTGCAGTCTGTTCCTCCAGCTCAGCAGTTTGGGTGTTCTCTCTAAATGTTTCTGAATGTTTTCTTTTGTCAAATTGCAAATTAAAATCGGTTATTTAGATACTTACAAGGCCTCATACAAAATGCACAAAGTAAACATGTGGGCAAATATTCCCAGTTTGATGTGTTGGGGGTTTGTTGTATGAATTATTAAATACAAATGAGATTTTCTTCAGCTCTGAGAGGAAACCCTTCGATAAAAGTAACTTTAGTTTCTGCTTACTAATGTTTGTGTTTACCCTGTAAAACAGAGTATTTTGTGACAAACATCTCTGCTAAGGACCCAGTGGCACAAGGGTTTTTCTTCCATTACGTCGTAGCCATTCACAAATAAATTTGTGATACTCTCTGCACTTTATTCTGACATAATCCAGCACACTAAAACCAAGGAATATTCCAGAGATACTATTTCCCTGATGGAATCAATGTCACAGAAGGATTTAGAGGAGTTAATGGCCACTATTGTTGGGTTTTGAAATTTCTGCTTTAAAAAAACCCAAACCCCAAAAATGCAGGAAACACAACTTTCTCAACTTGCACAATGCACTGAGAAAAAGCATCCTCACAACTGAAGAACAGATCAGAGCGGTTCTAAGAGTGCAAGCCTGAGATTTGAGATCCTGCTTATGCAGAGTATCTGCAGCAGAAATCGATAAATCACAAGAGCAGAATTCAAGCTGCTGAAGGCTCTAGAACCAGTGCATTAGGAAATTAAACTGAGCATAAAGCAAAGCCCATTTCTGAAGACACAGCTTGGGTTATCATCCATCTTCCAAAGCACTTGGCACCAGTGTCTGCAGCAGCTCCAAAAATGGCAAACACTGCACTGATCTTCAGACCTTTGAGTTATATACAACAGAGCAAGGAGAAGGAGACCTCAAGCAGCTGAAGTGTTTAGAACAATTCAGGTTTATGAGCTACACCTCCTTCAAGTGCTAAAAGGCAGCTGAATTCCTCTCCAAAGCATGGATTTCAAACAGGTAATATATTCATTTTCCTTTCCTTTACATATCAGACTTCAGAGAGTTGATTTTCAGATTTAGTACTCTGGTTATTCTATGCTAATCTCAAATCTAAACACTCCTGCTGAACAGAAATACTAACACAGACAAGACTGGGGTAGAAAGCCAAAGTGAAACAGTATTATCCAGGTTCTGAAAGGACAGAAACATAAAAGAAAAAAATGGGAAAAATCCTGTGGAGAACACTCCACACAAAAACATTCTGGTGTTAGCCCAAGGAGAGGTCTGAGCTTTATTCCTAAGAAGTTGCAAAGAGAGGCAAAAATGACACTGCAAAGACACTTTCTCATGTCTATTTAGGGACTAATCCTACTGAACAAAACACCAAAAATCAGTCCCCAAGTCAAAGCAGCTCTAAAGCTCACACTAAATTAATCTCCTGACCCAGCCCATGCAGTGATCCCTGCAGTGGGAGTGCAGCTCCAGAGAGGTGCTGAGTGCTCACAGCACCTGCAGCTCCCCTGCAGCAGCAGGACCGGGCTGTTCCCCACCTCTCTGGCACTGACACTGAGCGATTTCCCTGCCCACCCCCATTTCAGAGAAATGTAAGAACAGGAGCCACGCCTGGAGCACTTCCCAAGGCCTCAGCCACTCGCAGGCTTTGCCATCAGAAGCAATTCCCGCTCCCAGGCCGAGCTCTCACCACCAGGCAGGCTCTGCCTGTCCCTCTGCCACGGAGGGGGTGCTGGTGACACTGCCTGGAGCTGCACCGCGGTACCCAGGGATTGTCCCAGCAGGGCAGATGTCACCCAGCCCGTGGCCATCCTGCAGCCACCTCAAACTCTCCCCAAACCAGTCAGGAAAGGTTTGGAGAAGTGACTTGTGCATTGCTTAATGCAACAAGGGTAAAAACGCCTCATAAAATGACTGAGAAAACAAGACCTTGCAAATTGCTGTTTCTAAGTCATGTAGATCTTGTCAGCAGCACCCTGCCACAAGGAGAGATCACAGGAAAACTACAATACAGCCTATGAAGGGTATAAATGGATTACACAGAGACAGTCTGTAAGTAAAGTTCTCCCCCAGGTTAGAGGCACAAGGTGCTGCACTGGTAGAATTCCTGGATTTTGTGCAGCATTGTATCCTCACTTGGTGGAACTCCTCCAGAATTTCTCTCCCTATCTCTGATGATACAAGCAGCAATGATTTCCTCCAGTACATCGAATTAAAAGTTTTAATCATGAATATAGAAGGTTGCTGGACACAGAGCTAAGGCTGAAAAATCACATTTCCAGGAAAACTCCTACACAGTTATTCCTGAGAGCAAACCACACTCCTGCTCCATACAAACACCAATTCAAGGACATCCCACTTGCTGTGCTGAGCACGGATTCAGGCAAGGAGACAACACAACACTGAGGTGAAGACAGCATGACCCAGTTTCAGTCGAGAGAGACACTTTTGGAAATGAAAGCAACTCAGGGATTCACCTGAGTGCCAGGGATTCCTTCTTCTCCTCACCCCACGGAAAAACCCCAGAATGACGAACACTGGGGAACACAACCAGTATAAAGCTGTCAGTGTAATGCTGGTTTGTTCCCTGGGTAAGAGGGAATTTGGATAAAAGCCTTCCCAAAACAGCTCAGGAGCTGCCCTTGTGCTGGAGTCCAAGGTGAGCATCACTGAGCTCCTCAGTGCCAGAGCCCAGCTCCGTGGCATTGGTCCCCAGGATATTTACAATTTTGAGCAGCTACTTGAGAAAGGGAGTGGAGGGAGCAGTCAGAGGCCAGGCAGCCCAGGGCAGAGTTACAGCAGCTGGGAGTGGGCACTGCCTCGGGTTTCACACAGCTCAGTCCCTGCAAACACAGCTCCAAAACACAACCTCAGAGCTGCTGGACCAGGGGAGCGGTACAGAAACTTCTGCAAGTTCCAGCTGAATAAAGAGAATAATTTCAAACCAGAGCAGGGATTGAGACTCCACCTGCACAGAACAGTAAGAAACCCTCTGACTGCTCCATCCTTCTTCCAGGGAGGAAGTATGCACAATATTTTAAAAAGGATGGCGAATACACAATACACTCAGCTATTCCATTTGGATTTGCTCGGTCCACACAGCAATAAATTCCTCCCATCAGCAAAGCCAGCTTGCTAGAGCTGACCCTAAATTCACAGAGAATTATGGGGTGTTTCTTGGGTTTTTTTGTTTAGGAAAACCCTCCCTCCCCTCCAAGCAGTTTTCTGGTTCTTGCTGTGGGAAAGGACAAACACCTGCAGGGGCTGCATGTGGGATGTGTTTATGGGGACAGTTTGGGATACTTGGCAGTAAGCACGGGCACCATTGATTGTACACAGGATTAATTCCCTACTTTCAGAACAAGCTCCAGAACAAGACGCCACCACTAAAAGCAGCTTCCTGTTTCAGCAGGTTTGTTTGACAAAAGGAAAAGGGAACAGATGGAAGTGATGCAGCACAATCAAAGATAATTTATGGAAACAGCACTTGCACAAGTGCTCTGTGTCACCACCCTTATCCATCCAGCTCCTCAGGGAGCTCTTTGTCAGAGGTCACCCCGTTCCAACCAAATCTGGCAAGAAACCAGAGGAAACAAACCAGCCAGGATCTTACAAGGTGTGAAGGGTACCTGGGAAAGAAGGGCATTACCAGCCACCAGCTGAAGGAAAGGTCGAAGAACAGAACTCCTGGGCACAGAATCCTGATTTCACCAGGCAGCATCCCCTGCCTGGGTAAATCTCAGCCTCTGAGACTCAACAGAATTTGAAGACTCTCCCCTGTCACAGGCTCTATAAATGTGAATATAAACCTGGCTGCTTCCATTACCATGGAAATAATAAAGCCAGTCTTCCATATGCAACTTGTTAAATGTATTCCCTTATTTATTTATAAGAAATCTGCTCAAAATGCTGTTTAGGTATATTGAAGAGTCCCAGTGATCAAACTAGAACCAGTATTTGGGTTTTAAAAGTATACTCGCAAAGAAAAAAAAAATCATGTTTTAAATATAACCTCAAATTCAGGCTGGAGCTGATGCTCACTGAGCATCCACTCCATTAACAAAAACTTTACCTTCCCTTCTAACAGCTAATGAATGTTTGCAGCTGAAGGTTTGGTTTGTGTTCAGCAGCCCTGTCCTTGCTGCCAGATTAATCTGGCTACACAAGTTTGAAACCCAATTTGCAGAGCCCTGAGGCTTTTCCTCCCAAGGCTTATAAATTAACAAGTCCAGGTAAAATCTCAAGTCCCAGTTATTGCAGGAACTGCAATCAGCCTCAAACCTTAGATTTCCCCTGCCCTTCCAAAGGTTGTTAATCTGCTGATTTATAAAACGAGTTCTAAACAAGGCTGGTGGTGGATGGGAGAGTCCCAGAGAGTCGGGTCAGTTAAGGATTACATCATTGATCTGGTTCAGTTCATGTCTCCGAACAAAAGAGGTGCTTAACTGGAAAGAAACAGCCTTCAGGAGCTGGGAATGGTTTGTTTCCTCAGGTCCTAGCAAAAGCCACAAATTCCAGATGGTCTAGGGATTCTTACTGACAAAATTCTTATCTAAATATGCTATTTGACAGTTGTGTACAAGGTTTAAAGGCTCCATTATTCATTCATCTGCATGTGCTATATATAACTAAACTTAGAGGGAAAGGAAGCAGCAGCAGTGGCTGGAAGGAAGGGGGAAAAACAGCACTTACAGGTAAACTTATTTTTTAAAAAATAATGGTCTGGCACAATGGACTTAAAAATAAGAACAGTCACTAATGAGAACTGCATTCTTGCTGCTAAAAATCCAACTCCTGCACAGAAATCAGTTTATAGCTTTAAAGGAATTGCTCACCTAACCAGAGCACGTCCCTCTCCCGAGGCCTGGGGATACCTACCAGCAATCCTCCTCCTCGGGGCAATTTTCCAGTTCTAACACTTTGACTTCATCCAGATCCGCGTGGCTGGGAAGCCCCTCCAGATCTGCACCCTTTTCACTGGGATTCTGTTCATGGATTCCAGCCGGGGCACGGATCCCTGCCATGAGCAGGCTGCCCAGGAGCTCGGAGCTGTCATTTGTATCCACAGGGGAAGGACACCGGCCATTGCCGTGGCTCTGCCCCCCGTTGGGGGACACCTCCTGGGGGGCACTGTTGCAGCTGTACTGCATTGGGGCATCCAGGGCTCTTTTGAAGTTGTTCTCTCCTTCCTCCTGCCTCATTTTGCTCAGCTGGCTGTGCAGACCCGCCATCAGCTGGAACTCCTGCTGCTCGGTGATGGCGTTGATGCTGTTGTTGATCTCCATCCCGTTGAGGCCAGGCTCATGGTTATCCACCCCGGCGCAGATGTCCCCCGGCACGTTTGTCCCCAGCAGGGTCCTGCTGCTCCTGCTCCTGGCGTGCTGATTGTCCAGCTCCAGCCTCCTGACCAGCTCCCGCAGCTTCCGCACCTCGGGACCCACATCCTCGGGGGGCTCCGTGCCCATGGCCGAGTGCCCGGGGGCGTCTCTGCCCAGGGCCGGCTCCAGCGCGGGGTCCTGCTGGATCAGCGGGGCGTTCCCAGGCACCACCATCCTCCAGGACTGCCGGCGCCTCTGCAAGGCATGGAAACACAGCACACACCCACAGGACTTTTAGGCAAATGGAATCAGACAGGGAAAATTCTGGCTTTTATAAGCATTAGCTAATGACACCGGGGTGGAAGGTGTCTGAATTTCATCCAACTCCAAAAAGAACGACTGAAATTAGGGTTGAGCATTGCAAAGCCCACAAATTCCACTTTTTGAACTGCAAGGATGTGCACCTGTTCTGCTATCAATGAGTTTAGTAAAAGGAAGCTGATTTAATCCCCCACAATAGTTTAGTTTCCATCTGTTTACCAACAAAATACTTGAGAAAAGCACTGATGGAGCAAAGTCAGGAAACATCATTAACAAGGTGCTGACGCCAGACAACAACAAGAAAATGGTGAAAACATCCTTTGTTCATTACCAGGTTTATCCAGGAAAAGCAGAAAAAACTTGGAAAATTTTCTATATCACCTTATAGCAAAGTAACAACAGGAAATGCAGTTACTGTGGCCCATGAAAATAAGCTTAAATAATGTTATTTTCCTGTTACAGCTGAAAAGAGAGGAGTACAAGCAGAAAAAAAAATCTCATCTTAAGATTACATATTCCACTAAGTCAAAAAACCATAAAGTGCGTTTCACACTAGTTTTACAACATGAGCAAACACTGCTTTTTCCCTCCACTAGATTTACGTGAGTTTTCAGTTTCATTGGGCACATTCATTTCCAAACTGACTCTTCACTGAAAACCCCTTATACTGAAAATCCCTTAATTAATGGTCCACGGAGCAGTAAAATGGGTTAAAAGTCAGAAATGTTTTGCAGGAGGGCAAACAGACTGGGAGAAGAATGAGTCAACACAGCCAATTCAAAGTTTTTAAAAATTGATGCACTTGTTACAATTGCAATCAAACCCTGACATTTTGTGGCTGTGGATGTTCTTTCACTCCCTTTGCTGCCGGAAAATGTCATCTGTTTTTAAGTGCCAGTGGGCAAAGGAAACCACAAAAAACTCAGTGTCACACAAAGCAAGGTGAAAAACAGACACTCCCATAGGTACCTCAGCATGTCTCTTTTATTTAGGCACTTGTGACAGCAATAGCTAAGTAAATTTCTTTAAAAATACATTTTGTTTTGTTGGAGGATTTTTTACCTGATTTTTTTTATTGTAATTATCTTCATCCTCTATCTGCAAGATGTAAATTTTCAACTTCCACTTGAGTTAATAAAAAATACAAACAGCCCTTAGGAAGAGCTGTGCGTGAACAGAGCACACTTTCCACCCATATTCCAAATCCATGCTGTAAGCAGCACTGCTGAAGGCATTTTGCCTTGGGGAAAGGGAATTTCCTGTGGAGTTACCAAGCAATCCCATTCTCACCCATGTGCCAGCTTCAAAAAGCAACTTGCATGGATTCCCACTCCTAGAAACCCACACGATCCTCTCGGGTAACAGCACGGTGTGATTTCCAAGAGATCTCCCAGGAAGGGAACAGTGGTACTTCCAGAGAAAGCCCAAAGCTCAGGAACTCTGAGGATGCACCACTGGCAAGTTCTAGGAGTTCCACTGTCCAAGCAAAACAGTGGCTCAAGGAGGGGAATTAAGGAGGTGGGTGACACAAAAAATCCCTTCCAAGGCTGAGGAGCTGGAAAAAACCTCACGTGAGGAAAAAACACACGTTGAGGAGGAAGGGCAGCTGAAAAGCGTTCAGTCTTTCCCCACAACCACTAAGTCTAAAAACTACCAAAAAAATACCCCAGCAAAGACACACGGGGGAAGAGATACAAACCTGCGAAAGTTAATTTCATTGTGTTACGGGGGAGGAAATAAAACACGTTTAGGAGAAGGTGAAAAGGCGGCAGCCGTGCGCGGGTCGGAGACAATAATTCGGAGTTTGCCGAGCAGACATCCGGGTGTCTCACGGAGGGTAACGGTCCCCGCACCCCGGGGCTGCCACGGCCACGGGGGCTTTCAGAGCCGGGGGCTGGGAAGGCTCTGAGAGGGAAAGGGACTGGGAAGGGTGGGGAAAGGGACTGTGAGGGAGCTGGGGGGCCTACGGTAGGGTTGGGGGGTCTTGGAGGCAATGACGACCATAGGGCTTATGGGGGTGCAGGCTCTGGGGAGGCTCTGAGAACCAGGGGGAGGCTATGGGGTGGCTGTCGGGGGCTCTGATGGCCATGGGGCTGGGGGGTGTGGGGGGTCCTGCTGGTGTGGGGGCTGGGGGGCAATGATGGCCATGGGGCTGTGAGAGCAAGAGGGGAAGCTGTGACGGGGCTGCGGGGCTGTGATGGCCATGAGCGCTGTGAGAGGGCTCTGAGAGGCCGGGGGGCTGTGTGGGCTCCGAGCAGCTCCGAGAGCCGGGGGGATGAGGGTCTGCGGAGGGCTCGGAGCGGGCTCTGACGGCCGCGATGGGGATGCGTGCTGTGCGGCACTGGCGGACGCGACCCCCGCGGGGGGCACGGGCGCGGCCGGTCCGCACCGAGCGCGGCAGAGCCGAGCGCGGCGGGCATCCCCCCCTCGGGACGGTACCTGGATGGATGGAAATACGGCCGGACAGAAGGATGGCGGTCGGTCGGAGGGCGGGCGCCCACCCGGTCGGAGCCGGTGCCGCCTTTCTCCGGCGGCTCAGCCCGGCCCGCGAACGGCGGGAGGCGCCGCCCCCGCCCCTGTGTGGGGAACGGGGGATGGGGGCGCTGCGCCTGCGCGGGGCCGCCTCAGGCGGCGGCGGGCGGGGGGCGGGAGCCGCGGTCAGCCCCGCGTGAGGGGAGACGGGAGCGAGGGGAAGAGGGTGAGCGGGGGAAAAAGGGTGTGAGGGGAAAAGGGTGTGAGGGGAAAAGGGTGAGCGGGGGGAAAAGGGTGAGCGGGGGGAAAAGGGTGAGCGGGGGGAAAAGGGTGTGAGGGGGAAAGGGTGTGAGGGGAAAAAAGGGTGAGCGAGGGGGAAAAGGGTGAGCGAGGGGAAAAGGGTGAGCGGGGGTGAAGGAGTCGAGGTGGAATAGCGGTGAGAAGGGGGAAAAGGGGATGGATGAGGGGGGAAAGCAGGGAGTGATGATGGGGAGGAGGTGAGTGAGGAGGATGTGGACGCGAGTGAGGAGGAAAAGGGGTGAATGAGGGAAGTGGGGATCGGTGAGGGGAAAAGGGGGGAGTGGCTGGAAAGGGTTTAAAAGGGGAAAAGGTGAATGGGGAGAAGGGAGTGAGGGAAAGGGGTAAGCGATGGCAGAAACGGTAAGTGAGGAGGAAAGGGGTGGGTGAAGGGGAAAGGGGAGTTAAGAGGGGAATAGAATGGGTGAGGGAGGAAAGAGGGAATTATAGGGAAATGGAGTAAGTGAGGGGGAAAGGGATGAGAGGAGGAAAATGAAGGAGTGATGGTGGGAAGGAGGTGAGTGAGGAGGAAAAGGGATGAATGAGGGGAGTGGGGATCAATGAGGCAAAAGGGGGGAGTGGCAGGAAAAGGTTTAAAAGGAAGAAAAGGTGAATGGGGAAAAGGGAGTGAGAGGGAAAGGGGCAAGTGATGGCAGAAGGGGGGTGAGGGGCAAGGGGTGAGTGAGGGAAGGAGGAGAAAAGGTGAGGAAGTGAGGGAAAAGGGAAAGGGAGACGAAGAGAGGCAAAAGAGGGCTGAGTAGGGAAGGGATGAGTGAGGGGGGAAAGGGTCTCTCCCTGTGCATGTGATCCAGAAAAACGCACACAATACAACATAGCTGGGATCTCCCAAAGCTCCAGTGAGTGTAACGTCTCTTCAGGACAGTTTTATCAGGCAACAATAAAATTAGCACCATTCTTTGACCTCCTCCTCCCAAATGTGCGTGTTGGACCCACACACAGCCTCTGGCACCTCCTGATAAGAAGCGTTGATGTTTGGCACTCACCAAGGCTGTGTGCTATGAGCAGAATCTCATTTTTGTACCAGTTGGTCTGAACACCACATCCAGTACTGACACTGCCCAAGGTCTATCCTGGTGTCAGCTGGGCTAGTGTTAATTTTGTCGCTCTGTTGGTAATTTTCAGATGCTCTGGGAAGGTTTGGTCTGTGCAGAGGAAGGGATTTCCAAAAGCAGAGTTCCCTGTGCCACCATGGGAGCTGCAGTGCCAGGATGGGTTTGCCTCCACCTCTGTTCAGTCACCACCAGCACATTTCATACCCTTTATATATTTATTTATTTGATTTCATGTGAAATAACCTGGTCAAGATTTATCCCCACAAGCAGCAGAATCCCAAGAAGAGTAAGATCTTTTTTGTGAAAGAAAATGCATGACCGCATCTGTCATGCAGGTGACCCTTCACAAATACCAGGAAGATTCACCTCTTTGAATAATTCATTTGTTTTTTATTCTTGGGGGATAGGTCAGCAATTCTTCAAAGCTCAGGCCAATAGAAATTATAAAGCATAACATTTTTATAATAGCTGCAGGTTCCTTTTGGGTGATACATGTCTTCAAGGGGGGAAAAACCCCTTCTGTCAGAGAGTTGTGTGGAGCCAGAAGGTCCCTCCTGAGCCTCCTGTTCTTCAGGCCGAGCCCCTTCCCCAGCTCCCTCAGCTGCTCTCAAACACAAGCAAAAACATCACATGGGGGATCAGGGGTTCCTTTTTCCCCAAGCAATCACAGGATTTTAGGAGAGGCTTGGTTTTCATCAATTCTTGGCTGTGGGAATAGGGAAGCCCTGGTTGCCCAGAGCAGCTGTGGCTGCCTCTGGATCCCTGGAAGTGTCCAAGGCCAGGCTGGACGGAGCTGGGAGCAACCTGGGACAGTGGAAGGTGTCCCTGCCCATGAATTTTAAAATAGATTAACTCCTTCCAACCCAAATCATTCTAGGATTCTATGATACCTAATGCTTCTCATGAGGAAACAGTAAGTCTGGGCACTTTTAGGACACTTGACTTTCAGGTTTCAGTACTCAGCATTCCCAACCTCTCAGCTCTGGGTTAAGGGCTAAAATGACACAATTCTGATTTTACTGAGTGCAGCATCTGCTAGAAGTTCAATGTTGTTGGTGAGCATTTGGGCTGTGAATAACCTAGAACATTGAGAGGTCTGGGCAAAGCCCTGGTGAGGGGGGAAATTGGGATTTCAGCTGAGCAGAGCTCTTTGTCAGGAGAGGGAATTGAGATGCCCCTGCTCTGGCACAAGACACCTGCCCTCAGAGCCCGAGTTAAACACCAGGGAAGGACACTGTTATCTCCCCAAACAGGCAGCAGCCACAAGTGCTGCTGCAGCATCCTCAGGGAAGAGGGAGGAAGGGGAATTAAAGCTGACACAATTAGAATAGAGTTTGCAAGTGCTCCCGGAATCCTGGGGAAAGCAAATGGAAATCAGGCAGAAGCTATTTCCAGGCTGAATTTGGGGGTGAAAGAAGCAGAAATAGGCTTTCGCTAAGGACTAAATTCAAACCCTCCCAAGGATCCAAATTTAGTGTTCAAGGCTCGCAGTGCCTGTGTGCCAGCTCACAGAGCCTGGCTGCACAAGGGAAAGAAATGCAAATATCATTAGGAGAGGTTCGTGGCAATTAGCTGGGATGAACGAGAGGAGCTGTGCCTGACTCCCAGCTCCGGGAGCACTCGGAATGCAGCTAAAGGCAGGCTGAGGGCTCAGCACCTCTGGAAAATGTTTTATCTTCGCCGAGGAGGCTGCCTTATCTCGTTCCCATCACACTTGTCTGGTGCAGGTCACAGCATCAACCAGCAGGTGCTGAACTCATCCACGGCTACGGGGCAGCGAGAGGGAGAAGAACTCGAGGAAAGCAGGAGCAGGAATTCTGCAATCTCAGCCAGAGGAGCCGCGCTGTTCCCAGGCGTGCCGCCGGGCACGGGCTGCACTCCCAGCTCCGCAGGGCCCTGCGAGCACACAAAGAGCGGCTGAGCACGGCTGATCCCAGCGGGAATGCGGCGCTGGAGGTCGGTGCAGGAGCGTGCGGGGATGGGCACCTCAGCAGTCACATCCCATTACCAGGCACGGGGAGCAGCGAGGCAGCAGCCCCGTTCCCCGCTCCTCCTGCGTGCCGGGAGCCAGCGGGAGCACACGAGGTCTCCCAGCCCCAGCACAGCAGCTCTGGTCGCTGCCATGGCACCTCCTGCTCCTTCCAGATAATCAGACAAAACCAAACCGTGTCCAACCCGCTCCTGGCGATCTATTGGAATGTACAACTCTACTCTTCCCAAAGGTTTTCACCTCAAAGGATCTTCAGGTAAAGGAGGAGCTGTGTCCCTGTCAGGGAATGTCAGAGCTCTGAACCGTCCGCAGTCCCTGCACGGGGTCAGCCCAGGACACAGCGAGGAACCTTTCACTGCCTCCCGCGAGGACTCTGCACCTCTGAGGGACATTTCTGTCATCACTCAAGCCAGCCTCTGCCTGTCACCCCCGGGCAGCCACCACAGCCTGTTTGTCACTGAGATCCTGGCTCAAACCAACACCCCCGGGACAGCACAATGGGGTTTCCAGCTAATGCTGCAACAAGGTCACTGCTTCCCAAGGAACCGCCCAGGAAGATCCCTGCCTGGTCCCCCTGGAAACGTGAGGGTTAAATGCCCTTCACCAGTGCACCCTGAGCCATCACCCAGCCACCCCCCAGGGAATGGCTTCGGAAAGGGGCCCTGGAAACACACCTAGAAGAGCTTCTCGTAGCACTTGTCACAGTGGACAATGTCCCGGTGGATGAATATCTTATCCAGGAGCTCTCCCATTGCTTTGTGGCAAATTCCACACTGCCAAAGGGAAAACAAGGAGGTTGGACAATGACCAAAATGCCATGCAGGAACAGCAGAAGGGAGGGGGCAGAGGTCTCTGCATCCTTTTGTTAAGGGGTGAGGATGCAACCTTTGAGGCTGCACTTTCCTGTAGCAGCCAAATGTCCCTGCAGGCCTCTTCCTCCCACACTCCCCATCCCTCCTCCTCCCACCCTCCCCACATCCCCACACACTCTTCTTGGAAGCCCTGCAGGGTTTGAGGAGTCAGCCACCTCCACTAGAGCACAAAGACCACAAAGCAGCAAGTCTGCCCCAAGGACAGTGGTGCAAGGACATGAAGGTGTTCTGAGGATGCTGCCAATAATAAAGAATTCTCCTTGTTCTAACATTTCAAGGACCTGAAAACCTTCTGGGGACACCTGTGACTGCCTTATTGTTTTTGTCCCAATGTGAGGGAAGGATTTGGCACACCCCATGTATATCCCTCTGAAAGCCCAGGGATGGAATTTGCAGTTAGATCCCTGCTCCCAGCGCTGCCATTCTCAGCAACACAGGCACTGGGGCTTACCCTGAAGCAGTACTCGTGACAGTGGATGTTCAGGTGCTCGATGATGATCTTGGGGCAGTCTCGGATCTCCCGGTTGCAGTAAGTGCACAGGGGCTCACTGGACCTGGGGAGAACAGGGCAGGGGATTCCTTGCTGATGCTCTGGTTCATTCCAGGTGCCAGGGGTTTATCCCAGCCATCAGCACTGCTGTCCATGAGCAGCCTGCTCCCACACGTGTGACTGTGTGAGTGACAGAACAGGGCCCTGTGCTGTCCCAGGGGCACAGAGGCCACAGCAGTGGGGCAGGACAGATCTCAGAATCCTATGATTGTGAAACCATGGGATGGTTGGGGTTGGAAGGGACCTTAAAGCTCATCCAGTCCCACCCCCTGCCATGGGTACTGTGTTTCCATTTATTGTGCTGCTGTTCCACCAAACACACTGCAGTGTCCTCAACAAGCAAACCCTTAAAATAATTTCTGATTAAGAATTTGATGAACCCCTCCAAGGCAGCCCTGCCCTGCCCTACCTGTGCAGGGGAGCACTGGACAGGTAGCTGTGGTGGCGGTGGCTGCTTCTCTCCAGGTCACTCAAATCCACAAGGCTGCCACTGCAGAAGGAAGGAGGGCAATATAAGCACTTGGCAGTGATACGTGGGAAGAGAATCTCAGATGGAGTCATAATACAGTGATTTGGAATATCTGTTCTAGGCTACCTCTTCCTCAGGGAAAAGGTCCCCAAAATGCCTTCCCAGGACACCTTTAAGTACCCCTAAAGAGGACTCTCCAGGCAAAACTCCCCTGGCCTCACTTCATGTTCACATCTAGCCCCTACAAACAGCAGCTTTTCACTGCTAAAACTCCAAATCCTGCACTACTATGCAGGAAAAGGCACGGAGCACATCCTTGGTTTCATCCCTCATCCAGCTGAGTGTTCCCTCTCTGCCTGAGTTTCCTGGATATTTGGCTTATCTTTGGCTGCTGACAGCAGCTTTGCTGGGCTCTGGGACAGGCTGGAGATTTGCAGAGTGTAATCAGCCCCCCCAGGGATGCCAGCACAGCGCTGAGGGAGGATAATGCCTGCAGGGAGCACCAAACTGGTGTGAACTGGTGCCACATCACTGGGAGGAGGGTGTGCATGGGGCCAAGTTCTGCTCTTGTCACGCTGGGGCCAGTCTGGAGCAGCCTCACTTGAGCAGGACACAAAGGACTGAATATTTAAGCTTGAAAATTGAGCAATTTAACTTTTTAAAACTCATATAATGAAGTTTTTCCAGTGAGAGCCCCCACCCTCCACATTCTCCTCACGCATCCCGATGATTTGTATACAGGAGCACAGTGAAGCCTCCCAGTGCCAGACTTGCAGTGTGGTGTTTTCATCCACCTCAGAGAGCAGGCCACTGCAGGAGGAGCCTCTCTGTCCCCTGGGAGCCAGGACAGGTCCTGCTGTCCCCACCGCAGCAGGAGGAGAGGGCAGGGCCCCTCAGAGCCCCCAGCCTCCCCAGTAACCCCGGGGCTGAGCAGCCCCGGCCGCTCCATCCCGCTGGGATGCGTGAGGTGGCACAGCCCAGTGCAGGGCTCTGTCACACGGCTGTGACACACGGCTGTGACACCTGGCAGCGACACAGGGTGTCCCCAACACTCCGTACCTGCCGTAGCGTGGCGAGGCCGCAAAGCCGCCCGTGTTCACATATTCCTTGACAAAGAGGATCCCTCTCCTGGGAAAACGGGAAGCATTTGCATGAGAAAAGAGCGGCTGGGGCTCGGGAGAGCCGGGCAGGGACCGCGTGTGCCCCTGGACACGGAACGCGTGCGGGAGAGGCTCGGAGGGAGATGCTGTTGTTCTGGAATAAATCCTGCATATCGAGCATTGTTGCTAAATAACAACTCCTCTAATTACCCCACCAAAACAAATCGAGTTAATTGGAAAGAATGGGATGGATAATGTAACCCTTTCATCCAGTTACGGGTTTGAGGAATAAGTCTTTCCCAGCTCCCGTCAGGATTAGGCACACAATGGGCATGGAGAGAGCTCCCCCATTATCACCGAGCCCTGTGGCACAGCGCTGCTTCCAGGGGCTACCCTGCCTCTGGAATATCTCCAGTGTTTTTAGCCAGTGTGTAAACTGCTGCTGCTTGGTTGGGGATGTTTTTACCTCCCTTGCATATTCCTGCCTTTTTCTGTCCCAGCTCCAGAATTCCATGCCCCACCCTGGTGCAGCTCCATGCAGGCTGAGGGGAGCCCTGTGCTCCCCACCCTCAGCCTGCAGCTCTGACAGGAATTAATCAGCCTTTTTCCGTGGTGCATTTCCACTGCTGCCTAAAAGCTGGGATTAATCCTCCCTTCTTACACTAAGCCGTGTCATAGCTAAGGAAAGAAACTTCTTTTTTTTTTTTTTTTTCGTTAAACTGAGGACGGGCTCTCTCTATGTCATGGAATCACTGAATCATTGATGTTGAAAAAGACCTTTAACATCATCAAATCCAACCATCAATTAGTGCCACCACCATGGTCACCAACAAACTATGTTCCCAAGTGTCACATCCACACATTTTCTAAACACTTCCACCACCAACCTCAACCCCTCCTGGCCCAGCCTGGGGCTGTTCCCTCTCCTCCTGTCCCTGTCCCTGGAGCAGAGCCCGGCCCCCCTGGCTGTCCCCTCCTGTCAGGAGCTGTGCAGAGCCACAGGGTCCCCCTGAGCCTCCTTTTCTCCAGGCTGAGCCCCTTTCCCAGGCCCCTCAGCCTCTCCTGGGGTTCCAGATTCTTCCCCAGCTCCCTTCCCTGCCCTGCTCCAACCCCTCAGGGTCTGCCTTGTCCTGAGGGGCCCAGAACTGACCCCTGGATTCCATGTGGGACCTCACCAGTGCCCAGCACAGGGGGAACAATCACTGCCCTGGCCCTGCTGGCCACAGTGGGTGACACCAGCCAGGTGCCAAAGCTGGAATTCCTCACCGGGCAGGATGGCCCCATCCTGCAGTGAAGGGACTGTGCCCCCCTTGGTTGTTTACCCGGCAGTGCTGGAGTCAGGCTGGTACCCAGAGCTGTGGTGGGAGCTGCAGAGCCTCTCACTGGAACTGGAGAGGAGCCTGGGGAGAGAGGGAAAAGTCTGTGAGCCATGGCAGGATCCAAAGTGGCAGCCAGGAGAACGGCTGCCACTGCTGGGAGGGCAGATGGACAGCACAGCCCTTTGCCAGACCTTATCATGGACCAAACCAATCCCTTTCTCCTCCTACATCTGCCACAGGACAGGACTGCTTCCCTGGAGAAGGGATCTGGGGAAGTATCACTTGTAGGGACATGAGACAGGAGATCCAATGAGATCTTCCAGTGAGGATGGGCTGAGTGAGTGGGGGCCTGATTGTGGGCAGCCACGGGGAGAAAGGGCAGAGGAAGAATTGCAGGAGATGGGAACATTCCCAAAGCCAGCGGAACTGTCCCCAACTCAATAATTTGAAGGACAAATGCAACAAAACTATGGAAAACAGCTCTGTCCATCCGCTCAGGAAGGAGACCTGGAATGACGCTGACCTTTTCTGGAGTTAATCCAGGGATCTTGTGCCTCTCCTTCACCCCCACAAGTACTCCTTGTTACAGATCCAGCCCTCAGCCTTGCACTGGTGGCTGCATGGAGCATCAGACAGCACACGGATGGGCTTGACTGCCAGGAGGGACTGCAGGGGGCCCAGGATTCTGTACTGGATACCTCCTGTCCCTTCCAACAGCTTTGTCCTGGGGGCTGTTCTGTCATTTAACCATTGACATTCTAGGGACAGTAACCCTCTCTCTCTGCTGTGATCTCTGTCTTCCTGTAGCAAAGGCCAGTTCCTGGCCAGGAACCAGCTCCCATTCTCCTGTCCCTCTCTTTTGACCTCCCACACAGTGAAAAATCTCCAGGGATTTTTCTGAATGTATCCCATACCCTCTGCTATGCAGCTTTAGCTAGGAATGGTTTAAGTGCCTCTGGATCATGCAACCACTCCCTGGAAACCAATCCTCCCTCTCTCAGCTCTTGGCTTTGCCTGCTGGCTCCTATTCCATAAATTTCTGGGAAATTTCCCTCAGAGCCCTGGTGACTCCCTGTTTACCTGGTGCTGTTACAGTTTAAGCTGTCCATGTAGAACGGCACCCTGTGGCTTCTCTGGGACATGGACATGGTGGGATCTCTGGGAAGGGAGTCGTGGCTGGGGAGAGGAAGTGGAACAGTCTCAAGCTCTGAGTTTGGGCACCTGAGGGATCCTCACAGGAGGTGGGAATCTCGGCTGGGATCTCCCTGCTGGGCACTGACCCCTCCCACTCCACAGCCATGGCACACCCAACTCCTGCTCACATCCAGGGAATGTGCAAATGGATCAGGACACCTGGATGCTGAGTAAGTGTGGCAGTGGGAAGTTCCTTGGTTTGGGAAGCTGGGATCCCAGCCCTGCACTCACCGTCCTGCAGGAGGACTGAAGTCCCTGTGGCCCCTGGCACTGTCATACCAGCTGCTCCTGGGGCTGCTGCTCCCGGAATAAACGCTCCCTTTGGGATCCGGGCTGGGCCTGCTGAGGAGACACAAAGCCCTGAGCACACGGCAGCAGGAATGTCAGGAGTACCACACTGGGCTCACAGGCACTGCTGGGCTTCTGGCACAGCGGTGGAATCCCCGTCCCTGGAATTGTCCAGAAAAGGTGTGGATGTGGCACTCGAGGCTGTGGCTGGGTGGTGACCGTGTGACAGCACTGGATTGACAGCAGATGATCACAGAGGCCTTTTCCAGCCATGAGGACTGCATGATTCCATGATTCCATCATGCACTCCCCCATGCTCTGCCCGTTTCCCCTGTGCCGGTTCTGTGCTCCACAGGGAGAGCAGGCTCCAAAGCTAACACCTGAGCAAAGCCAAAGCATTCCTACATGGAATGCCTGGAGAAGCTGTGGCTGCCCCATTTTTGGAAGTGTCCAGGCCAGGCTGGATGGGGCTTGGAGCAGCCTGGGATAGTGGAAGGTGTCCCATGCCAGCAGCTCTCCCTGTCTCTACATCCTAAACCCTTCACCCCCAAACTCCATCCCCAAACCCTCACCTCCTGGTGCTGAACACCTGGCTGTCCACGTAGGCTGGAATCCTGTGGCTGGGCACGGAGCCTCCGAAGGACTGGCGGTCCTGGAACAGGGGCGCGGGGGGCTGGGGCTCGTGGGCTCTGGGAACACTCTCCTGGGAGCTGAAGTCAGACCTGCTGGTGAATTAAAACCAGTTTGACCATAAAGCCAAGGGGTGTCCTTGCTCTGGGTAGCTCACATGAGTGTTCAGGGTTGACTGAGGGTGGATCCTGCCATTTCCTACAGGGAACAGGGAGAACTGGGACATCGTGGTGTTAATAGAATCACAGGATCATGGAATTCCAGAATGGGCTGGGTTGGGAGGGACCTCCAAGTTCATCCCAATTCCACCCCTGCCATGGCAGGAACACCTCCCATTGTTCCAGGCTGCTCCAAGCCCCAATGTCTAACCTGGCCTGGGGCACTGCCAGGGATCCAGGGGCAGCCACAGCTGCTCTGGGCACCCTCTGCCAGGGCCTGCCTGCCCTCACAGCCAGGAATTCCTTCCCAAGATCCCATCCATCCCTGCCCTCTGGCAGTGGGAGCCATTCCCTGTGTCCTGTCCCTCCAGCCCTTGTCCCCAGTCCCTCTCCAGCTCTCCTGGAGCCCCTTTAGGCCCTGGCAGGAGCTCTGAGCTCTCCCTGGAACCTTCCCTTCTCACTCCCAGCTCTCCCAGCCTGGCTCCAGAGGGGCTCCAAGCCTTGGAGCATCTCTGTGGCCTCCTCTAAACTCTTCCAGCAGCTCCAGGTCCTTCTGATGCTGAGCTGCAACAATTCCTGTGGGAGATCCCTGTCCCTGCAGTGCTGTGCTCTTTCCAGGGTGAAAGGTGGCAGTGGCAGAGCCTGGTTTGGTTCCTGAATTCCCTAAGCCAGGAATGAGCATTTGGATGCCTTGGGACAGGCCAGGAAGAAGAACTGGAGGTGTGTGAGGGATGTCCTGGTGCCCTGGCTCTGTACCTGTCCCGGCGTGGCTCAGACTCATTTGCATGTGGAATCTCTGGAGCTGGGATGCTGCTGCCTCCAGGAACAGAGCTGGACCTGCCAAGACATGAGACCTTTATGGTCTGTGGAAGCACCCTGAGCACAGAATTCCTGTGGGATGGAGATGCAGCCCCTGGAGAATCTCCTGCCCCAAGGGAAAAAAAAAACCAAAAAACAAAACAAAAAAAAAGTGCAATATCCCTGCATGGAAATGTGCCAGATAGAATCATGGAATCATGGAATTGTTTAGGTTGGAAAATCCCTCTAAGATCATCAAATGCAACAACTCAGCATTACCCAAGTCCTCAAATAACCCAAAGTGATGTGTAAAAAACCAGATGGAAAATCCAGACCTCTTAAGAAACAGGGCTGAGAGGAAGGACCCCAACCACAACACCTTTAGTGCCTCCTCCAGAGCCCCCTGCAGCAAATTCCCCATGTCCTCCCACCAGGAAAAGCAGTCCCATTATTTCTCTTGCCTTCTTGCAGTGGTCTCCTCACTCTGCACACAGGATGAGATTCCCATGTCCCTGTCCTTGCTCCTAGCAGTGTCCTGGGAGTGCAGCTCAGACCTGGGGAGAGGAACACTCTGGTCACCCTCTGATTCCAAGGTGTTCTCACTGACACACCTGGGAGGGAGCCCAGTTTAACCAAGAGCCTCAACTCCTCCAATTTAGGCAGAAAATATGGACAAAAGAAAGGAAATCAGTCCATAAAGTCCTTCCATGTGGACACCCACCCTGACTGGGGAAGTTCAAAACCAGACCCAGCATCACCATGGCGCCTAATACCAAATTTTATTGCTTATTGTCTCTCCCTAGAGACCCTCTGCTCCCAAAATTAAAGACTAGGAAGCAACTCCTGGCAGCCCAGCTGGACAGGGTTTGATGGCTCCAGATAAGGAGGATCTTTTTTTCCCAGGTTTTCCTATAAAACCATGGTAAAAGGTTCGTGCAGTAAAAGCAGCACCAGAATCAGGCACAAAAAGGCTCCAAGTTGCACTAGAGGAGGTTTAGGTTGGATATTGGGAAAAAATTCTTCATGGAAAGTGTTTTCAAGCCCTGGAAATGCTCAGGAAATGTGTGAATGTGGCACTTGAGGACGTGGGTTAGTGCTGAACATGGTGATGGTGCTGGCTGATGCTGGGAGTTAATCCGAGAGGTCTTTCGCAACCTTCACAACTCCATGATTCTATTGAAAGGAGAACCTGGGAAGATATTTATCAGCAGGGGGGAGGATGCCCAAGGAATGGCCCCTCATCCCACAGGAGCAGGCAGGGAGAATATCCCTGTCCTTACCCGGCCCTGCTGGGCTCAGTGGGATCCTTCAGCCTGGGGGGCTCTGGAAGGGCGTCATCGCCAGGAGCTCCTTGGCCCCTCTCAGTGAGGCTGGCTGAGTCCAGAAACCTAAACCAGAGATCCAGGACTGGGAAAATCCTTGCTGGGATGGGCAGACACCCATTCCCTGGAGAGGAGCAGGCTGGCAGCAGGAGCCAGTTTGGCCTGAGCCATTCCAAACACCCCAGACCACTAGCCCCAGACACCCCAGGTCACCAACCCCCAAACACCCCAGGTCACCTGCCCCAGACACCCCAGTGCTCCCAGTGCTCACCTTGTCTCATCCCAGTAGCGCTGATGGTGGGATGGGCCCTCAGGATTCGTGGAGCTGCTCCTCTCCTCATAGCCCAAGACAGACCTGGAAACCAGAGCAACACCCATCACATCCCTCAAACTGGCACCTGGATCCTGGCACTGCTCTGCTCACCAGGCCAGGCTTGTGCCAGCCTGCACTGGGGCTTTTCTCCAGGACAGTCCATGTCCCTGTGTTCCAGCTGCTTCCAGCTCCATGCTGCTGCTGCAGCATCCCTGGAATACCAGGGAATTAAAAGGGAGCAATTGAATCCCACTGAGAACACAAGAGGAGGAAAAATCTGGATTGCTTGGCTGGTCTCAAAGGAGATGGAGGGGGATACAACACACAGCTCTTCGTTTATTTAAACCTCAGTTGTCTCTGTGCTTGGGAAAAAAGTGGGAGAAGGAGCCTGTTTCTGTGCCTGCCCATTCAGGTTTCCCTTAATCCTCAGGATTATTCCTACACCCACTAAATTCACCCTGCTCTTACCTTTTAAAGGAATATTCTGTGTCCTCGATGTGCACAGGGGTTTTCTCAGTGGGACAAAAAGGGACATCAGACTGCAAGAGTGACCTGGCAAAAAAAAGAAAAAAAAACGGGGGGGGAATTCAGAGCTTCCAAAAGTCTCCAGGGGATTTGAATGGAACAGCAACACTGCATTTTGTATCAGCCCAGGAAATGGGAAAGAGTTGTCTCAGAGAACTGATTTTCCCTCAGAAAAACCCATTTTCCATCCTAACCAAGAGGAGGAGAGGCTGGTGGTAGAACTGAGGCCGTTACTGGGATTCAGTTCCCACACATCTCTGTACAGGAATTTCCTGTCCTGTCCCAGGATGGAGCACCTGGACAAAGCACAATATGAGTAACTTTGGGGAAGACATTCCTACATCACCAGCAGCAGCACCAGGCCGTGGGATCCTCCTCACCTCACCTCACCGGGCTGAATTCATTTCATAGAATCCAGGAATCATGGAAAGGTTTGAGTGGGAAGGGACCTTAAAAGCTCATCCATTTCCACCCCCTGCTGTGGGCAGGGGCACCTTCCACTATCCCTGGGTTCTCCAAGCCCTGGCCAACCTGGCCCTGAAATCTGCTCACCTCAAGGCCTTTGTTGGGCCAATACATGGAAATGAATCCCAAAATAATGGACAAGAGAGGGAAGCAGCTCCAGCGAGATCAGGGCTGCCAACAGCAGGAATTTCTCCCTGACTCTGCACCCCTGGCAATGTCAGGGGAGCAGAGGCTCTCAAATCGTGGGGATGGAGGCACTAAAGCAGTGCTAAATCTGCTGGATCTGCTCCCAGAATCCCAGCACCTGAAAAACCCCTCCGGGATCGAGTCCCAGCTGTGCCAAATCCCCACCCTGTCCCCAGCCCAGAGCATTGAGTGCCACCTCCAGGCATTCCTTGGAAACCTCCAGGGATGTGCACTCCAAACCTCCCTGGGCAGCCCCTGCCAATACCCGACCACACTTTCCAGGAAGAAATTCCTCCTGAATTCCCAGGCTGCTGCTCTGGGAAGAAGCTGTACAACAGTGAACAGAAAGATGCTCTTCCCACTGTCACCCACGCGGGGTTTTCCTTTTCCAGCTGCCCTGTTGCCCAGTTTGGATTCTAATCCCAGCTCTATTCTGGACAAGTTGCTTATTCCCAGCCCAGCTCCCTCTGGAAGCAGAGGCTGCCACCCCCAGGGCCTGTGCAGGGCCACACCTGGTGTCACCCTGGGAGGGCTCGGACGGACGGAGCAGCTTCTCCGGAGCATCCCCAGCTCTGTCCCAGGAGCCAGAGATGGACCTGGAAGAGAAGGAAGAACAAGAAGCTCAGCAAGAGGAGAACACCAAGAAGCAAAAATATCTACTACGGGGTTTTCCTGGCTCCAATGGAGCATCTTAGCCTCCCTCCTGCTTAGCTCTGGGAATTTCCTGAAGGGCTGAGCCCCAAATCCAACCCACTCATCCTCGTGTGAGGAAAGCAGCTGGAAGAGCTCAGGTCTTTTGAGCTGCTGGGTCAGGCCCACCTGCCTCTGCAAGGGCTGCTCCCAGAACTCATCCCCAGGGCAGTCCCAGTCTCCCCCCAAATGAAGGTGAAAAGGGAATTTTCCACTTACTCTGATGTGTAAAACCCATTATTTGCTTCTGTGGGCTCAGGAAACCTGGAAAGGAGAGACACAACTTGAGGAATGTTCTACAGTGACTTTTCCATGCATTTCATAGAGGAGAGAGCAGTTCTACAAAGCTCAAATGGAATCAGTTCTTCCATCAGTAAATATCCATCCCAAGATTCCAGCCAGCCCCAGAACATCATTTTATGGATTGTGCAGAGCCCAGGTCAGGAATCCCACAGTAACTCCACCTTCCATTCGTGGAAGCCTCGGTGGCTCTGGGCACCCCTTCATCCCATGGGAACCTCTCAGGCTTTTCCTTCAGAGCTTTGTCACTAGAAAAAGGAAAATTCCAGTGAAAATTTGACTTGTCAGCATTTGTAATGTATCATCCTAGAAAAATCTGTTGATATTTCGTTGGGCAACAAAATGGGGTGAAATCTCTCCATCGGGATGGGCAGGGCCGCATTCCCGAGCCCAGTGGGGCTGACTGCAGGTCATGGATCATGGAACCATGGACCAGCACCAGCAGGAGCCACCAGGGACCTGCACAGCCCTTGGAGGTGGGACAGGGCAGTGGGAGGCAAAGGAAGAGAAATGCAGGGAGTCGGGTGTTCAGGGAGCGAGGCAGGGAGGAGAATCCCAGAGGAGTGAGGGAGGAGAGGAGATCTCTGCCAGGCTGCAGCTTTGCCAGCAGATGCTGCTCTTGGAGTGCAGCCCAGCCCAGGGCTGGGGACACCAGGAACTGCTGTGAGCAAATCCAGGGTCAGGCCTTGGTCCAGCAGCACAGAGCAGCCCCTGCCCATTCCTTACCCATCCCCACGCTGGGACACCTTGTCCAAGGAGAACTTCCCATTCAGGGCCTGTCTGTCCTCACCATTCCTGCAGGGAAAACAGCAGGAGTGTGAGGGAGGGAGATGAAGAGGCACAGGCACTGCAGAGAAAGGTGTTGGAGCTACAAAGAGGGCAGGAAGGGGGGAAAATCAAAGGGAAAATGATCAGCTGAGCCGATGGAAAGGGCTGCAGGTTTGGATTCAGCTTCCCAGCACAGAGCTGGGCAATGTTCAAACCGTGGGAGGCCCTCAGCTTCCATCTGGGAGTGTTTCCTCCTGATGCTTGTGCCCCTTCCCTGGGATGCCCTGTGTGGTGTCCTGGAGGATTTTGTGTCTCCAGGGAATCCCCCCAGGCAGAGCCGAATTCCCCACCCTGCCCTCAGGGGATCCTGAGGCTGCTGCACGGCCTCCAGACCCACCTGATCTCAGCAGAAATGGAGATTTTCCCCAAAGTGTCACTCAGAGATGGGGATGTTTGGCTCCTGCTGCCTGGTTTGGGGCTGCAAGAGAGGACAAAGGACAAAATTGTCATTCCTGGGCAAACCAGCTCCAACTGCAGCAGATCTACCCTGCACTGGAGTGTTTCTTATGGGAATGAAGAAAATAGAATGAATCATCACTCTTCTCAATCCATTCACTGGCAAAGTCATCCTTTCAGAAGCAAATTTTAAATTAAAAGCACTGATTTTGCCAGCAATATCCACTTTCTGCAGTGACACACTAGTAAAAGCACCAGGACAAGGACAGCAGCCAAAGTGCTCTTTGCAATTAGAACTATTCCACCTTTTTTATACTCCAGGCATGGATTCAGTCAAAAACATTGGAAAACAACTGAAAATTATTCCCTTGCACCTGTATGGCAAGAAAGGGTTCAGCTGGGGCTTGGCTTGGAGCAGCCTGAGATAGTGGAAAGTGTTCCTGCCCGTAGGGGGTGGGACTGGATGGGCCTTAAAGTCCTTCCAACCCCAAAGCATTCCAGAATTCTACATTTGGGTTTTTTCCTTTTGGGTTTTGAACCCTTCTGTCAAGATATTGTCAGACCCTGGCAGGCCATAACATGGATTTCAGCCATAAAACCTTTATTGAGAGCTGTCTACATCCAGAAAAGGTTTCCCATGGAAAGATGGATTTGGTTCCTCCCCTGTCCCAGAGTGGTGCCCACAGAGGTCTCTGATCTTCAGCCCAAACTGTCCCATCCGTCCAGGCTATGCTGGAACTCCTACCTGGAGGGAGAGGCTGCTGCTGGCTTTGGCTCATCCCAGGAAGACCCAGGGCTGGTTTTTCTTAGCCCATTAGCACTGACCAAAAAAACAAAAAAAAACAAAAACAAAAACAAAAAAAAAAAAAAAAAAAAAAAAAAACAAAAAAAAAAAAAAAAAAAAAAAAAAAAAAACAAAAAAAAAAAAAAAAAAACCACCAAACATAAAACCCCCAAAATAACAAATTACCAAAACATTAACCCAGATGATTTTTAGGAGCTTCTCCCATGGGAGCACAAATGCTGCTTTGTGCCCACAGCTCCTGTGCTGCTTCCTGAGCAGTGTCCCTGTGCTCTGTGGCACTGCTGTCACTCACACCTGCCTTTCTGCTGGGATACTTGGGTTAGGAACTGATTTTTCTCATTTATCCCAACTAGAGCTGTTTCTATCCCCAGTGTTTCCTGGAAGGTGTCCTCTGCAAACCCTCCACGTCTGGTTGTGTTTGGACAGCTGATAAATGCAGTTATCCCCAAGCTGGCAAAGCCCTGGAATCAGACATCCCACGCTGAGGAATGAATACCTGCTGCTGTCCGAGGTAAACCTGGATGAACCCGGCACAGTTGAACTCCTCCTCTGCTGTCCTTCCTCCTCTTCTATCTCAATTCTTTCCACAGGGAGAAAGACACAAACATCACATCATTTCCTCTTTCCTGTAGCTTTCCAGGGAGTTTATCCCTGTTTTCCCCCAGCCATGTTTTCCTTGTTTCCTGAGCAGGTTATTCCTGCTCCTCCTGCTCCTGCTGAGCATCCCAAGGGACAGAATGCAGCCAGGTCAGGGGGATTTTTCCACACAGCACCAGCTGAGCTCTTGGATTCCAGAGGGATCCCTGGGCACATTTCCCTGTCCCACTGGCAGCCCTAGGAGGGAGATGCCTGAGGAGCATTCTCCTGGCTGGCTGGAGCAGCTTCCCAGGAAACAGCAAGACTGTGACCGAGTCTCCCCAGTTTCAGGTTGCCCATAACCCAAAGCACCATCAGGATTGTATTCCCAGTGATCCCAACACTGTTTCTCCCAAAAGAACAGTGGGATCCAACCCTGAGCATCCTTTTCCAAGGAACTGTCCTTCCTCTGCTGTGAAACTCCCGGGATCTGCTATCCCTGCCTGGTACATGCACCCAATCCCAGCAGCTCCCTGAGCTCCAGCACCTACCTCTTGGCAAACAGGGGTGGGAATTCCTGTGTTGGGCTGCTGTGGAGGAAGGATTTAGGAGCAGTTAAAGGATTGCAGGGAAAGGCACTCCCTGGGCAGGGGCAGAGCCCCCCCGGACACTGCCCCAGGTGTGCAAGGTCCTGTCACCCCTCTGGGCAGAGCTGGTCCCAAGCAGGGGTGTCCCACCAGGGCAAGTTCCCAATGAAATAATACAACCAAACTGCAGAGAGCAGCTCAGGCTGAAAATGGGACTCCCATGGCTTTTCTTTTCTGGAAATTTCATCCCTCTCAATAAGGAATACTTAGAGGATTTCCCAGTTCTGCAGAAACCTGCAGATACCATGGAATCATGGAAAGGTTTGGGCTGGAAGGACCTTAAAGATTTTCCAGCCCCACTCCCTGCCATGGACAGGGACACATTCCGCTGTCCCAGGCTGCTCCAAGCCCTGTCCAGCCTGGCCTTGGGCACTGCCAGGGATCCAGGGGCAGCCACAGCTGCTCTGGGCACCCTGTGCCAGCCCCTGCCCACCCTGCCAGGGAACAATTCCTGCCCAATCTCCCATCCAGCCCTGCCCTCTGGCAGTGGAAGCCATTCCCTGTGTCCTGTCCCTCCAGCCCTTGTCCCCAGTCCCTCTCCAGCTCTCCTGGAGCCCCTTCAAGCCCTGGCAGGGGCTCTGAGCTCTCCCTGGATTTGACCCTTCTCCAGGTGAGCACCCCCCGCCCTTTCCCTGTAGGGAAGGAGCTCCAGCCCTTGGAGCATCTTTGTGGCCTGTCCTTGGCTGCTGTGTTGGAGAGGTTCCCTTCTCCCCCAGAGGCCCTCCCTGGCTCCTGCCCATCCCCCCGGACACTGACCCGTTGCTCTTCTTGGCTGCGGACAGGACGTAGGCGCGCTCCCGGCCGGCCGAGTGCCGCAGGACACTGTTGGCAGCCTCTGTCCTGCAGGGAGAGAGGGGGGGAAAGGGTCACGTCCTGCTCCTCCTGGTACTCCTGGCTGGAGCCTTGGACAGGCAAGGAACAGCCCACTGGAGGCCGGGGCTAACCCTGACAGAAGTCCTGCACTCTGGGGAGCAGATTTCATGGAATTGTGGAATGGCTAAGGTGGGAAAAGCCCTTTAAAATCATCCAGTCCAACCAGCAACCAGCACGACCACCATGGTCACTGCTAACCCATGTCCTCAGGTGCCACAGCCACAGGATTTTTGAACACTTCCAGGGATGGGGAGTCCACCACTGCCCTGGGCAGCTGTGCCAGGGCTGGACAATCCATTGCAGACCTGGCAATATTGGATTCCATGGACAGAAAAATGGGACAGGGATCTGTGGGGGACACACTCCATGGAGTGTCTGCACTGCCCTCGGTACTACCACGTGTCCCAAGGGAGAAGAGATCACTGCCAGGGATCCAGGGGCAGCCACAGCTGCTCTGGGCACCCTGTGCCAGGGCCTGCCCACCCTGCCAGGGAACAATTCCTGCCCAATCTCCCATCCAGCCCTGCCCTCTGGCAGTGGGAAACCATTCTCTGTGTCCTGTCCCTCCAGCCCTTAAAGTCCCTCTTCAGCTCTTTAGCTGGGCCCCAGGGGACATTGACCAAGTTTGCCTTTGTACAAGCCTTGCAGCTGAGGAAAAGGGTCCTCAGAAACTCCACCAAAAGCAACAAGGCTGCAGCCAGAGAGACCAGACCTGTTCCTGTCCATGTCCTGTGCCCCTGGATCCCTGGCAGTGTCCCAGGCCAGGCTGGACAGGGCTTGGAGAACCTGGGACAGTGCAGGGTGTCCCTGCCCATGGCAGGGGTGGGACTGGATCAGCTTCGGGATCTCTTCCACCCAAACCACTTGGGGATGATTCTCTGATCCTCTTCCCAATAGAAGGACAGCCCTGCCTGGAGCTGGCCTTGGGTTCCAGTCCTGGAGTGATCCCGGTCCCTCCTGGCTGTTTGTGCATCTCCACGTTTCCCATGGACACAGCGCAGCCCACGGATTCCACAGCCCTTCCCAGCTGCCTGGTTAATTGGGCTGCGCTGTCAGGCTGGATCACGTCAGGATTTTAATTACGTTTTGTTGGGAGCGCGGTGGCCCATGGGCACAGCCCGGCTCGGGGATGGGAGAGCTGTTTATCCTTGGATTGCATCCAGCCCTGCTCCATGCCCGTGTCCACCGAGCTCCCAGGATGGAACAGAACTTGTCACCGTCCCTGCAGGAACACGGAGGCACCTCCAGGCCTCACCTCTTCTTATGCTCATCCGGAGAAAAAGGCGCATCCTCCTCATCCCCATCCACAGATTTCTGCCGGACGTTGTACGGAGCTCTGGGACGGGAAGGGAGAGGCAGGGTCAGGGAATTGCTGCTGTGCCTGGGGCAGAGGCAGCAGGAGCCAAGCAGAAGTGAATCCAAGGGAATGGTTCAGACCCTGGAAGACACCTGTATTTCCCATAGAGGTACACATGCCCCTGAAGGACTTTTTCCTTAGTCCAGAGGCCCCAGCCCCATTTTGGATCAGAGTCACTCTCTGGGACACGAAAAGCTGGGCAGGAAATGCCCACAGTGCTGCTCTGCCACAAGGATCCCCCTTTCCCCAGGCGTCAGGAATGCTCCAAACCCAGCTCCCAGGCTGCCCCCTCCATCCCTGCCTGGTGATAAAATCCCCTCCGTACAAAGGCCGGGGTCAGTTCAAGCAGCACCTGCTGCCCCGCACAGGGGTGGCCCTGGGAACCACTGCAGCTTCCAGTGGAAGCTCTGGAAGCTCCAGGGGCATTCCTGGGGCTCACTCTGAGCACAGACCGGAGGAGCTGCTCCCTTTGCACACTCACAGTTTCTTGTAGTCCTCTGTGGTCATCTTGTATCCAGAGGGGGAGCGGCTCTGCCCCTTCAGGGGAGTGCTGAGGGGACACAAACCACGCCTGGGAATGTGACCTTCCCATCCCTGCCTGCCCCCTTCCCCAGGGGAGCTCCATGGGAAGGGAGAAATCAGCATCACCCCAAACATCCCCACTCTGATTTCAGGGAATGCTGCTCCATTGGAGGGCAGCATTTGCCTCCTTTTTAGCAGGGGACAGGGGGGATACACTCGTACTTTTTCTGTGCTTGGCTGGGAGGTGAAGGATCCGGCACGGACGAGCTCTTATCGATGGTCCTGGTGAACACCCCCCTGGGGAGGGAAGGGCATCTTAAATTTTTGGTTGGAAGATGTTTGGAGCCAAGTTCAAACCACTGGTGAAAAACCAGCACTGGCTCTTGACCCTGAGCACTGGGATGTTCCCAGCTAACCCAGGAGGGAACATTTTTCCTGCTTTTTGCTCCTGATCCAGTTCTCCTCCCCCTGCAGCCCAGACCCCTCCCGTTCCATACCCACCTGATGAGGTATCCAGACTGGGGCTTGGAGGCAGAGGACCTGTGCAAAGAACAGACATCAGGGAGTAAAAGACACAGGGAAAAAAACAGCAGCAGCACCAGGATTGAAGGAAATGTCCATGTGGATTTCAAACCAAAAATACAGCTAAGCAGGCCTGGAGGGATCCCACAGCTGGATTGACCATGAAGGGATGTTTTAAAATGAATAATCATCAGAACAAGCTCTATGAAAGATTTTTATTGGGAAGGTGAATTTTAGAGTGATCCAATTAACATTAGCCCATTGGCTCCCCAGGTTGGAGGCACGGAAGGGGGAATCAGACGTGATACAGATATGGATTATTTCATCACTGGAGAGTAACAGCTCCACTCCAGCTCCTCCGAGGGTGCATTCCCAGGGAAGGCACACTGTGGCTCCTCTGAAGAGCACTGTCTGACCAGGAGTGGGGAGATCTGGCACAGGGAAAGGGAAGCAGGGAAGTGCTCACGGTAGAGGGCAGAGCTCCCACACAGGGCCAGGCCCTTCCCAAGAGTTTGGTGTTTCAGGATGTTCTTACAAGATCCTGAGTTCCTGGAGACCCCTCGTGCTCTGAACCAAACTCAGCCCCAGCCAGGGCTCCCCCTGCCCCGAGGAGCCCCTGCTTGGAGCACTGACAGCAACTCCTGTCCCATCCCAGCCTCGTGGGATCAGGGGCTCAAAGGCTCCATTCCTCTGAACCAAAGTCATCCCCCCATCCCTCTGGACCTCTCAGGAGCCACTCCATGCTCTCTCCAAGGTGAGACATCTCTGTGAGCAGCCTGTCCCCACACCTGTGTTGGCAGTGAGAGGTGAGGAGGGCGCAGAGCGAGAGCTGGCACCAACCCAGGAGACAGCAGGGCAGAGAAGGAGCAGGATGGGCCCCTGGAATTACCTGTCCTGCTGGGGAGCAGCAGGTTTGGGGTCTGGGGATCCCCCACCAGCCTGTCCAGACCTGAGGGAACAGGAAACACAAGGATGTGGTCAGCCAAATGCTGACCATGGCTACGATGGGTTTGGAGAGAGCAGGAAGAGAAGAGGGATTTGGAATTGGGTCTGTTCCCAAGAAAAGAGGAGCTGGTGTTCCCTGGCACAGGGCACTGTGTGACATCCATCTGTTTGATCTCTCTTCCATCCTAAACTCCCTCCATCCAGGCTTGCCCTGAGTTTGTCACTCTGAGATGCTGAAGCACAATCTGGCTCCACAAAACTTTGGAGCTCTCCTGAGACTTCCAGTCTGTCTGTGCTGCTGAATTCCAGCTCCAGCAGAAGACATTTGTCCGAGCTTCTCCCCACCCTGCATGTATCAGAAACAAACAGGAGCAGCAATTCCTTTGGCAATGTCACCACAGGGACCCCAAAACTTGTTCCAGCACATCTTGTGCAGCCAGAGGTGTCTGGAGAGCCCCGAGCCCCAGGAGTGTTTGGACAATGCAGGGCACAGGGTGGGATCGCTGGGGTGTCTGTGCAGGGCTGGGGCTTGGATCAGTGATCCTGACAGGTCCCTTCCACCTCGTGGAACTCTGATGATGGAAAGGGAAGGAGAAGGAACTGTCCTCACCGGGGGCTGCTCTTCTCCTCGTCTGAGTCGGAATGGTGGTGCTGGATCCAGCTGCTGTCCCCGCGCAGCGTGGTGCGCACCTTCATCTGCCGGATGATCCTGCGGCGATCCTCCTCCGTGGGCGGGATCGGCGCCCCTGCAGAGCGGCCACAGGGAGGGGACACTCACAGGGACCCGGCCCAGCACGGGGCCCTCTCCCCCTGTCAGACATTCCAGTGCTGGGTGAGATTTCACCAGCTCTGGCGGGAGATGGGGATGTGGCCGTGGGCACCTCGGGATCAGCATCCCGCAGGATCACAGGGGCTCGTGCAGGGTTCCCACACCTCAGGAAACACTGCCCCGGGGGCCTGTCCCAGCAGAGACATTCCAGCAGCTCCAGCTGGCCAGGGGAAACAGAGAAAACCAGGAGAGGGAGGAATTACCTTTGGTGACACCCAGGGACATCATGGTCTCAGCAGCACCTTCCCCTTCTGCCCCTGCTCATAGCCAACAAGGCCCTGAAAGAAATGGAAAAGGGGATAATAAGCAAAATATCAGTTGTGGTATAAAGACCTGGTAGGCATGGGGGAGAGGAGAGCACAGCCACGGTGGCACAGCAGTGGTGGCACAGCCACATTGACACAGCCATGGTGCCCAGAGGATGGGGAGACTCTGGCCTGGTACCAGAGCTGGGATTTCTCCCCATCCATGAACCTGCAGCATCAAGGACAGGGAAATTCAAATCCAGCCATGCCAGAGGTGTTTTTCCAGATCTGGTAGGAAAGTGATGGAGGAGACCTTGCAAAAGTGCCCTGAGCCACTGAGGTGGGCCAGACCTTCCAGAGTCCACAGAACTCTGAGGTTCCTGCAGTGTCCTTGGGATTTGTGCCAGGTGGGATGAGGAAGACCCAGGTTAATTCAGCACCTGATTGTGTTTGTCAGAAATGGTTCTGTTTTCACTCCTAATTTTTTCATGGAAGTTGCAGGACGAGTTTTTGTTTTTGGAGGAGAAAATCAGACACTGAATCCCAGAATGTTTTGGGTTGGATGGGACCATAAATCTCCTCCAGTTCCAAACCCTTCTGTGGCAGGGACACCTTCCAGGTTTTACCACCCCCAGTCTTCCCTTGCCAAAACTCTCTCCTGTATTCTGGAACAACTCTGCGAGTCAGAAATAAAAAGGCCCAACCCTCTTGGGAGAATCTCAGACTGGGTTGTTGTTCCCTGCTGGTGGGCCTGTCCCTGCAGTATTCCCGGGAAGCCACGTGCCCGGCAGGAACGCTGGGTGCTGCTCTCATGCTTGGCAAAGCCTCCTCCCCTGGCTTGTCTCAGCCAGGGATCTGCTCATCCCCTCCTCTTCCATGGAGACAGTGAACAATTCCCCAAGGCTCCTCACCCTCTGCAAACATTCCCAAGCATGACACCCATCCCTGAGCAATCCAAATACACAACTACCAGCCGATATTCCAGTATTCCTTCTGATATTTGGAATAACCTGTGATTTACAGTCCAGCTCATGTCCTTGGTACAATCAATCCCTCATCTTGTGTGCTGGATAAATGCAACGGGTGCTCAGCTTTGGATACCAACTTCTGTGACAGCACTGGGATGTCCCAGGCAGCAGGAGATCCATAAAAAGGGTTAATTCCCACTGACAAAGCACCCAACACGAGCCCCCAGCACAAGAGCTAAATGTCCTATCTGCACAGGAGCAAAATCCCATTAAACTGTGTCCTGAGACTGCACACTCCAAATGGGAATGCTGCTTAAACCCATGCTGAGTAACACGGAATCCCTGTTTCCAAAGGTATGGGACACCACCAAGACAACACACACAGGTTGTTCCCACCCCTGGGAACCCCTGGGGCTCACGGGCAGCTTTGCTGGGAGCCAGAGATGCCCTGGTTTGGGATCAAGCCTGGCTGCAGTGTCCCACTGAGGACACTCTGAAGCTCCTCATCCCGTAAGGAAAGCCATTCCAAGGTATTTAATAAGGGAATTCCAGGCTATTTAATAAGGGAAAGGGAGCTGGCACCTTGTTTGGATGTCAATGTTGAGGGGCTCTGGGGCAGAGCCCAGCCCAGCTCTCCCTCCACACACTCTGCGGGGTCCCTGCCCTGCCTTGGCCCTTTCCTGGAGTTTCACAGCAGCTCCAGCACCAGGCTCCTCTCCCATCCCCAGCAGGGACTGGGCCCTGCGGATCACAGCCGTGGGATGGAGCAGGGAGCACCTCCAGCTGTGCCCGAGGCCACAGAGCTGCCGTGGCCCTGGGGGTGGTGACCTGTCCCTGCCACCCCTCCTGTGCCCTCAGGAGCAGAAGCACAGCCACACCAACCCTTCCCTAATAGATCCCTCAAGTGCCTGAAATCAGCAGCCCAGTCCTTAACTGGGAAGGACCCTGCTTTCCATGGAAAGCACTGGAACAGCTGTGATTACCCTGCAGGAGATGAAACACTTGCTGCTCTTTCAAAGCTGAGGGGAGCTCCTCTTCCCTGCCAGCCACCCTCCTTTTTGATGGCTCAACTGGGACTTCTAAATGCTAATAACAAGTTTTCAGCCTGCTGTTTGTGGGACACTTGGGGCAATGGCCCCTTTGTGCCTAACAGCACCTTGCTCTCTGTGTGTTTTGGGAATGAGCTGGACCCAGCTCTGAGGATTGAAGGAATGCCCTGGGAGGAGGAAGTGGAGCTGTTTTGATCCCATAAATCCAGCTCTCCTGGGAGCACCACGGGTGCCTTTAGACTGCTGAACTGTCCATGCAGCCAGGCCAGCACAGAGTGCAGGTCTGAGCACTCCTGCTGCCCGTATTTTGCTTCCTGGCCCTGGGATGGGATGCCCCAAGCTCCACACTCCCTTTTCCATGCTGATCCCTGTCTTAGCTGAACGATTTTGGGACAGGAACCCCCAGGTCCCACTGATGCCTTCCCTGCCCGTGCAAGGCCTTGGTGGCACTGGGTGACCTTGAAGGTCCCTTCCAGCCTCGATGGCTCTGGAATTCCTGCACAAGGAGTAAAACTCCGGGTGCCTCACACAAAGGGCATCCTCAGATGCCAGCCTGTGGCCTCACCAGGGTTATTTCCCCCAGCCCAAAGCCCATGTGGTGTCACTTATGCATCCAACTCTGAAGTGATCCCGTCCTGCTCACGGTGATCTGGGTCCCATGGTGATCCAGCTCCCACCCGAGGTGATCCAGCAGCAGCTCCAGGCTCTGCTCCCACCAGCTGAGCCCACGCTGGAGCTCCCCAAGGATCTCTCCCATGCTGCCCCTGCCCCTGGCTACCAGCACAGACCTCATTTCCCCCAGGAGCTGGGCACTCACAGAGCACTTGGCCGCTGACCCGAAGGCTGCAAACAGCACCCAGGGCAGTCATGCGGAAAAATCTCCTGGTTTGAGGATAATTGATGCCTGTTCTGACCTTCACAAGCCTCAAATTAAAATGTATTTAAACCTTGCAAGAGGTTTGAACCTCCTTCCTTTGAGCCTCCTTGAGCTGCTGAGAGTTTTGTCCCCCAGCCCCAGCCCCATCCCCAGGCCAGGTCCCCGCTCCCAGGGGAAGGTGGCACTTTGATGTGACACTCAGCAGGTGACACGGAGCAGATCCAGCTTTTGGAAAGACACGGGAAGAGGAGCAGGGGGAGAAGGCTTTTCCTTTCTCCTTTGGCACAGCTGACCTGCCCCAGCAGGCAGATCCAGACCCCGGCACTGCCTCCCAGGAGGGCACAGACTCGAATTTCTCTGCACCAGCCATAGCACACAATGCAAACCTTGTCCCTGCTCTGCCCTGATGTCACTGACACCTGATCTGCCGAGAAGGGACAGCACCGAGCGGGGAGGAGCCCTGCCAGATCCACCTTAACCCCTGCCACATCCACCCCAGCTCCAGGCAGCCCAGTGCCTGTGACAGTTTTAAGCCAGCGTTCTTAAAACTGGGTTTAGTTCACCTTTGACTTGAAACGCATCCCATTCCTGGGAAGGGTGGACTGCTCCTGGGGACACAGGGGACAAGGGGAATTTCACCTCAGGCTCCACCCTAGGGACTCACAACCTGCACCTGGGGATCTCCTCCCACCTCCTGCACACAGGGGCTCCGTGTTGGGAGGGGCAGGTTCTGAGGGAGCCTCTGAAAGTCCAGACCCAGCCTGAGGCCCTGGCACAGGGTGCCCAGAGCAGCTGTGGCTGTCCCTGGATCCCTGGCAGTGCCCAAGGCCAGTCTGGACAGGGCTTGGAGCAGCCTGGGACAGTGGGAGGTGTCCCTGCCATGGCAGGGGTGGCTCTGGGTGGGCTTCAAGATCCCTCCCAGCCCAAACCCTTCTGGGATTCCAGGTTTTAGACAATGCCCAGCTGCTCTGAGGTACCGGTTTTTTATTCCTGCTTCTCCCTTTTTCCATGCAGTGACTGCTTAATGCTGATGCTGTTCCATAAACATTGGGGATATTTAAGAAGCAGCAGGAGATTTCTAAAGTCAAGCTATGAACAATCAGGAATTCAGTAATTGAAACAGTCCCAGGCAACCTTCAATCAAACCTTAAATCCACCCTTCTGAGCTTGTGCAACACAACAGCTCGTGCCTGCCTGGTCCATGAGCCAGAAGCACTCACATTCCCAGAACTCCTGAGGCTGGAAAAGAGCTCCAGGATCATCAAATCCAAGCTGTGCCCGATGCCTACCTTGTCCCCAGCCCAGAGCACTGAGTGCCACCTCCAGGGATGGGCACTCCAAACCTCCCTGGGCAGCCCCTGCCAAGCCCTGACCATCCCTTCCATGGAGAAATTCCCACTGATTTCCATCCTGAAGCTCTGTCCTGACCCCGCCCGTGGCTGCAGCAGAGCCTGGGGGCTGTGTAGGAGCTCTGAGGTGCCTCATCCCAGCACCACAATCCCTTGGGATCTTCTCTCCACCACCTGAGGACAGTGGAGGTCTCTTTTTCCCTGAATAGGGGGAAAAGGGATGAAAACCTGCAGCTGGGGTGGGGAACCCTGCCCAGGCCTCACAAACAGGAGACACAGACACGTTCCAGACAACGCATGAAAAGCTGCAAATGCACAATTAGAATTTTCTACCGTTCACTCACAACCACACATCCCACAAAAAAACCCAAATCCTGCTGAAGCTGGCACAGCCTTGAGCTCCTGAAGTCAGGAAAGTGTGCCATAAACTCCATGAGAGCAGCAGGATCATCCTGGGAGCTCCCAGCAGGACCACCCCCAGCACAAAACCTCACCCCTGCCACTGCCAGAGGTTCTTGGTTCGTTTTCACCATCCTGGGTGTGCAGTTTCATTGCTCTAATTACACGGAATTAATTTCTAATTGCTCAGCTAATTTCTGGGTTTAAAAGGAAGGATGTGCAGGACGTTCACCACACCCATGCACCGCTGACCTTGAGCCTTGATGTCCAAAGATGAAAGGAAAAAGGAAGGAAAAATGGGTTTTGTGTCAAAGGTGGAGCTTTGCGTTCGTGTCACTAACTCACAGACAGAGCAGGACAAAAGCTCCTTGAAGCCCCAGGACATCGCAGAGACACCACAAAGTTTTGCCAAGAAAACACAACTTTTTTCTAAAACAAAGCTAAAATCTGCCACTTGTGGAAATTGAGACTTCCACTTAAGTCCTGGTAATTTCTTGGGGAAGAAATGTACTGAGTCCTTGGCTGGATGGATTAAATTAGGTGAGTTTATAGTAAAATAAATAAAATATCCTAAACAAAACCTCCTGATCCAGCAGAGGAGGAAGGACATCCCTGCTTCCCAACCTGCCCGGGTGGATCCAGCTCATGCTCCTGTGCGGGGTCTGTCCCGGAGCAGGGGCTGGGACAGGGAAATGGGGATGACATTCCCTGGATGAAGCAAGGACAGAGGGAGGTGCTCCCTCCTCCGTGCCAGCTCTGCCACTCCTTCCCGGGGTGCTGATTTCACACTGATTCAGGGAGAAACAAAACAAGGCAGAGCAGGAGAGAGGGAGAAACCTCCGCCTGCGCTGCCTGTGTCCCGCAGGAGCCCTGGGAGGGAGGGGCTGGAGAGGCAGAGAGAGCTGGAGCTCCCCCACAACTCTCCGGGGTCTGTCGGGGGTCACGGGCTCGAATTCCCCCGGCGTTGTCCGGACCCTGCCCACACCCAGAGCTGTCCCAGGCAGGTCCCTGCCGCACCTCGGGGAGATCCAGAGGGGAAAGGGATTTGGGAGGCTGTGGGGCCGTGGGCAGGGAGGGAATTTGAGATCAGACAGGTGCAGCAAAGCCCCAGAAGCAACCCTCAGCCTCAGCGCCGTCCCTGTGGGAAACCCATCCCTGCAGAACTCGCACCGGGGCAGATCCACGCTTTGACCCACGACACCCCCGGAAAGCTCCACTTCCCCAGGGAGCAGGTGGATCCACGGTGCCCCCGGGGTGTCCCCCGGCAGGACAGCTCTGTCCTCCTCTCCCTCGCCCTCCCTGCAGGTGCAGCGGCCCGCGGGCGGTGCCGGGCTCGCTGCCCAGCCCTACCTGCGGCGCTTCCCCGGGCGCGGAGCTCTCCCGGCAGCGGCGGCTCCGAGCGGCCCCGGCGCGGCTGTGGCACACCTGAGCCCGGACCTGCCGAGAGGGCCGGCCCCGGGAAGCCAAGCCTTGTTTTGAGGAGGAGACTTGGGTGTGTTTCGCCCTTCGGGGGAATCAAACAGGTTTCTCCGTTCGGCGCACGGGCTCCCCTCCCTGTAGGCTCTCCTCTGCATTCCTGGCATTCCCCGGCGAATGCCACCGTCCCCAGCCCTGTGGGCCGCTGGCATGGCCCAGAGCAGCCCCCCAGCTCTCACCCCACGGGATTTCTCCTCGGACCGGGCACTGCCAGGGCTCGGGCCCTGGGCAAGGGGAGCAGGGCCCCACCGCTGCTCGGTACCGCGGGCTCGGAGCCGCTCTGGTACCCAGGGAGCATCAGGGACCGGGGCTGTAATTAGCCCTCGACACTGATTGTCTACTTGGAACTCATTAACGAGGCCCATAGGTGTGATAATCACACGGGAAATTGCTGGGCATTCCGCTCTTCCCCACTTTATTTCCCTTTCTAATTGTTCTGGTCACCGCACGGTCCCCGAGGGCTGTGGGGACAGCCCGGCACAGCCAGACCCCGGGACAGGCTTTTTGTCCATCCCTACAGCCTGGAGCTGGGGCTGTGTGTTCAGAGCTGTCCTGAGGACTCAGGGCTTCAGCCTGGCACTGCCAGAGGGTGGGAAGAACCAGAGGATCCCAGAATGGTTTGGGTTGGGAGGGATCTTGAAGCCCACTCAGTGCCACCCCTGCCATGGCAGGGACACCTTCCACTGTCCCAGGCTGCTCCAGCCCCAATGTCCAGCCTGGCCTGGGGCACTGCCAGGGATCCAGGGGCAGCCACAGCTGCTCTGGGCACCCTCTGCCAGGGCCTGCCCACCCTCACAGGGAACAATTCCTGCCCAGTCTCCCATCCAGCCCTGCCCTCTGGCAGTGGGAAACCATTCCCTGTGTCCTGTCCCTCCATCCCTTGTCCCCAGCCCCTCTCCAGCTCTCCTGGAGCCCCTTCAGGCCCTGGCAGGGGCTCTGAGCTCTCCCTGGAGCCTTCTCCTCTCCAGGTGAGCACCCCCAGCTCTCCCAGCCTGGCTCCAGAGGGGCTCCAGCCCTGGAGCAGCTCCGTGGCCTCCTCCAGCCCTGGAGGTGACAAAGCCCCGAGTCGAGCACCAGCATCCCCTGTCTCTGCTCCGTGATTCAAGCACAGGTAATGCTGAGCCCATAGCAGCTGGAAAGGAAAGCCCCAGGGATCTGCTGTGGGATGATGGGCAAATATCCCGTCCCACCCCATCCCATCCCATCCCGTCCCGTCCCAGCTGTGCTCGCACAGGGCCGATAACCCCGCCCGCTCCCAGCGGCACAGCGAGGATGGTGTCAGGGATTTTCGGGCACGGACGCGTTGCTGCAGCCCCAGATCTTCCTCCCCGATCAGCTCAGGCTCAGCAGCAGCCGGGCCCAGCTGAGCTTGGCTCAGTGGCTGCCGCAGATCCCGGCTGCGATAAGCGGGGTTGGCAGAGCCGCGCCCTGAGCGCCGGGCGGGCCGGGCTGCCCCGCTCCGGGAAATGGGAGCTGTCTAAAGGCAGCTGGAAGAGCGCGGCCCAGACCCTTCCCGGGAGAGCATCCTCTGCTCCGGGGCTCCAGCTGACAGCGCAGCTTTATTTTCGGACGCCCTGAGTCACGCCGGGGTTTGCTGAAGGTTTGTCCCGGTCCTTCCCTGAAATAACAGTGAGTAACCACCCGGCCCGGCCAGCCCGGCAGGTACAGGACGGCCAGAGCACGGCAGGGACACCCAGGGACTCGGGGCTCTGGCTTTTCCCAGTGGGAACACAGAATGCCACGCTGGATGTTCAAAATCTGGAAAAAAAAACAAAAACAAAAAAAAAAAAAAAAAAAAAAAAAAACAAAACAAAAAAAAAAACCCTATTTGTTATGAATAAGTGAACAAGTCGATGCCACACACTGAGGGAAATGGATGAGGAGCTCCCAAAGGAACGCCCCAGGAGGCCACTGCTGGTTGAGGAGATGCATCCCCACAATGTGGACAGCAGGAAAGGGACTGGGGTTCTGCCCCACTGCCCTGCTCAGGTGAGACCCCACCTGCAGAGCTGCCCCAGCCCTGGGCCGGCACAGGAGGGACCTGGAGCTGCTGCAGGAGCCCAGAGGAGGCTCTAGGGTGAGCAGAGGATGGAGCAGGTCTGCTGGGAGGAAAGGCTGGCACAGCTGGGATTGTTCACCTGCAGAGGAGAAGCTTTGGGATGACCTCAGAGTGATCTTCCAGTGCCTGGTGAAGCTGAGAGCTTCAACCAGAGGCTCAGGGATAGACTCCAGAGCTAGGGAGTTGCTGTTAGGGAGCTGTTCACTTAAACACTGCCAAATTCAGGATGCTCCAGGAACAGACACCAATCTTTTCTCACTCAGAGCAGCACAGGGGCCCTGCACACCTTTGGAGTAAACCTGAGTGTGCCGAAGTCAACAGCACAAAAAGTCCTTTATAGTCATCTAACCTGAGCAGAATCCAAGAGGGGAATTTTTCCATTTTCCCATTGAATCTGGTTAAAACCAAGAGGATCTGGCTTGGACCCCCACCCTGCAGGCCTGGCCCCCTCCTCAGCCGTGAGGTAAGGCTCAGGTAAAGCTGTGCCTGAGCCCAGGCCAGAGCAGGAGCAAGCTCCTGTCTCCCATCCAATCCCCACAACTTCTCCAGAGACACACACACACTCCTGCAGCACGGGAGAGCAGGAAAAAGGAGCCTTTCCCCCCAGCTCCAGTTAAACATTATTGTCATAAAGTAAATTTCAGCCCGGAACATCTGACTTCAGCAGGAAATGGATTTCCATGGGATCTCCTCTCCAAGGAAAACACAAAGACCCCTTTCTCATGAAGATGTCCCACAGCTGGCACTCCCGCCCTTGTTCTGCCGCTTCCAGAGCAGCTGGGTGGCACCAGCTGTAACCCCACAGCTCATTCCTGCAGGAGCAGGGGTGTCTGCAAGGAACCTGCTCCAAGCTGGAAATCCAGGCAGCCGATTTTATGGGAAGGAGGTTTTACCAAATCCTTCCTATGGCAATGGTGACACCTGCCCAGAGACCCCCTCACAGCCCAGCCTGTGTTTGAACAGCCCCTGCAACAATTTCCAGTATTTTCGAGTTGTGAGAAATCCACCAGCCCCACTGCAGAGCCCTGAGCTGCTCTGGAACTTTTCCTCCTCTCCTGGTACCACTTTCTCCACCCCTCGCTGGTGCTGCAGGGGAAGGGCAGCTGAGTAACCCTCCAGCCCTGTGCCCTTTGCAGAGGTGCCGCCAACCCCAGGGCCAGCGGAGCCCCAGCAGAGCTGTGATGAGTCGCAGGGTGTAAAACCACTACACCCATTTGTTACAAGGGAATCCAACTGGTTTTTCATGAGGCGTCGCTGCAGAGCTGTGCCAGAATTGCCAGAGCTCTCCTCCCTAATAGCAGGGAGCAGCACGGCATTGTCTATCCCAAACCATTCCCTGCTGGAATACAGCAACCTCCCTGTGGCCATGGACACACCTGGAGCTCAGCAGTGCCAGCACAAAGTGTTGTTGTCAGCAGAGCCAGGGCACAGCAGAGGCAGAGCTGTGGCAGGGACGCCGCGGTGCCACTGGGACGCCCCAAGCGAGCTCTGGCGCAAGCAGGGAGATGCTGATTTATCTCAGCAGCCCAGCGAGGTCCCTGCAGGCTCTGAGGCAAACAAGCTGCTCTTTCCCCTGCCCTGGCAGGGTTGCACCACTCTCCCCCGTGGGCCTGGCACCAGCCAGGGCTTGCACAAGCGGCAGTGAAACTCGGGGAGAGAATCTCCAGAGGAGCAGAGGCCAGCCCGTCCTGCTGTGCCTGGGAGGGGTGGGGATGTCCTGGTGCTCCCTGGCACCAGCACCTTGGGGTACCAGGATGTACTGGGATAGAAAACCCCCCTTCCACAGCTTCCCCAAAAGCTGAGCTCAAGCCCTGCAGGGTGTCCTGGATCCCTGTCTGGAAATCCCCCAGTGCTTGCAGGGTGCAGATGTCACACTGCTCCCAAACCTCACTGAATCATGGGGTGGTTTGGCCTGGAAGGGACCTTAAAGCCCTTCTTGTTCCACCCCATGGGCAGGGACACCTTCCACCATCACAGACTGCTCCTAGCCCTGTCCAGCCTGGCCTTGGACCCCTCCTCGGTGCCTTTGTGCTCCCTGGACGTGCAGGGTCATTTCTGACCTGCTTTTATCCATTTCTCCTCTTATCTATTTCTGGTCATTACACCCAAGCCACCCTTTTTCCTCTCTGGAGGTGTGTCTGGACCAGGGCTTCTCCCACATTCCAAGGGCAAGAAGGAATTCCTTGGACAATCCTCCTGAGCAAGTTCCCTTTGCAATCTCTGCAAGAGGGGAACTGGGGTTTTGGTTACCTTAACTCCACCTGGAAAAGCACTTTTAATCTTCTCTCCCTTCCCTCCCTCTCCTTTCTCCACGAGAAGCAACAGAAGATCTCTCTTTATCTCTCCCACTGCCAAAACCAGTCTCAGGTCAGCAGAATTAGGAGCTGCAGCAAGGAAAAGCCAGGGAAGCAGAGAGAGGGAGATAAGGAGTTTGATGAGAGTGCTCCAGGGAGCTCTTTGAAGTCGTGGGGAGCTCCTGTTGGGTGTTACTGACAGGGACAGGCTGCACCTGCATCTGATCCTCCATGTCTGGAAGGAAAATTTGATCATGGCAACTGTGCTTCACAGCCTCTGCTTACTGACACACACAAAATACAGACTGGGAGCCACAAAAATCCCTGAATGGCTTGGGAGGGACCTCAAAGCCCACCCAGTGCCACCCCTGCCATGGCAGGGACACCTCCCACTGTCCCAGGCTGCTCCAAGCCCTGTCCAACCTGGCCTTGGACACTTCCAGGGGCAGCCACAGCTGCTCTGGGCACCCTGTGCCTGCCCACCCTCTCAATCTCCCACCTCACCCTTCCCTGTGTCCTACCCCTCCAGCCCTATAAATCATCCCTCTCCCTGTTCCTCTCGTGTTTCTCCATGTTTCCAGTTGGCTTCTCCAGGCCCTGCAAGGCCACAGTGAGATCACCCCAAAGCTTCTCCTCTCCAGGCTGAACCATCCCAATTCCCTCAGCCTTTCCTCCCAGCAGAGCTGCTCCATCCCTCTGGGTATCCTGGAGCCTCCCCTGGGCTCTCTCCACGTCCTCCCTGTGCTGAAGAGGTGGCACAAAAACACATCCAGGCAGGACACAACAGAAGGATCTCATCAGCTTCCCAAAAACCCAGAACGGGAATTCTGCAGATTGGAACTGGAAAATGAGAGGAGGAGGCTGGAGCAGGGCTGGGAGAGGCCGTGGGTTGAGCAGGGTTCTGCTGGGGTGTGGGCAGGGATGGAGGCACAGCCAGGCTCCAACACTCCCTGTTCACCTGTGCTTGGGAAACAGCCAGAGGAACCTGGAGCTCCCTGATTCTAGCGGGAGTGCCACAGCCCTGCCCGGGAGAGCCACAGCCCTGCCCTCAGTCCCTCGGTGCCAGCCTGGCCACTGCTCCCCAGCCAGCGAAGCTCAGGATCCCTTCCTGCCCTGCTGTGATCCAGCTGAGCTCAGCTTCCAGCACTTCCTCCTCCGGGAGCACCCTCAGTTCCCCTGCCAGGCTCCCAGGGACAGGGAGAGGAGTGACCCTGCCCTGGAACTGTGTCCAAGGATGACCACGGCAGTGTTTGGGATGGACTGGAGCTGCTGGGCTGGGAAATGCCATCTAGAGGCCGCAGGTGATGAGGTTATTTACCTCTGGTTTGGCTTCGGGAAATCCTGGATCCTTCCTCTTGAACCCAAGCCCGTTCCCTCCCTTGGGAGGGCAGAGTTATCCCTGCTCCCAGCAGCAATGCCCATCAGAGAGGTGGGAGCTGGCCCAAGCACCTGGCCAGAATTTGCTTCAACATCAAGCAAGGCCAAGGTTGGTAAAACCAGCTGTTAACCAGCAAATAAAAATTCCCAGGAAAAAAAGCCCAACTTTTTCTTTTTCCTCAGAAAACAGCCAGAAGTTAAAATAGAACCCATTTAATTGGGCTATAGCAGCACACTGAGGTTAAGGCTCCTTGTGGCTGAGGTTGTGGCTGCCCCTGGATCCCTGGCAGTGTCCAAGGCCAGGTTGGATAGGGCTTGGAGCAGCGTGGGACAGTGGAAGGTGTCCCTGGGGATGGAATGGGATGGGCTTTAAGGTCCCTCCTTACCCAAACCATCCCAAGATTCCATAATTCTGTGACTGAGGCACTTCCCATCCTTCTGAAATTTGAAACACCAGAACACCCAGGGAACCAGGGATTTGTACAGGGCAGAATTCCAGCTCTAACCTAAACCTCTCATTTAAAACCAAACCAGAACTGAAGTGCTTAGAAAGATTAGAAGGCAAAGAACATTTAATATACAAGTCACAGAAAATAGCTTGGGGACCATTGCTTTGTACCCAATTCCTTGTGGAAAAGAGGTTTTTTCATGGACTAGGTGGTCAGAGCACCAAAAATCCCTGTGAGCAGCACTGGCAGGGCAGGGAGGAGCTTGGTGCTGTGGGATCCTCCCAGCTCTGCAGACCTTGTGGGAAGGGAGCTGTGGTAAAACAGTGCTGGGGCTGCTGTCAGGCAGCTCCCAAAGATCTCTGTCCCCAAAAGGGAATCATTAACATCCTGTCTGTGCTGAGGGTGGACACAAAGCTGGAAATTCATCTCTGTGATTTATCTGGGCTCTTTTGGAACAGAAATCAATCCTGCATGGACAAAGGAGCACTCTCCTTATGGGTTCCTTCTGCTGCCTCAGGGAAAAGCCAAATCACCCCCTGATCATGGAGGGAAAACCCAAAGAGCCGTGATGAATTAAGAGACAGTGGAGAGCTCCTTTTTGGCACAGGGCTCTCCTGTGGAGAGCAAAGCCAAAGCCCAGAGGGGAGCCAGGCACGGGAAGTGTTTGTGACCCAGCTGCAGCCCTGGCAAGGGGTGGCTGCTGTCACCAGAGCAACAAAACACGGGACAAGGGTGGAGGGAGGGGAGCAGGAATGCTGGTGTGCCTGCTTGGGATTGAAGAGGGCACAGCAGGGTGTTTATTCACAGCCCAGAGAGTTCAGCAGCCGTTTCCAAACAAGAACTCACATCCAAGAAATGAACTGTCAGCACAGCTCCCACACGGGGAACGGCGAGGAGGAGGAGCAGAGAGTTCAGGAAAGCTCCTGGTTCCTGGGGCTGGTGACATCTGCTCCACGCTGAGCTGTCGGAACGATGGGAATCAGGCAGGAGAGGCCCCAGGCAGGGCTGTCAGGCCCGGGCCCGGCGCAGGCCAGGGTAGCTCTGCACTGTCCTGGCAATGGCCTCGTCCAGGCTGACCACGGGCCTGTAGCCCATGGCTCTCTTGGCCCTCTCGCAGCTGTAGTAGTGGAAGGTCCCAGCCAGGGCCACCCTCATGGGCGTGAAGGTGGCCTTGATGGTCACCAGGGGCCTGAGCAGGGCCAGCAGCAGGGACAGCAGCAGGGCCAGGTAATAGGCCAGCCAGTAGGGGATGTGGTACTTGGGAGGGTCGTAGTCCAGGCCGGTCAGGATCCGGGACATGAAGGTCCAGAAGGGAATTGGCTCATCGTTGGTGATGTGGAAGGCCTGGGGAGAGGCACAGGAGAAGCCAGAGGTTAAAATCAGGGTGGATTTCCCAGGTTTAGCTCTGTGATGGTTCCTCTCCTGCTGTGCTGAGGACATGATCCCCCTGACCTGGGCCAGAGCACATTGTCCTGACACACTGCTTTGCACTGCCCGCCTCTGCGTGCAGAGGGGGATCCCTGCTTTTCCAAGGAAACCAGCTACTTCCAGCAGTCCAGAGGCCAGGATTCCTCATAAATGTCAACCAAACTGGCTGCCCCAGCACAGAGCAGACAGGTTAAAACATCTGAGTGTGCCCAGAGCACAGTGGGACCAGGAAAAGCTGGAAAAGTTCCTCCTGTTCTGAACTGTGTCCCAAACACTTCTGTGTTTCCATGTGTGTCTCCTGGCTGCCCCCAGTTCTGCCTGGACTGCCCCTCACAAGCAGTTTTAGAAAAGGAAATTCCAGGATCTCCATCCAGCTCAGCCCAGGTGGCTGCACACAATGGGATGGGAACCTGGAGCTGCTCCCCTGCAGGATGGATGTCCAGGATACTCAGGAATCAGCATGGATCCCACAGCAGAGGCTGGGCATCCCTTCCCTTCCCTTCCCTTCCCTTCCCTTCCCTTCCCTTCCCTTCCCTTCCCTTCCCTTCCCTTCCCTTCCCTTCCCTTCCCTTCCCTTCCCTTCCCTTCCCTTCCCTTCCCTTCCCTTCCCTTCCCTTCCCTTCCCTTCCCTTCCCTTCCCTTCCCTTCCCTTCCCTTCCCTTCCCTTCCCTTCCCTTCCCTTCCCTTCCCTTCCCAAACCTTCCCTTCCCTTCCCTTCCCAAACCTTCCCTTCCCAAACCTTCCCTTCCCAAACCTTCCCTTCCCAAACCTTCCCTTCCCAAACCTTCCCTTCCCTTCCCCTCCCCTCTCACCTTCCCACACAGGGCAGAGCCTTTGTGCAGTTTTTCTGCAGCCAGGATGTGTCCGTGCACCACGTTCTCCACGTAGGTGAAATCCACCAAGTTCTTTCCATCCCTGCACACAGAAAAAGAATTCAGCCCCAAGGCAAGCTGGCTGAAAATCTGCTTGTGGCAAAAAGAAGGATTTCTACCAGGATAAATTCATCCCAAGCTTCCCCTTCTCCCACTTTCTGGTGCTGCAGTTTCAGGCCACACTTTAAGTATTTCATATTTAATAGGGATTTTAATTGCCAGAACCTCAAATACCACATGTAGTGTAAATTAACAGCAAGTAATCGGAGCTGTTTTACATTAATGGCACAGCTCTTTAACAGCTCCAGCCGTGCCAGCTTTCCTCATGGATATTCCTTAGGCATTATGGACACTCACCATGGCAGGGAGTGAGCCCCTAACACAGGATTTTCAAGGAAAAAAAATGGAAAGCGAAAAATAAAAGGAACAACACAACCGATTTCCTTTTGTTCCCTTCCAAAAGGGCTCTGTAGATCCAGCACTGACTTTGCACCAGCTCTGGAATGCCCGGGCCCTGCTCACCCAATGATGAACTTCATTTTGCCACTGCGAGCGGCCTGGATGAGGATGGGAACCAGCTGGGGGTCTCTGGGACCAAATATCCCGTGGGGACGGATGGCAGCAGTGCAGAAATTGTTGTCTGGGTCGTTTGCACTGAGCACCTCCTGCAGGGAAAGAGGAGAACTCAGCAATGCATCCCAGGATCACCACTGAAGGGGCTGGGCCTCCCCATCTCCTCGGGAAGGAACCAGTGGAGGAATCATGATCCCCTCCTGTCCTGCCAAGTGATCCTTCCTTTGTTCCCATCTCTTTTCCCAGTTCTCCTTGATAAGAAAGCCAGACAAAACCAGGTTTTTATGGTTAAGCAAATGATTTGACGAAGGAAGGGAAGGCTTTGCTTCTCTCATTTAACACCCCAGAAGCCAGAGGAGCTTTCCAAGCTCCTTCACTCCATGAACTCTGCACAAGCTGGAGCAAAGGAGGACACTCAGGAATTCCATTTCTGTCCCTCCCAGGGACATTCCCAGCCCAGCCCTCCTGGATCTGCCTCAGGAGGGGGTGATCCCATCTCCCTGGAGCTCCAGCAGCACATTCAGCAGCTCTGGAGCAGATTTCACTCTCCTGGGAGCTCCCAAACAACGTGTTCTGATCATTTCCAGCAGCTGCTGGAATTTCTATGGAGGAGGCACAGACAAAATCCTTTCAGTTTTCCCCGAAACAAAGCCATAATCACCAGCACTGGGGCTACCCCTGATTGCTGCTCCTCAGCTTCCCCTTCATCAGTTACTGCAAAGTGCTGGTGAAGGAACAGATGTTTTCACAATTAAAATTAATTAAGCTCTTGTGGAGGAAATTCCTTCCAGGCTCTCACACTGTCAGCATCAGACTCTCAATTCCTCTGGCACAAAAAGCAGAGATTCCTCCCACAGCTGAAATGCAAGCCATGGAAGATGCACCCCAAAAAGGTCTGTTGCCTTTGATTGTTATCCCATATTGAAAGCACAGATGCTGCAGCAGTGAGAACGTGAGAAGAGCAGACGTTGGTGGTGTGCAACTGTCCAAAGCACTGAACCCTCAGATGTCTGGATATCTCTTTTAACATTAATATTTTCAGTAATGCCCTGTGCCCCTTAGCTTAGGCCACATTCCCACCTCTTCTCCTCCTTCCTCAGCGCCTTTTTCACATTCCCAACTCTAAATTCAGGCTGAAAATCAGGAAAAGAAGCAGAGAAGACAAAAAGCTCCCCTGAGTGCTGTCAAACCAAAGCTGTGGCAGGTAAGAACTGGGATTATCCCGTGGCTCCTCCACAGCAGTGCCACCTCTGGAACCACCTCTGCAGAGCCACACAGGATTTCATTCAGCCTCTGGAGCAATTCATGCCACAGCTTGAATTTATTCTCTTTTTATTGAGTGAATACATCCAAAAATAACAATTTAACCATTGGCAAATACCTTCTCCTGCAGGATCTTGGTCTCTGTGTAGTAATCAATAGGTTTTTGTGCATAGGGGAGATCTTCTGAGCCATTTTTAATGTCTGTGCCCTCAAAAACTACACTGGCACTGCTGGTTAACACCAATTTCTGCAAGGGAGAGGGGAGAAAACAGTTGTTTAAAGCCTAAAACAAAAGGGTCATTATTTTAAAAGGCTGAGTAAAGATAGTAATGATAATAATAATATTTAACCAACTGATCCTACAGAAAATAACCAGACTCTAACAGAAGATTAATAGAAACTTCAGGTAAGAGAACTCCCCCTTTTTAATTCATTCTGTCCCATCCTTTAATGCCACCTAAAGGAGATTAAAACGTTCCAAAAAACACCCAAGGCAGTCAATCCAGGGGAAATATTTTCAGGAAAATCAGAGGTTTGGAACACTTAACCCATACCTGGTGTTTCAAAGAAAGATTTTTCTCATCTTGGCAATAACAGATCACAGTGGATTAAACAAGAAAGGAAACCTTGGATGTTTTTCTTTGGTGATTTAAATGAAATTAATATAATAAATAAATTTAAAATAAATTAAATAAATGAATTGAAATGAAAACTTATGGGTTATCAAAGTAATTTAAGGAGAAAATTCAGTCTCCAATTCTAGGCTGGCTTCCTCAGGCTCTTCCTTTCCTGGGCAAGTGACTTTCTAAACCAAATGACACTGAGATTACGGCACAAGTGTGTTCCTCCGCATTCCATGGTGAGGAATTCACCAGGAATAGATGCCATGAATATTCCCTGCTGCTGGAAAAGCCATCTCTGGGGCTGTCCCCTGATGAAAGCAGGAAAGAAGCCACTTGTGAGATGTTGTTCTCCCAGGTAGGACAGATTTTACCAGACGCTTTTGCATCACAATGTGGTTTTCTGTGAGTTGACACTAAGCAGGACACTCACGGAGTCTGTGTTCCACTGTTTTTCATGAATGAGTGGGAATTCAGTATCTCAGAGGCCTTTGTCCCACTCTCAGACAAGGCTGACGTTTGCCTGTGATGAAAACGTTCCAAAGTCCATCAGCCTCCAGGGCTTCTCCAGCCTCACCTGCACTCCAGCCTCTCTGCAGGCCTCAATGACTGCCTTGGTGCCCGTGACGTTCACCCTGTAGAACAGCTCCCTGTCGTCACTGGAAGGGGCTGGAGATGCACAGTGGAACACCACGGACACTCCCTGCAGGGCTGGCAGCAGAGCCTGCAGGAAACCACGGGGAAGGAGCAACAGCCATGAGGAAATCAGGAAGAAAGAATAGCAGGGAAATGAAACTGCTGTTTTTTACATGGAAACAGCTTTTTGTGTTTCCATGTTCCCTCCATAAAGGTGGGCAGCTGGAATGGGGTTATCATCCAGGACGTCCACAATGTCGTGTCCTCACCACACACATCACATCCTCTCCTCTTCCCAGAGAAACCCTGGGAGCTTCCCCAGAGCTGGAGACTCTCCAGGCTGGGCTCCCTGCAATTCCCAAGAGCAGGTACAAGGCTCAGGACTACCTGGAGCTGGGGCACTGAGGAAGCAGCAGGTGTAAAGTTCCCCCTGGCACTGGCTGAGTGCAGGTGACTGTCCCAAAGTCACCTCCCACACTGCTCACACAGTCCTTGGCCAGGGCTCCCCCTCATCCCGCCCTGACTGTTGGGAATATGAGCTGTGCCATCCTCAGGGAGCTGAGGAGAGCTGGGAGAGCCCCCTGCAATTAGCCCAGGGACTGTAATTACCCTGTGAATCTCAGCTAACAGTAATGCAAAGCACCAGGCACAAACCAGTCCTGCCCTTCCCAGCTTGCAGCAGAAGCCAGGCACCAGACACCAAATCTGTTTCCTTCAGAGGCTTCCAGGGAAAAGTGCAAGGCCTGCACTTGCCCTTGCTGACTGCAGCCCGTCCTTGCTCACCTCCTTGTCACACAGGTCCCCCAGGAAGAAGGTCACCTGCTGGCTCTCAAACCTCTGCTGGATGTCGAAGACGTTGACACTGTAGCCCCTGGCCAGCAGCTGCTCCACCATGTGCTGCCCCAGGAAGCCCGAGCCGCCGATCACAGCACAGCTCCTGCCAGCCTGCGGGGACAGGGACACCCTCCCTGGCACACAGCACAGCAGCAGCCCGGCCCGGGCTCCCCTGCACCCCGGGAGCTGTAGCTCTGCTCAGCTGCTGCACTGCAGAGATCTGCACTGGGACATCAGGGCTCTGCGCTGCCACAGCCAGTCGGGAGTGCAGGCACTCTGGTGGGATTCTGGAAGGACTCTGCCCCCTGCTCACAACCAAGAGGCTCAAGGAGGAGGGGAGAAAAAGAAGATTGGCCCCCATGAACTCTGCTTGGATAGCAAAGCAAACAGAATTTGGATGGAGCCTGCAAGAAAGATGGAGAGAGATTTAAAAGAGCATGGAGAGGCAGGACTCAGGGGATGGCTTCCACTGCCAGAGGGCAGGGATGGATGGGAGATTGGGCAGGAATTGTTCCCTGGGAGGGTGGGCAGGCCCTGGCACAGGGTGCCCAGAGCAGCTGTGGCTGCCCCTGGATCCCTGGCAGTGCCCAAGGCCAGGCTGGAGCAGCCTGGGACAGTGGGAGGTGTCCCTGCCATGGTAGGGGTGGAACTGGATCAGCTTTAGGGTCCCTCCCAACCCAGACCAGTCTGGGATTCTGGGATCATTCTGTGACCTGCTTCAGCCTCCCGGCACAGCTAATTCAGAACATTAAAACCATCACCACCATCAGAACCTGTGACACTCAGAGCCAAGAAAGCAACCAGGTAAAGGCAGGGCCTGTCCTTTTGAGCCACTAGTTCCTCCTTTCTGGTTTTTTTAAGCTTTGTAAACCAATGATGGGAGTCACTAATTAACAGATTTCAGTCTGGCCACTCATCTGACTGGACTGAGACCAAAGACCTCACTGCCAGCACAGAACATCCAGGCCCTGAGTCTGAGGGAGCTTTTACACAAAGAATGCTCTGTACTGGTTGCAAAGAGTTTTACTCCTGGTTGTGACACAACCCCCACCTCTGCAGGGATCTCTGAGGGAGCCTGAACCCCCTGGAGCCACACAAAGACAACGATTGTTCACAGCTCTTCAAGGGCCACATCCGTAAGCAAAGGTTCTCCTGCCAAGCTTTGGGTGATCCACAAGAGAAATTTGAGGAGTTCCCTGAGTTACATCAAAGCTGAACCAGTTATTTGGGATGGGCCACGCAAAGGAGAGTCTGGTCAGGGTCTGGAGCATAAATCCTGTGAGAAGCAGCTGGGAAAGGGGCTCAGCCTGGAGAAAAGGAGGCTCAGGGGGACCCTGTGGCTCTGCACAGCTCCTGACAGGAGGGGACAGCTGGGGGGGCCGGGCTCTGCTCCAGGGACAGGGACAGGAGGAGAGGGAACGGCCCCAGGCTGGGCCGGGGAGGCTCAGGTTGGATATTAAGGACAATTCCTGCATGGAAAGGGCTGTCCTGCCCTGGCATGAACTGTCCAGGGCAGTGGGGCAATCCCTGTCCCTGAAGGGATTTAAAGGCTGTGTGCATGTGGCACTTGGGGACAGGGGCAGTGGTGGCCTCGGCAGTGCTGGGGGAATGGTTGGGCTCCAAGATCTGAGAGGGCTTTTCCTTCCTCAGTGATTCCGTGATTCTCTGATTTTATGGCTTCAGACAAGGATGCAAATCTGGTGCAGGTTAAACACAGGAGAGGGAAGTTCAAACACAACAGCTCTTTAATTGGCTCAGGGGGACCCTGTGGCTCTGCACAGCTCCTGACAGGAGGGGACAGCCGGGGGGGCCGGGCTCTGCTCCAGGGACAGGGACAGGAGGAGAGGGAACGGCCCCAGGCTGGGCCAGGGAGGGGCAGGGTGGATATCTGGGGAAATTCCTTCACTGAAAGGGTGGCCAAGCCCTGAAGGGGCTGCCCAGGGAGGTTTGGAGTCCCCATCTCTGGAAGTGTTCACACAACGAGTGGATGTGGCATTTTTGGATGTGGTTTGGAGAAGATGAGGGGATTCAGTCAGAGGGGGAATGGCTGCTGAGGGGACAGAAACTGCTTCAGCTAGACCTCAAAGGCAGTTGCTCCCTTCCACTGACATTTCCCATCAGGCCCCTTCCACCTCACACCATTTTGGCATTCCCTGATCCCCGTGCACTCTCCAGGAACCACGAGCACCCAAACTGCTCTGAGATGTGCTTGAAGTGAAGTTTTACTGCAGCAGAATGCTGCCCTCTGCCTCTGAACCCCAGAGCACTGCAGAGGCTTCAAAGGAATCCCAGAATACCAGACTGCTTTGGGTTGGGAGGGATTTTAAAACTCATTTTATTCCACCCCTGCCATGGCAGGGACACCTTCCACTATCCCAGGTTACTCCAAGCCCCATCCAGCCTGGCCTTGGACACTTCCAGGGATCCAGGGGCAGCCACAATCATATATCATTTTATTAAAAACTCTCTGTAATTTGATATTGTACAGTATAATATTAATGGCAAGCCAAGTTACATGTCTATATTGATTTTAAGGTACGAATTCAAACTATCCAAATTATACCTTGGAAAATCACATTTTCTCCCAGAATTATCCTTAATGCAGGATCAGCCTCATGTCTTCCCTAGAGATGTGCAGAATATTTATGAATTTTTTTCTGCAAGACAAAACTCCCCAAAGCACCATTTGAGGCCCCAACTCACCGATCTGAGGTGTGTGGCCATGGCTTGGATGAGGCACTGTCCACCAGAATCCTTGAGAAAAGGAAGAATATTCTTTTATTCCCAATAAAATAACACATTTCTAATTACAGAAATCAGGGTTTGAGGTCATTATGCTGAAGAAGGATGAAGCGAGGGAGTTAATTCTCCCTGTTCTTCCAAACAAAAACAGCGACTGCAGGTGCTGGCCTGGCTCTTTGGCACTGATTTTTCTGAAAGCCCTTCGAAATTCCAAGGAAAAAGCCAAGAAGAGGCGGGACTGATGCTTGTCCACCTGGAGCACCGAGCTGGTTTAAAGCAGGGGCACAGGCTGATCCCCCTCCAGCTGTTCCCTCTTCCACCCCCGATCCCTCAGCACCTCACCCCTCCCTAAAATGCCCTTTATGAACTGCTGCACCTCCAGTTTCCCCACCAGCTCTTTCAGCCCCATCCCAGAGCCCCCCATCCTTCTCCCCACGGCCTTCAGGACCTCACCCACAGCCGCCAGGTCCCTCCCCACAGCGCCAGGACCTCCTCCCCTGATCCCAGCTCCTTCCCCACAGCCCCCAGGACCCTTCCACATTCCCCCAGGGCCTTTCTCACGGGCTCTCCGCCCTGTCCCCCAGCCCCAGCCGCTCCCGCTGTCCCCAGCACCTCTTCCCGCTGCCAGGACCCTCCCGAGCCCCTCACGCCGCCGCCGCCACTGCCCGCTGGGAGCGCCGGCCGCGCCCCGGCCACCCCCCTTGCGGCTCTTCACCAATCAGCGCCGCGCTTTCCCATCAGACCACGCCCACCCCACCCCTTCCCGCCTCTTTCCCTGGGGCGAGCATCGCGCCAGTCCGTTTTAGCTCGCTGATTGGTCCAACCCCTCAACACTCCGGCCAATCGCGTTGAAGAAAGGAGGAGATTCTCCCACGCGCTCATTCACCTTTGGCTCCGCCACACGCCAGCCAATAGGAGCACGCGTTGCCATAGCAGCGGCGTGGGGGCGATACAGCCAATGGGAGGGCGCGACATTGAGGCTGCCAGGCGTGAAGCCGGCGGGATGGTGAGGGCGGACGTGAGGGGCCGTGAGGGACTCGGGAGCGGTCACGGGGCTGTCAGGGGACGGCGAGGGCGCTGAGGGGCCGGCGAGGGCACTGAGGAGAATCAGAAGCTGTGAGGGGGCTCAGGAACTCAAGGGCCGTGATGGAGTTCAGGAATTGTGAAGGGGGCTCAGGGTCCGTAATGGGGGCTCAAGCGCTGTGAGGCGGCACAGGAACTGTGAGTGGGCTCTGGGGTTGTGACAACGCTCTGGGTCCGTGATGGGGGCTCAGGGGCGTGATGGGGGCTCCGGGGCAGTGAGGGGGGGCTCAGAGACAGTGAGGGGGGCTCAGAGGCAGTAAGGGGGGTTCAGGAGCTGTGAGGGAGGCTCCGGGGCAGTGAGGGAGGCTCCGGGGAAGTGCTGGCTATCCCCGGGGCAGTGCTGGCTATCCCCGGGGCAGTGCTGGCTATCCCCGGGGCAGTGCTGGGTACCCCGGGGCAGTGCTGGGTCCCCCCGGGGCAGTGCTGGGTCCCCCCGGGGCAGTGCTGGGTCCCCCCGGGGCAGTACTGGGTCCCCCCGGGGCAGTGCTGGGTCCCCCCGGGGCAGTGCTGGGTCCCCCGGGGCAGTGCTGGGTCCCCCCGGGGCAGTGCTGGGTCCCCCGGGGCAGTGCTGGGTCCCCCGGGGCAGTGCTGGGGGCTCGGGGGCAGTGCTGGGTACCCCCGGGGCAGTGCTGGGGGCTCCGGGGCAGTGCTGGGTACCCCGGGGCAGTGCTGGGTACCCCGGGGCAGTGCTGGGTCCCCCCGGGGCAGTGCTGGGTCCCCCCGGGGCAGTGAGGGGTCCCCCCGGGTGCCCCCGTCCCCCCGCCCTGACCCCCCGCTGTACCGTGCCGAGGCCTCCGGCTTTAAGAAGCCGTCGCTGGGAGCCGCGGCCCCGAGGAGGAGGGCGAGCCCCAAGCTGGAGCTGCCGGAGGAGCAGCAGCGGGAGATCCGCGAGGCCTTCGAGCTCTTCGACACCAATGGCAGCGGCAGCATCGATGTCAAGGAACTGAAGGTCGGGGTTTCCCTGGGGCTGGAGCTCACTGGAGTTCTAAACGAACAGGGCCATAAATGCTAAAATAGCCTCAAAAAGCACAGGAGTTTCCTGGGTTTCCTCCCTCCAGAAGAAAACCTGGTGGTGGGCAAAAGGCACAATTTTCTCTTCAGTTGCAGCTCTTTATTGCTCTTATCCAGTGTGTTTAAGGCCAGGCTGCCCAAAATTCCTGTACAATTCTGTGCTTTCTGACCCGACTCCTTCTGTGTTCATAAAGCATCAAAAAAAGATGTTGTGCACATTAAAAAGGTGGGGGGGTTTTACCTCCTTGTTGACTATTTAATGGTTCTTTATTATTGTTGTTACTGGCCCTTTATCAAAGGAGGAAAAATATTTTCCCAACAAGATTCTTATCACCAGCATGAAAAATAAACTTCTTTAAATTCCCTGTGGCTGACCAGTTCAAGATGGTGTAGGAAATTCCTGGATTAGCTGAGGGATGATTCCAGAACAGGAATGTTTCTCTCCCTGTTCTCCGCATCCTGATGTGAGTGCAGAGCAGCCTCACTCTCAGCTTGCCCGGTTTTCCAGAACACAGGGAATTTTTGACAGAAAATTCACTTTTTCCCCCTCTCCTGTGGTTTTGGTGATAATTCTGTAGGATTTATGACTTACTCTGTCCTTCCAGGTGGCCATGAGGGCCCTGGGGTTTGAACCTAAGAAAGAAGAGATCAAGAAAATGATCTCAGACATCGATAAGGAAGGGACAGGAAAAATCAGCTTCAGTGACTTCCTGGCAGTGATGTCACAGAAAATGGTATGGATGTTTTACAGCTCCAAACAAAGGGAATTTTGAAGGTGGATGAGGAGCCTTGATCTCCATTTGGGTTTAGAGGGAAATTAAAGCACTATTTTAATCCTTACAATTAAATGTATAAAAGTTGGAAGAATCCCTATCTTTGATTCTCTCATTTTTCAGGGAAAAATTAAAATTGTGACATCATTAGCAGGTTTCTTTGACAACTAGAGGTGATTTTTGTGTTTGAAGAAAGGGAAGAAAGGTTTTCTCACAGAGGGAAACCAGCTCAGGCCTGCAGGAAGCTTTTGGAGGGTTGTTGTCTGGCATGGGGGTGTTTCCTTTCCATGAATTCTAATTTACAGATTTAATCTCTGCTTTGAAAAATATTTTTTAAAACCCAGATATTTAATAGTGGAAGATCCTGATAGTGAGATCCTGATAGTGAAAAAGATATCTGGCTGTTAGGGACAGAAAAAAAAATCCCTGAAAGCCTGAAATTCTGGAGTTCTGGTTGTGTCAGAAAAAAAATTCCCTGAAATTCTGGAATTCTGGCTGTGTCTCTGTCTCCTTTCAGCTTTTATGTGTAATTCCAGCTGCCCAGACTCCTTTATTTGTTCTCAAGGGTTTCTCAGTCTATCAGATCTTTCAAAACTTGCAGTGTCGCCTACAACACAACCACTCCTTTTCTACCTTGAACTCGTTCTCTCTTCCTTAAGGCTGAAAAAGATTCCAAAGAGGAGATTCTCAAAGCTTTCAAGCTCTTTGATGATGATGAAACTGGAAAAATCTCTTTCAAAAACCTCAAACGCGTGGCCAAAGAGCTGGGGGAGAACCTCACAGATGAAGAGCTGCAGGTTTGGACCTGGGGTTCTGGGATCTTTGTGCCAGAGCTGGGAGGAAGGGAGGGATTTCTGATCTGTGGATTTTGAGGTCCAGGATGGGTTGAGCCCACGTGGATGTAGGATAGGGATCACCCACTGTGGAGCAGCAGTGATGTGACAGGAATGACTCTGCTCCAAGCACTTGGCTTCCCCCAGGACTTTTCCTGTAATATTTCCTGGTCAGATTTCTCTATAAAAACACCCAGAAAAACAGATTGCAGGAAATATTTTGGCTGAGCTTGAGCCAACACTCTCCCCTCCAGCACAGCTAAAGAGTGGCGGGAATTCTGAGTGGATCCGGGAATTCTGAGTGGATCCGGGAATTCCCAATAAACCCCACAGCTAACTGCTGACCTCTCATCTCTTGCAGGAGATGATTGACGAGGCAGATCGGGATGGGGATGGGGAAGTGAGCGAGCAGGAGTTCCTGAGGATCATGAAGAAGACCAGCCTTTACTGAAGCCCGGTGGAATTCATTCCCTGGCACTTGTGTACATCCCTTAGGTGGGGGCCTCACTTCTGTAGTGTCTTGATTTCTTTGGAGGCAGCAGAAAATACAGGTCAGTTCTGTTAGAAGTTTTTTTGTGTACAATTTTTTTGTTTAGAAGTTCTAAAGGTGTTTGGGAGCAGTTTGCACCACCCTGTTTACAGGCAGCAACATGGTTGCTGGTTATGATGTTTACACTGCTTTAAATACACAAATCACTTTTTTGGGACCAAATTCAGATCCTTTTCTGACTTGGGTCCAAATGATTCCAGTTTGGTAAAGAGATGACTCAAAACCAGACAGTGTCAATCCGCTGCTCAATGGAAATCTGGTTTGGGTTTATGTCTTGGTTTGGGCCCTACTCTTTTTATGATGTATTTGCAGGGACCAATAGGACTTGTTTAATGAGGATTATCCCTTCCCCTCCTTTTTAGGGCATTCTTTAAACTCAAAATAAAAACAAACTGCTGCAACTTACCTTGTGTTCAGTTCACATGGCAAAAGAAATCTTAGCAGAAGGAAATTCCCAGTGCTGCTGCTGAGAGCTCGGTGCTTGCAGGAATGCTCAGAGGCTGCAGGTGGGATTGGATTTCAAATAAAGTCTTATTTTAAGCCATCAGATTTGTAGAAAGAGTTTTGATCCCCACTTTGCCAAAAGAAGATGTGGCCAGGCTGGAGAGGATCCAGAGAAAGGCCATAAAGATGATGCAAGGCCTGGGAAGCTCCTGTGTGAGGAGAGGCTGAGAGAACTGAGCTTGGAAAATTGAGATTTAGGGGAGATCCTGTCACCATGATTGGTATTTGAAGGGTGGCTACAAAAGAGAAAGAAACTCCTTTTTATGAGGACTCATGGAAAGCACAAGGGATAATCTGTACAGGTTATTCCTGGGGAGATTCTGAATGGGCACCAGAGGACAATTTTTCACCATGAAAAAATCAGCAGTTGGAAGTGGTGAATTCCCCAAGTTGGGACACTTTGGGATCCATCGGGACATCTTGTCTAGACAGCATTTTTACCAAGAAAGGTTGGACCAGGTGAGCCTTGAGATCCCTCCAACCTGGAATTCTCTGGTTCTGTTAATGCAGGAGCAGAATTTCACCTCTTCCCACCAGAGGTGGCCAGCGACACAGGGCTGGTCCTGCTCTCACCAGGGTCACATTCCTGCCCCAGTCTGGGTTCTGACAAATCCCAGCAAAACAAGGAGGGCCTGGTGCTGGGAATTCTTCCTGTATCATTTTCTGAACTGACCCAGAGCTTGTCCTGATCCAGAGGGAAAGGCAGAGACAGAAGCAGAGCTCAGAATTCAGTAGAAGCATCAGGTTTTATTTGGTAGCAGAACTGGGTTCCTTCCCCTTCACTGCTCTGAGGGAGGGGCTGGGGAGCAGCTGACCCTGAGCCCTGTGGGAGCCTGGCCTCAAGCTGAGGGAGGGCAGGGATGGATGGGATGTTGGCATGGAATTGCTCCCTGGGAGAGTGGGCAGGCCCTGGCACAGGTGCCCAGAGCAGCTGTGGCTGCCCCTGGATCCCTGGCAGTGCCCAAGGCCAGGCTGGAACAGCCTGGGACAGTGGGAGGGGGCCCTGCCCGTGGGAGGAGACTGGAACGAGAAGAGCTTTAGGATCCCTCCCAACCCAACCATTCTACGATCCCAGGGCAGCTCCCAGCCCATCTCCTGCGGGGAGTGGTGTGTCCTGGGCAGAACACAACGAGATTCTCCCCCTCAGCAGCCACCAGAGGTCTGGGAGCAGAGCTGCTGGGTGTCACTTTTCCTGTTGCCACGTGAGAGGGAGGCAGGAGCGGGATGCCCGTGGGAGCTCAGGCCAGCCTGAGCACCTCCCGCACCATTTTCCCGACGCCGTCGTGGATGTGGTGGATGGGGGCGTTGCACATGAAGGCGCTGGTGGTCACCAGGCGGTTCCTGGCGTCCACGTGCACCTCGGTGACCTGGCTGTTCACGTGCCTGCAGCCCAGCTCCTTCATGGCCTCGGCAGTCTTGGCATAAGGCCACCTGCAAGGGAACAGGGAGTAAAAACCTGGATGGGGAACGTCCTACACACTGTGCCTGGGGAAGGGCCGAGGGAAAAGTCTGTGGTCACTGCACAAAACCTGCCCAGGAAGATGCAAAACTTTTCCTGCTAGAGGAGGTTCTCCAGGACTATACAAAAACCCCCTCCTGTTCAAACGAGTTACAAATCTGAAGTAAAGACAAAATGAGACCTGAAGTTCCAGTTTGGATGTTCCACTACCTGGTTCTGCCCACTCAAGTGTTCATGTTTATAGAAGCTGGGGATTGTTTGGGTGAAAAGGGACCTCAAAGTCCACCCAGTGCCAGCCCTGCCGTGGCCAGGGACACCTTCCACAATCCCAGGGTGCTCCCTGTCCAGCCTGGCCTTGGGCACTGCCAGGGATGGAGCAGCCACAGCTTCCCTGGGCAACAACTAGATTTAGGTTTGGGCTGGGCTTTTTTCACCAACTTCCTCCAAGTTAGTGAAAAAACTCCTTCCTAGCAAAAGCCATCAACATTCCTTGCCTGCTCTTGGGAGAATCCAGTCACAGCTTCTCTGTAGGACTGAAGACTGATTCACTCCCTCTCTCTCTTAACACCCCAAGCCTTGGGTAACCATCCTGTTCCTGCCTTGCAGTCAGCAAAGGTTTTTCCTACCCTGGGTCTGTGAGGCATGAGGGAGGCAAATACTCAATTTAAAATAATAAATTGTATTTTAATTAATTTAAAATAAAGTATCTTATTCCAAGCCATCCAAATTGTGGAAACAAGTCGCAAAAATGCAAACAGATCTGGTGTTACAGCATTCCTTCTGCTGTGAATGATAAAATCAGTCTTCCAGAGTTTCTACTTTTCCCTGTTAGAGTCCCCAAAGGGACTGGAGTTGCTAAAGGCCTCCCTGGGGGCAGCAGAGCTGAGCACTCAGAAATATTCAGCCCTTTGTGAGACTTCCACCACCTGGCCAGGACCCTGGGGGCTTTGGGGGGACCCTGATCGTCACCAACCCCTGGTCACTCACTGCTCACACTCCGTGTCGTGTCCCACGGTCACCTCACAGCCCGGGAAGATTTTGGCTGCCAGCACTGGGGAGATGCAGCACAGCCCAATGGGTTTGTGGGCAGCGTGGAACGCCCGCAGGACGCCCTCCACCTCTTTGGAGATGCTGCAGTCCTTGCCCTGCGTGGCCCAAGTGCTCAGGTTTTTTGCCACCCCAAAGCCACCTGAGGAAAGAGAAACAGTTCAGGCTGGAGATTATACCCAGGGCAGGATTTTTGCTGGGTATGGCGTGGTGGAATGCTCATGTAGATTGGATGACTGGCAGCATTTGTCCAGGGTTAATAAAAGAATTAAAATTGGCTCTCCTTCCAAGCCCTGCTCCAGCCTGTCCCTCTCCATCCCATGACTCCCATCTCATTCCTGACCTATGGAATATCTAAACCGTGGACAGGCAGACCCCACACAATTCTACCTGGAATGATGAGGGCATCCAGCCCCTTGACATCCAGCGTGGCCAGGTCCTTGATGTTGCCTCTGGCTATCCTGGCGCTTTCCACCAGGACATTGCGCTGCTCCGGCGTTGGCTGCCCCTTCACGTGGTCCACCACGTGCATCTGGGGCATGTTGGGAGCATAAACCTCAGCCTGGAGTGAGCAGAGAGGGCTGTTATCCCTCAGGAATGATGGATAAACTTGGGAAAGGCACAGGCAGCGAGTGGAGATGCTGAGGGGCTTTCATGGAGGAAGGAGGGAAGGGAGGAAGGAAAACTTTAATAGTTTTTGCCCAGAACTGCTTGTTTGGGGGGCTGAAGAGTCCATGCATATCCCAATAAATCCCTCTTGCTGGATGACCACCCAGAGAGCTGCTGTCCCACCCATCTCCCACTGGGACAGGACTTGGAGTTTCCTCTTCCCACCCACCGTTTTCCCAAAGAACGTTTCTGTAAAATGCTTCCCCTTCCTTTAGCACTTTCAAGCTCATGCGCAGAAATTAAGATCGGAGGGTGGTGAAGAGATTTTGGGGCTGTGCCACCTGTGCAGGTGGGGGCCCCACGATTTGAAAAGGATTTAAGGAACACCAAGGTGTACCCAGGAGGGCAGGACTGGATGGAATGTCCTGTGAGCAGCAGCCGAAGCCTTTGGAATTATCTAGGGGGGAGACAAGGAGGCTGAGGGGGCAACATCGTGGCAGCTTCCCGTGGAGAGGGAGGTGTGGGCTCTCCTCCCCTCCAACTGAAAGATTCCATTCTGTGCTGTTTCCTTGGAAAAGGAGGGATTAAAATGAGCCCGAGTTTCCTCCACTAGAGGCCCCTGCCGATCCAGGGATGAGGGAGGGACGGGCTCCGAGCCCGCTGGGTTGGGGTATGGCAGGAGGGAAGTGACTGCAGCAGCTCCAGAAGAAGAAAAGGCAAAATTACACACAGTGCAGAAAATGTCTGGCCAAGTCTTATCCTGGAGCCAAACAGCGAAGGCAGAGTAGGAACGGTTTGGAATTGGGGGGGCTGGCACGGCTATGTCACCCCTGTGGTCCACACAGCAATTCCCATTCCCGGCTCCGACCCAGACACGCGGGCAGTTCACAGCTGAGTGTGATGCTCCAGAGGCTTTCCCTCCCTCCTTTCCCAGTCTCACGGAGCGGCTCTCCCGACTTTTACAGCAGCTGCATCTTTTTTTTACCCCTCAAGTTTATCTCACGAAGCCCTGTCTGTTCTCTCATCCCTGGAAATGTCCAGGCAGGCTGGACAGGGCTTGGAGCAACCCGGGACTGTGGAAGGTGTCCCTGCCCATGGCAGGAGGTGGAAATGGATGAGCTTTAAAGTTCTTCCCAACCCAAACCATTCTGAGATTCTCTGATTCTGTTTTCACTTCTAGTCTTTGCAGGTTTTAAAAATATGACTTTCAAACAAACTGTCTTTTAAACAGGAGTAGCAGGAGAGAAAAGAGGATGTGCAAGCCAAAAGCAGAGAGAGAAGGCGTTCAGGAAAGTCTGTGGGATAGTTTGGGTACATTGGATGCAGATCCCCGCGCCAATCCCTTCGTACAGCACAGCTGAGCAGGAGCTCTCCACAGCACTCCCAGCGACTCCGGGAATCGCTCATCTCTCTCAGTCTCTCCCGGCTCCGCTGCTCGGTTTTCGGGCAGTTTGTCTCAGAGACAAGGGGGGGAGAGATTCAGGAGCAGAGCCGCGAGAAGGAGCCGGGGCAGGATCCCGCGGGCGCCTCTTACCTGAGCGCCCTCCCGGCTGAGATGCACCAGCACCGCCGAGGCCTCGTGGATCTCGCTGCCGTCGAACACCCCGCAGCCCGCCAGCACCACGGCCACCCGCTTAGCCATGGTCCCGGAGCAGCGCGGATCCCGCAGCGCCGCCGCCGCTCTCAGCTCCGCTCGCTCCCGCAGCCTTTATAGCGCCAGCCCTCCCCCAGCAGCGCCGGGCCCGGGAGGGCTGGGCTGCCTCTCTTACTGGCAACGAGGTTTTATTTCCAGTCCCACAGGCAGGGCTTGTAAATATTATTTGTTTCCTCCCCTGGCTGCTCCCTTACAGATCTTCTTCGCAGCACGTTGTCTGCAGAGCAGCCCCAGCTGACGTGCCCTGCTCAACAGAGCAGCTGTGTTTTTCCTCCTCGGCTGTTGATTTTCCATTCTAGTTCAGACTGAAGCACCAAAACCTTTGCACAGGAGATGGTAGCAAAGGGAGCCTGCCCAGAGCCGGGGTTTCAGCCAGTGCATTCCCCTCTGTGCCCCATTCTCTGAACCCTGCCCTGCACGGGCTGCTTCAGGCTCTCAACACCAACATTTCCTTTTCGGATCCTGAATGTTCCTTCCCTCAGATCCCATCTCTCAAATGTGGATATTTTACACTTTGCTGAGTTTAGAAATTAAAGAAGTTATAGATTTGAAGGGACCCCACAACGTCCAGCTCCTGGCCCTGCACAGGGCAGCCCAACAATCCCACCCTGTGCCTGAGAGAATTGTCCAAACACTTCTTGATCTCGGGAATAATGAGGTTTGTCATCAACAGCACCATCTCACCATTTATTTAATTCCAGGGAAGTGGCACTGGGAATTCATGGAGCCCTGAGCTCTGGAGGGCCCCCAGCAGCTGGGTTCAGTGTCTGGAGCTCGTTCCTCCTGGCTCTGCTCTCATGGAGATGGTCCTGTACCTCTCTATTTCAGCCCAGCCCTGGCGAAATAACTGTGCCCTGTGGAGGCTGAGAGAACAAAAAACTCCCACAAGAAGGCTGCAGGGTGTTTTTCAGGGGTTATTTATAAGACATGTTCCTTGGGGCTCTGTCATTTTTGGGAGAGACATGAAGTACATCCTGTGGGTAATGAACTCGTGGCTTGGCAGGGTGTCCAGGCCGGGCAGGCCTGAGGAGGAGCCTCACTGCTGCTGCTTGGGACTTCATTTAGGGCATGTTTCTCCCAAAATCAGGGATTTCAGGCACCCAGCTGCTGCCTGAACAAGTAGAAACAAGAAACGCGTGACAGAGGCCTTGCAGTCCCACTGATCCAGCCCAGGCTGTGCCTCTCAGTTACTTTTATTGCCCAGAACAGGAATTGAGATATGCATAAAAAACACCCAGAGTCTTTCTCCTGCTGTTTGTTTTGCTATCTGAGGAATCCTAACTATGGTTTAGGGGTGTATTTTTTCCTCTTGCATGAAAAAACAGCCGAGTGATGTTGCAACCTGAACAGGTAATTTCTCCTTCCTGCAGCTGCTTCAGAAGCAGTCCCATTAGCCATGGAACAAAGTGGCCAGAGGCTGAGGGTTTCCACAGCCTGCCTGCTGCAAACCACATCAGTTCCCCCTGCTGGTTGTAAACTGGTTGGGCTGGTTCCCCTTACTGGGATAATTGGTGCAACTGGACCAGGCAGGCTTGTTTCTTCCCTTTGGAAAAACATCTGTCTCAATAAACATGTTAGCCCTGAAGATCTCTCTGCTATGAAGAGATGAGTGATAAATGACATTTCTCAGCTGGGTTATTCCACTGGGTGGCCCTGGCTGTACACATTTACTGTGGGCTTTGGTATTAACAGGTGACTTTAACCTGCATTAAGTGAGGAGGGGTGGGAAGGGACCCTCCTGCTGCAGGGTGACCATAGTCAGAGATACCAGGAAGGTTTGGGAGCAGTGGTGGGGATCCAGCTGGATCCAGCTGCCATCGAGCTCCAGCTGGCTCCGAGGCAGGAGGAGCAGGGTCCTCTGACAGGACCTGAAGCTCTGGGGTTGTTCTGGATGCTGCCATTGATATCTTGGAAGGCTGAGCTGGAACAGAGACTGGGCAGAGCTAGAGGATAAAGCAGGGATTTATTGAAAGGCCTGCAGGATCCACGTCAGGCAGGACAGGAGCCTGGCCAGGACTACACCCAAGGTGTATCCAAAATGGTCACAAAATGGACCCAAAATGGTCACGAGGTCTCAAATTTTTATAAGTTTTGGTTCATTCGCATTTTGGGGTTTAATTGTTCAATTACAGCTTCAGGTTGTGAGGTCCCATCCTTCTTGTTCCTCCCTTCAGCCCACCTTTGTTTGTGCTTTTGGGCCTGAAAGTTGTCCTTGGTCTCCAACAAAAGGATTTGTTTTGTGTCCCTGCTCTGTGAAGAGCTGAGTGACCCTGACTGTGAGCTCAGAGCTGCACCCCCGTGCAGCACAGAATCTGAAAACATGAAAGAGAAAACTTAAGGTATCATCACAGCTCCAACACCTCTTGGATGATCCCACAGGCCTGACTGAGCTCCAGCCAGTGCAGCCCCATTCCCAGAAGCTTTCCAGTCCTCCAGCCCTGGCTGTGGAAGAGGATTTAGGGGGGATCACAGAGCAGGAACACCAGAGCTGGCTGCTGGAGGAGCTCTGCAGAGCCAGCCTTGGGCAGTCTAACAGTGTTAGTGCAAAGCTCTGCAGGCTGTGCTGCAACTTTTTCTGCTCAGGAGAGTGGGATTTGCTTTAACTGGAGCTGAGTCCCTCAAGGGAGCAGTCCCTGCACTGCTCCATCCCCACAAACAACACACCAGGAGAACAGAGCTCTGCCAGCTCTCACAGAAGAGCTCCCTGACAATTCCCACCCGCCCCATGACTCAACACCATCCCCAGGCCAGTGTCCAGTGCTTTCTGCAGCCTCCCCTCTGTCCATAAGCACCTTTATGCCCTGATCACGCATTCCCAGGGGAAGCAGCAGGAGGCTGCCCACAGGTCCCTCATGTCCCCCTTGGGACACAGTCCTGGCAGTGTTGGACACTCACTCCTGACCTGGAGAGCCACCAAGGCTCCTCTGGGCCGGAGGGGCTGCGTGTGCAGTGACAGATGGACACAAGTCACCTTTGAGGGAATGGCACTGAGTCTGCCCTGGTTTGCCCAGCTCAGGGGGCTGGTGCCAGGCATTCAGAGCTGTGACAGGGACAAACAGCAGGCCTGTGGTCAGCGTGAGGAGAAACAAGTGGTCCCCAGGGAGCTGCTGGGCTTGCAGAGGGCTTGTTTGCTCCATCGAGGTGGATGCTTGCAAAAACCGTCGGTTTAACCAGTGTCATTTCCTCACTGGCAGGAGCAAAAAAGGCAGCAAGGGCAACAAACCCTCAGCCTTATTTTTCAAGTGTCTTTTTTAACAAGGGTTAATCAAGAGTAAAATTAAGAGGCCTCTGGAGGGAGCTACCAGCAGCCCACGCTGACTCACAGCCCCAAACTGACTGCAGCCAGAACTTCATTTGCATTTCCTCCCGCATGCAGAGAGGAGCAGGAACAGAAGAGGTCTGTAGGGAAAAGGGGTGGAGAGCAGGGAGGACCGGCAGCAGCGGCGATGGTTTGGTTATAAAGACCATGGGAGGAAAGAGAGGCAGCAGTGCAGCCCTCGGCCGGGGCTGCGGCGCGCAGGGATGGGCGGCAGCGGCGCTGAGTCACTGCATTCCTGCATCGGGCTCCTGGGCATTTCCGCAGGTAGGCACCGCTCCTGGCATCCTGGCACGGGACACGGGCTTGGGACGAGCTTTCCGGGACACCCCCCTTTTCCGAGGGGGCTAAAGAGGCTGTTTGTCCGTTCTCTGCCTGGGGAAAGCTTCTCGATCCAGAGATCCCAGCGCCTGCTTCGGCGGCCAACAAAATATTTGTGTTGGCTTCCAAGGGCTGGCCTGAAGTTCTGTACTTGTTCCACGCTGGGTGGGAAGCAGATCCAAACGTTTTCATAGACACTGTAGTAAATCATCTCAGTTTGGATGCAATTTCCTGCCCTTTCCTTTTCCAGCCCTTCTCCCCGCAGCTCTGTTTTCTGTGTTCATTCCCTTTCACATGCTCCTTCTTTGTGCTCCATCTTCCTGGATTTTTTCGGCTGGTTTTCCATCAGTGCAAGGTTGAGGGATCAGCTGCAGGGTGTGTGTGTCTGTCTGAGTTTTGTATATCATGGATTTTTACCTTTATCCAACTTTCAAACTCTTTCGTACAGTCCCAGAATGGTTTGGGTTGGAAGGGACCTTAAAGATGATCCAGTTCCATCCCCTGCCATGGCAGGGACACCTCCCCCTTGGCCCAGCTGCTCCAAGCCCCATCCAACCTGGCCTTCATTGGATGGGGCATCCACAACCTCTCTGGGCAACCTCAAGTGATTAGTTTCAAGTTTTTTCAAGCCAGGCACCCAGAACGAAGTGAGACCTTGGGCACAAACCGAGTCACAGTCCCTCAGCTCCTTAGGCTTTCCTATTTGCAGATCTTGCCCTGTTATTTTCCCTCCATTCCCTGCTCTGTCCACCCTGGTTCTCTCTGGGTTTTGGGCCGGGTTTATGAGTTCTTTGTGTCCCACAGGTTCTCTCTTGCTGGCCGTGCACTTCTACAGCTCCCCCCGCGCCGCCCCGCTGATCCCCAGCACAGCCCTCGGAGTCCTGCTGCTGCTCTTGTCAGCCCTCCTGGCCTATGCAGGTAAGATCTGGGGCTGGCCAGGCCCACAGCCTCCCTCCCAGGGCATTGCACATCCAGCTCTGCTTTGCCAGCAGGGTACAAACCATGGCAGCCCCGCTGGACCACTCATCCCTTCTCCCAGAGGAGTGTGTTGTCCAGAGCAGCTGTGGCTGCCCCTGGATCCCTGGCAGTGCCCAAGGCCAGGCTGGACAAGGCTTGGAGCAGCCTGGGACAGTGGAAGTTGTCCCTGCCCATGGCAGGGGGTGGAATGGGATGAGCTTTGAGGTCTCTCCCAGTTCAAACCATTCCATGGCTTTGGGTCAGCACAGCAAATTTTTCCTCTATAAGCAAGAAAAGAAATCAATGTCTTTTTTAAACAAATGCTCCACCAGGATCTAGAGGTTTTAACACACAGAATACACAATTTCTGTCCCGGGCTTTCTGAGAGTGCTTTCAGCATCCATGGATTGAAATGTCCATGGGTAAGTGCCAAGAAACTGTGCCTCTACTTATCTGAGAGAAGATAATCACTGCCTAGAGAAAAACCCACATTTTCTAGAATGAATGTTGAATTATTTATTCTTTGTAACTCATAGCAATGAGAACACAAAATCAGAGAATCATCAAATCACAGAATTGTTCATGATGGAACACCTTAGAGATTGTCCAACCATCACCAGCACTGTCACCATGGTCACCACTAAGCCATGTCCTCAAGTGCCACATCCATGTGTCTTTTGAACACTTCCAGGGATGGGGACTCCACCACTGCCCTGGGCATCTGTGCCAAGGCTGGACAACTCTTTCCATGAGGAGTTTTCCCTTATACTCAAACTAAACCTCCCCTGGCACAACTTGAGGCCATTTCCTCTTATCCTGTCTCTTACTCCCTGAAGAATAAGAGACAGGACAACAACCCCTCACAACAACCTCCTTCCAGGTAGTCGTAGAGTGATAAGGTCCCCCTGAGCCTTCTTTTTTCCTGGACCAATCCACCATCAGGCAGGACCTGTGCTGATCCTTGCTCTGTAGTGATCCTGCTTCCTGCCCTTCCCGACCCCTGCTTCCCACATCCTGCTCTCTGAAATCACAGCCCTGTCTCCCTTTGCTCCTCAGGGATCCGGAGGAGCCTCAGGAACGCCTCCCTGCTGGTGTCCCTGTGCCTGACCCTGTCAGCCTTCTGGAGTGGCTATGGAGTCATCCTCATCCTGGCTGGGCAGGGCGCGCTGCCCGAGCCGGGGGACGCCCGCGACGCCCTGGTGCCAGGCCTGGCCACCCTCACGCTAGCCCTGCTCCTGGTGGCCCTGGTGGGCTTCCTGTGCCACAAGCCCGTGCTGGCACTGCTGGCCGCCGCGCTGGCCCTGGCCAGTGCCCATGAGCTGGCCCTGCACTGCAGCTCCTCGCTCGGGCCCTCGGCCGTGGCGTGCAGCCACCTCCTCGTCTGCCTGGTCGGGGGCTACTTTGCTCTGGGGAGGATGCTCTTCTTCCTGACCAAAGGGAGAGTCGCCCTCCCGGGCACGGATCTTGCTGGGAAAAAGGCCCAGGAGCAGGGCCGGGGCGGCACCGGCGGCACCAACCCCTTTGCAGCCCCTGGGCTGCTCCTGAACGCGCTGTCAGCCAGCGTCTTCGGCTGCAGGCTCCTGGGGGTCACCCACACACTCTTCCTGGGCCACGTGCCCTGGCTGTGGGCAGCTGGCACCTACCAGATTGGCATCTGTGTGTTGTCCTACCGTGCAATGGATGTCCTCATGGCCACAGCCTTTGGCTTCACTTCCATCCTCAAATTCGCTGGAGGTTACTGCCTCCTGTACCCCACCTGGCAGCCAGAGGAGCCGTCTTTCCCAGCCCCGTTCCTGGTGGTTTTCTCCATTCTTTTTGCTGTCTTGGCTCTTTTCCTCTCCCTTCAGAGCCCTGTGGATGGCCTGTACTTGCTGGTTTTTGTCGCCTACTGCATTGCCTTGGCTTGCAGTCCCCGGGGTTTTTTCGCAGGTGGCCCCCAAGGCGTGGACATGGCCATTTTTGTGGCCTCGGCCTTGGTGGCTCTGATTCACCTGTACAGGGTGAGGGGAAGGGCTAAGCTCCCTCCAGGGAAGGGTGCTGTCAAGGCTCTCCTTGCTCGCAGCAGCCTCCTGAAGCTCCGTGAGGGGCCAGACCTTCATGCTCCCTACCTGGGCTATTCCAAGTATGCTGATGCAGAGGTCCTTGCCTATGCCTGCAGTGTCCTGGCTGCTTTTGCTCTGACAGCCCCAGGAGACCCCCAGGCTCCCCTTGCCACCGTTGTCATTCCATGGGTGGTGGTAGCTGGTGGGATCCTGAAGCTTCTTTGCGGCTCGGTGGCCTTTGCGCGGGGTAAAACCCTGGAGAGCAGTGCCTTCATCCTCTACTCTGTCATGTGGATCATCTGGGGCCTGGCCAGGTATGGTGGCCTCTATGGCACTGCCAGGAGCTTCCACGCAGCCGTGGGCATCGTTGCCTTCATGCTCTTCAACAGCTTCATTGTCTTCTGCTCGCTCTTCTTGAACATGGCCTGGTTCTTCTACTCCCTCACGTTCACGCTTGTTGCTGTCAGCTTCCTGCTGGATGCCATCCACGCTCTCCCCTCTGGCTACGACGTCGCTGCCACCCTCACCTTTGGGCTGGTCAGCTTTTACTGCTTCCTGGCTGCCCTGTCCAGCAGCGCCTTTGAGGGTTGCTGCTTTCCCATGGGGAGGCCCATGGTGCAGCTCAGCGGTGTCGGGGCAGGAGCAACCAAGTGCCTTCACCTGCCCGCCAGGAAGGCTTCCTCAGTCAAGAGAACTGCAGGTAAGGGAAGAACAGAGGGCACAGTGTGGGGAACTTCTGGGAGGTTTTGTAGCAGAACACTCTGAAAAGGACATTATCCCAGTCAGAGGATCACAGAATGGTTTGAGTGGGGAAGGACCTTAAAGCCCATCTTGGGCAGGGACACCTTCCACTAGACTGGGTTACTCCAAGCCCCATCCAGCCTGGCCTTGATGTGGCAACCTGGATGATGTGGTGACATTTCGGTGAAGTGGTTACAGGAGTCACGAGCTGAGTCGAGCAGCAAATTCCCTGCTGTGTCTCCTGCATCATTTCCCTGAGTCGTCACTTGGTCTGAGACCCAGGAACCCTCCCAGCTGGGGCTACCACCAAAGCTTTGCACGGAGAAAGCAGAGCCAGTGCTTGGTCCTTGCTCTCTCCACGCTGGCCCCGAGCCCCCCTAAATGCCAGGTGTCCCCTTGGAGGAGTGCTGGGAAGCCACACTGCCAGAGCTGGGAAGGGGAGAGGAGGGCACCACACGGTGACAGCTCTGCTCTGGGAGTTCCACCCCTGGCCCGTCCCTCAGGGGCTCCCACCCTGTTCCCATGCCAACAGATATCCTGAGGAGCGGTGGCACCTGTGGCATCCCCACTGACACCGTGTACGTGCTGGTGGCCGCCTGCAGCCGGCCTGACGCCGTGGAGAAGGCTCACCGGTGAGTCCTGGCGCCAGGGAAGGGCTCAGGAATCTTCTGGAACTCGGGGCTGCTGCTGAGTGCTGGCCACAGCACCCGGTGAGACGAGGCAGCTCAGCCTTGGTGGGAACAGCACGGTGGGGAGGAGATCCAGGGCAGGAAAGGAGAGAGTTGGGCTGTGGCTGTGTTCTGGGGTACTGCGGGCTGATGGAGCCTTGGACACCACAGGAAACCCAAACCAGTGGCAGATGGGGCAGGGGGTTATTGTTCTTACTTGGAGATTGTTCTTACATGGTTGTTGTTCTTATTTTATTGTTCTTATGTGTTGTCACAACGAAACCCCTCTGGTGACAACAGACTCTTGCTGTAAGCTGGAGCCCCTCATATTGGTGGGGTTTCCTCAGATCTTGGGCCGTTGGGACCTTTACTCATCACTACACAAGGAGTTAAAGTCTTGATTTGGAATAGATATTTCTGATTGGGAATAATCATTAATGTCCCTTCCTGTCCAGTCAGTGTTGAACAGTCCTACTTTTACTCCAGACTGGTGACCTGGGGCAGAGCTTGCACTCCTTGGCTTAGCTCTAGACCTCTCCAACAGTTTCCTTTCCTTGAATTTAAACCCTTGTCTTACTTCCAGCCTCATGTTTTCTTCCCTCTTTCCAGGTCCAAGCGCCAGGCTCAGGATCGCCCCATGTCCCTCTGGATTTCCAGCCTAAAGCAACTGGAACCTGCCAAGCATTTGTTCACTCCCCTCCTCTGGGACTTCATGGAGGCTGCCTGGCCATCTCCCATTAGCTTGGTCATTCCCAGAGGTGAGGAAATGCTGTTAATTCCAAGCTCTCTGGAGAGCTTTGGGTTTGAAATTCCTAGAACTGTGAACCCCTGCCATACCACACATTCCATAGGGATATCCCTGTTAGGATCATTGTGTTTGGACTGATGTAAATCTCCAAGGGCTGAGTGACTCTGCTTGGTGCAGGTGAATGGGTGGATTTCCTGGGGATGAAGGACTCTGCCAAATACGTTGGAACCCCTCAGAGCGTGGCCATCCGCATCCCTGACTGCTCTGTCACCACTCACCTCATCGACCTGGTGAGTCACAGCACCTTGGCCCTGGTGACCAGAGCCCTTCCTGGAGAAGGGCTGGGGTCTGCAGGCAGCTGGGAGGGAATTATGGCAGCAAAGAAGGGAAAAGGAGCAACCACCAGATCAGGAGATCAGGAGAATGCCCTTGACAGACAACTTCATTTCCAATTAGAACACTGTTGGAAGCATGGACCTCTCTGAGGCCAGAATACCTTCAGAAGGTGCAGAAAGTGGCCACAGAACTGTGATACCCTGACTGTTCTAGGTCTGGGCAAGTGCTGTTGCTGGAAAGCAAGGTGTCATTTCATGGCCACCATCACTGAACCCAAATTTATCAGTGTTGGTCACTCAAATGCAGTTTGGTGGAGCTGTAGTTGCCTGCAAAGGTGTCTCACCTGGGTGAGCCACACTGAGCTCTCCAGAGATGAAGTTCAGAGCTCGAGTCACCTCTTTTATCCCAAAAGTCCTGCTCAGAGCTTTGACTCCCGTTTTTCTGTCTCCAGGTTGGCCCCATTGTGGTCACATCAGCCAACCCAACGGGAGAGGCTGACACAACCCACCACAACCAGGTGTATGCCAAGCTGGGAGATAAGGTAACCAAGAGATGTGGGGATGGAAAAATGCAACCACTTTGTTTCCAGAAGGCAAATCAATGGATGATATCAGGAATCTGGGAAAGCCTCTAATTTAAAAAATATTTCCTGGATGCTCCTCGTGCTGGTGTCAAAGAGAAAGAAGATTTTAAAACACAGGTCTTGGTGTGAAATCAAAACTCTTCTGCTTTACACAGTGTAGTTATGGCCTGGCAACGTGAGTTGGTAACATGGGATGGTGGGAGCAATAAAAAATTCCTTCTTGCTTACAAGCAATCAAATCCTGGGGCTTGAATGTGCCAGGGGTCCAGCTGAAATTGGGCTGTGAGAACTCAGGGATTCTCCTCTAAAGCTGGGGCTGGTCTAAAACTGGTGCCAAGCTCCAGAATGTTCCTGGCCTTTAGAGCTTTCCTGGAAGTGCCATGGTCATGTCCTTTCATTGGTTTAGGTGGGAGATCAGGAAAGGTTCTTCCCCAGAGGTGCTGGGTATGGCCCAGGCTCCCCAGGGAATGGGCACGGCCCTGGGGCTGCCCGAGCTCCAGGAGCCTTTGGAAGGGTGGAATTGTTGGGATGTCCTGTGCAGGGCCAGGGGTTGGACTGGTGGTGCCTGTGGATCCTTCCAACTCAGGATGATTCCATGATTCTAAGATTTCACTGCTGAATTCTGAGGGTTTTGCATTTTGTGTCATCATGGCAGCTTTAAACAAGAGGTGGGATGAATCTTCCATCTCTAACTCCTCCAGAATCAAAACTTCAAACACATTTTCTTTGTGGATGGGACTTCTCCAGAGTCCTCAGCTGCTGTGATCCTGCCTGTGCTGTGCTGCTGACCTGCACCCCACAGAGCTCTCCCTGTCCTTGCTTGGAGGTTCATTCACTCCAAATCTAGTGCTGCTGTCACTGCAGTGGGGCAGGAAGGAGCAGCCTTGCCTTTGATGAGAATTATTTGCTGTTGAGAGGGAAAACTCTCCCTTTCCGAGGGCAATTTGGTGTGGAAATCTGCTGTTTTTAGGTGGATGCAGTTCTTTGTGGAGGCCCTTCTCCAGAGAACATTGCCTCCACCGTGGTGGACTGCACCAAGATCGACAGCGGGAACATCGGGTTCTTCCGAGTTGGCATCATCCCCAAGTCTCAGGTGAAATTCAAATGGATTTAATTTCCATTCCCTTTCTCCATTGAATGAGTTTCAACCTGAGGATTCCCAATTCAGTAGGAGACAAAGAAGTCTGTGATAGCATGAGGAGTTACCCCAGGTTAGTGGGAGGGACAAGAGCAGAGCTCCATGCTTCTGTCCTGATCCTGCTCCGAGCACTGGAGCACCTCTGTGGAGCTGGGAACGAGCAAGGTGGAGCTGATTCGTCCATGGAAAGGCTCTGAGATCCAAGGTCATGGACCTCCATGGGGCAGGCTCTCCATGTTCATCCATCCCAGAGGCCTCCAAGCACAGAAATTACTTCTGCCATCCCAAAACCCAGCCAGACAATTGAAAGAGAAGATCTTGTGAAAGGCATCCCTGCCCGTGGGGGATCTTTAAAGGTCACTTCCAACCCATTATTTTATGATTGTTTGATTATTTCAACAGCTGGAGAAGAAATCAGTGTTCTGCCCCAATTCCTAACCTATTCCCAGCTGTATTTCCTCATTCCAGGTGCTGCAGATCCTGGAGCAGGTGCAGAAGAAACACCTGGTGGTCCCCACCAGTGGCACTTGCCCCACAAAAGGGAGCAAGGAAGAGCTCCAGAGCTGTGTCCATGCCATGCACAACGGGGTGGGCAGAGCTGCCTTGGTGGAGCCGGATCCCACCCCCAATTCCCAGCATCACACCCGCTTCTGACTCCACAGCTCCGTGCTCACAGCGACAGTGCCTTCTGGAAAATGCCATTTCGGCCAAGCTGAGGGATGGGAGAGGCTTCCCAGCTGCAGGGGTGACTCATTCCTCCTTCTGTGGACACTGCTCAAATATCCCAGCGCGGTGCTGCCTTGCAAACCACAGGAAAATTTTCCCTTAGGGACGCTGCCAGCTTTCCCTGGAGATCAGTCACAACCAGAGCAAGCTTTCCTTTGGTGGCAGGCTGGCCCCAGAGTTACAGAGCTTTGTCCCTGTCACTGGGAGGGAACTCCTTGGATTTGGGGCATGGAGTGAGGTGAAGTGGTGGGGGAAAAACACTGCCTGAAACTTGAATCACAGAGAGTCCTTTAGGTGGGAAAGGACCTTTCAATCCTGGAGTCCAGCTGTCCCCCAGCCCTGCCAAGGCCACCCCTGTCCTCAAGAGCCACACCACGTGGGAGAGGAGGGGAGATGTCCAGGTGCTTTGGTGGTGGATCCAATGGTCTTGGCAAGGTCTGGGCTCGGAGCTGGGGGTGTCTCCTGCTGTGTTTTCCTCGGGGTGGAGGTCACCCGTGTCTCACCCCACTTGGGAGGTCTCTGCTCTGTTGGGAGAACCCAACACTCCTAAAAAATGCCGTGACCTGAGGTGTCATTTCTGTATTTCACACTCGGTGTCAGGGTGGAATTCCCATTTGGATGACTCCAATATTATATCCTTAAAGGTGCTGGAGCTTTAGGGAAGACCCTCCCTTCCCACATTGTGAATTTCAGGAGCGCAATCTCCATGTGTTTGAGGATGACAGGAGCAGGTCTCTTGCCTTACAGCCCAACCCTTCCCATCTCATGGCATGTTTCCTCCAGAGGGCAGATTCCATAGGATCAGAGGAAGGAATTCCAGCCACTCCAGGCAGTCATTTGTCTTCTCCAGGGGCAACCTCTCTGCAAACTCCTGAAATACAGGGAAGGAGTTGGAGACGTGCTCACCCATGACCTTACTGGCATCACTGGGACAAGCTGGGATGGCTCCTGGAGGGCAGCAGTGGGAAGTTATGGACTTTTTAGGAAGGACAGGCAGTGTGGAGTGGTGGCTGCTGACCAGGAGGAGTTGGGAAGGAGTCTCAAACCTTCATGAGGAGTTTTCCTTGGCAAACACTGCAGCTATGGCTTGTTCCATCTCCAAAAACTGTTGATCTTATTCTTACCTGACTCAGGTGCAAGGTGCTGATCAAACTCCAGCTGAAACCAATCCATTGATCATTGATTTCACCTGAAGTTGTGCTGGAATTTAAGGCTAAAAGTGGTGCAGCTGGAGGAGCTCAACCTCGATGAACTCTGGCAAAATGGGGTCTCCTCAACTTGTCCTCACAGAGCTGGCTCTCCTCCTGCAGAGAAAATTCCAGACAATTCAGTGTGTTCAATAATTTTGCTGGTCTACTTCTTGTATCTCCTTGGAGTTTATTAAAACTGGTTTTTAGAGAGCAATAAAATATTTTAAATAAACAGATCTCACCCAGAGCTGTGCAATCATGAGAAAAGCTTTTGGGGTAACGGGTTCTGGATGTGGAGTTCCTGGCCATGCAGGATCCGAGCAGGATCTCGGGAGGGAATCAAATCGTGACACTTCCAGGGTGGGGAAGAGGAGAGAGGGAGAAGATAACTCCTCACAGCAGCTCCTGGTACCAGCTCAAAAATGCCAGGGCTCAATTTCACCCCTTAATTACTAAAAAAATCCCCATAAACACCAAAATCTGAGAGAATGTGGTAAGAAGTGGGAGTTTGGAGAGATTCTGAGACATCACAAAGCCTTTTGGTGAGGGAAAACTGCCCTGGCTTAAACATATTGGAGGTGCTGTGGCCCTGTGCTGCAAATAGTGATTTTTTTAGTGTGGCACAAATTAAAAGTGGCTCAAAAAATTGTGGGTTTCACTTGATGCTTCATCTGGATCCTTTTTTTCCTCTTTGTCTCCATGTTTTTCGGTTTTTATTCACAGAAAATTGGTCTCAGTCTCAGGACACAGGGGGAAGCATTTCTCACTTTGCTGAAGTGAGACAAGGAGAGGTTTCATTTCAGACTTGGTTTTACCCCATCCACAGCTGTCCCGTGTACCAGCAAATCGGAAAGGAACACTTTAGGGAAAAGGAGATTTAAATGGGATCTTTCACTTAAATCAAGGCAAAAAATGATTTCTACAATTTCCACAGTTTGCCAGCATTTAAGGGGAAGCAAAACATCTTTGAAGAGAAGTGGAGAGAGGAAAAAAGTTCCAGTTTTAAAGTGGCAAATCCAAAACACTTCAGTCAGAAAGGGCTGAGATAAATATTTGAATATTTGGGTACATGTGCTGAGAAATCACGGATCAGATCTATTTTGGGCTATCAACAAGAGTATTTTCAAGAGGTTATGGTCAAAAAAGGGTTTTCCAGGCCTCCTGAGGGGAGCCCCTCACTGAGCCCTTCTGTCCTGCTCAAGGGGAAGGAACTGCTCCATTCCTGTGTTCCGGATAAGAGGGACAGAGGGGGGTGTGAGGTCCTCAGACCTCCACCACAGGGGGAGGAAAACCAGGAGACACTCCTCTGAAACCAATTTTGGTGGCATTGTCAATATCTCAGAGATCTTTAGGCCTAAAATGTCACGCTGGGAGACAAAACAACCTCGTGAATGGGGCTCTTTGTGACCCAGCCAACTCTCCAATCCCACTGGGGTTGGAAACAACCCGGGAAGAAGGGCTGTCCCACCTTCCTTCTGCCCTTTGTGGAGTCTAGACACCCGTGTCAATGGAAAAAAAGATTTTAAAAAGGATGTAAAAGAAGTGTATTTTCCAGTGGCAGGAAAAAGCCAGCTCACCCTTCGAGCACAGAGCGGTGCCATGGGGACAGGAACTGACTCAGTGCCATCGCCCGGGACGTGTCCGCGGCGTGGGTGCGCCTGGCCGGGGTGGGCAGAGCCCTTCTGAGGGGAAGGGCGGCTTCCCAACCACGGCTGGGGCCAAACCAGCCCAGCAGAGGCCTTGGGACATGGGCAGGAATCTCCCCTGGCCACTTCTGACCTACAGTGTTAGAAATGAGACGCTTGACACGGCCAATACATCAAGCAGCAATTCAATTTAATAATTGATTAATTGGCATGGTAAAGTGTGAGCAAAGACAGCTCGCTGGGTACAGTGGAAGGATTTTCCCTTCTGACTGCACACCAATTGCTGGACTTGCTGGTATTTTGTTTGCTATATTCATACATGTTCATAAGCTTTTCTCAGCAGTTTCTATTTCTAATTTTTAACATCATTATTCAATACCTAGAAATCGTAAATTTATGATGGTGATGTCTGGTTCCTCTCCAGTTTCTATACTCTATTTTGATCCATTTTAGATTTCAATATTCCAGGATGCACATCCAGGATTTGTATCCCAGGTGGTGGGGTCCAGCTTCCAGATGTGGGGTCCAGCTTCTATTTTCCACGTCTATCAATCTTTGATAGTGATGTCCAGTTTCCCTTTTTTCAAGAACCATAAATCAGCAAGCTGAAATCCTTCTTCTGTATCCAGGATGTTTTTCACCATTCTGTGAGGAAGTCTTTAGACCATTCTTACTTTTTTCTTTTGTTTAAAGCCTTTTTACATTCTAAAACTACAGTTTAAAATTCTTTAATACAAAACAAGCTTCTAAAGTTATAATTCAAAGACTCTTATTACAGAATAGCTTGAGGTAATTGCAAGGAAAAAGTTCAAAAACCTTCTTCTATGCTTTCCTCAGTTGTTTATTAGAACTCATCTTTATAACTGTCCCATGGCCGTGTTCCACAATTACAATTACACAGATTCTCTTTATTTACCTGACACAAAACACAACTTTGTATTCACAACATGAACACCAGGAACTGGGAGCTCTGGGAAGATCGGAATCGATGATTTTGGAGATCTCTTCCAATCTTAGTGATTCTATGGTTTTATGACTCTCCTTTGGGGTTCTTTCTCTTGAAGAGTCAAGGTCTGCCTGTGGCTTGGGATGGAGTATGGGGTGGAGGAAAAGGCAGGAATAAAGTCCTGCTTAATTGTGCCATCCTCAGTCAAAGCCAAGGCCCGTGATCCTGGCAGGGCTGGGGGCACAGCTTCTGCAAACATGGCCCGCACTCACCTCATTGCCTTCCTCCTGCTGCTCCTCCCATTCCCAGCCTGGGATTATTCCTGCAAAATCACCAGATAATCAGTTCTCTCAACAACAGAGGAACACCATCATTCAAAATCCTGGGCTGGGTTTTCAGCTGCTCCACAGAACAGCTGGGATTTAACACCTGAGGGGGGCTGAGCTGTGGTGCCCAGCTGAGCAGCCTGGTCTGGAGCTGTCCTGGAGTCCCCACATTCCTGCCAGAGGTAGCACTGGTTTAGAGATGGCTGGGTGACAGCAGCTGGGCCCTGAATAAAGCAGAAAATAACTGTTAAATCCCAGAATCCCAGACTCTTTGGGGTTGGAAAGGACCTCAAAACTCACCTCATTCCACCCCCTGCCATGAGCAGGGACACCTTCCACTAACCCAGGTTGCTCCAAGCCCCATCCAACCTGGCCTTGCTGCACATCTCTCTGATTGTGATTCTTGTGCTCCTGGAGCTGCCTGCTGTGGAACAGCGGCAGAGAGCTTATCTCCCTGGGGAATAGATGGATTATGTACAAAACCTTGGAGGTAAAAACAGCTTCCTGGAAATCGAGTTTCTTGAGACTTAACAATAATCAATGGGATTAATTAAATCCAGTTGTGACTTCATCATGTTCTTCATTTCTGCTCCCTCTGAAGATTTCCATTCCCTCTTTCTGCAGGGCACTGCCAGCTGGGGCTGAGGGAGGGAAGGGTCAGTGGGAGCTGCATCCTTGGGCAGACACTGGTGGTTTGTGGGATCACTGGATTCCCCTGCTGCATTCCCATGGGTGCTGTCACCTCCCAGTGGCAGTGGATCCCTTATCTAAGACTGCCCAATCAACTAAGAACACAGTTCTAAAACATTCTTTCTACACCAATCTAAACTCAATTTTGAATTACGTGAAAGTACAAAAAGCTGCAGAGGATGGTATCAAAACCTATGCTTATAGCACATCTATTAAAGTAAAAAGTTCTATCTTATACCATATCAATTAATGTAAAAAGCTCTATCTCATACCATATCAATTAACATAAAAAGCTCTATCTCATACTATATTAATTAATGTAAAAAGCTCTATCTATAACATATCTACTAATGTAAAAGGCTCTATCTCATTCATGTACAAATTGTACCTGCACTATCTAGTACTGAGATGCTCTACTTTGTTTTTGTTATGTCTAAAGCTTGGTTGTCAGGCCTCAGGACTCTGGCCCCTGTGCTGCCTGGTTCTTAAGGCACTTGGAGTATACTTACTTGCTTAAAATAAAGTCTAAACTTCTGCTTCACATTAATGTGACTAAATGTGTTTTAGTTTCTCTAAAGGCTTCAGCTCAACCCCTGCATCTTTCTCTCTCCCTGGGGAACCCAGGGGGGCCATGCACTCTGACATCTCCCCATCCTTGTTGAGTCATGTAGACTCCTTGGCAGCTTTGTTAATCATCTGTCGAGTGCATTGGAGCAAGCAAGGCACCGTGATTAGCACAGCTATTAGAATGATTAAAATACACAACCACTGGATATACAGAGCAGTCAGGGCAGGGATCGTGTGGGGCTGCCTGGGGAGGTCTGCCCTGAACATCCAGTTCAGCAGCTCCAATAAATACCTGGAGTGAACATCTCATGTTAAAGGGTCAGCATTGTCAGTTCCTGTGAGAACTTCTCATTCCTTCCTGGGAAACACACAGAGATATCACTCATGTTATCATCTCCTTCCAGATAGCAAAACCCAGGAATTTTGACAAATTCTTCTGTGTTGGCCGTGAGATGGATGTCAGGGTTGGGACAGTTGTCCTGAGAGAGCTTCATCTGTCCCAGCAGGTGTGGAACAGAGTCACTCAGGTCACTCCAAGGCCCAGGCACCTCTGAGGAGCTTCATATTCTCACATCCTGCTGCAGAAGAAGATTCTTGGCCATCCCTCTGCCTTGGCTCTGTGCAGTTCTGATGGTTAACCCCGAATTTAGAGATGTAACTGGCATTCCTTGCTCACCCAGGTGATCACCTCATCATGGGGGATTCTCCACCTGAGCACCTCCATTCTTACACCCCATTTTTCATGTGACCCACCCAGCAGGAAGTAACGTGGGCCTTCTGTGAGGTGTTTTTGTCTCGTGAGGAGTTTCAGTAAATACCCAGCCCCAAATTCCTTCCCCGACACAGCACCAGTTACTGGCAGTGCTACAGCCCCTTCCTCCTTTGATCCCCGCCGTATCACCGCTGGTTTACACCACACAATCACTCTCTTATCTGCTGAATTAATGTGTATTCAGGTGATCCTTCCCACTGCTGTGGGGTCCAGCATGGTCCTGTGCACCCAGCGAAAACTCCCCGAAGGACCAGGATGTGCCCTGGTTTCCTTTCAGGAGTTTAGAACCCGCAGGGTGGGTGGGTGACAGCAGCACTGACCCTACCCTGACCACACTCAGCTTATCTCCTCAAAATTCCCAACAGTCCCCAAACCACCTCTGGCATCCTGTGCCTGCAGCCTTCCCAAGGCCCCTGTTGTCCCACACGGGGTTATCAGATCCTACATGACCCAAGGGGTCCCACAGACCCCTCTCCCCCTCCTTCCCAACCCTACAATCGCTCCAGGCCCCCCTTCCCTTGCAAAACCAGCAGAGTCCTAGTTGGAAGCAGGGGAAACTCTTGTGGGAAGTAGAAATGGCAGAAGAAGTGAGGAATAAGGAAGGGATAAGGAAGGGATAAGGAAGGAGCAGACATGGGAGCTCACTGTTTTTTTGGGGAGTGAAGAGGAAACCAAGTCCAGATGGTTGGACTGATGATCTTACCAATCCCTGTGAGTCTGTGATTCTGGGACATGGGGTACAGGCTCCTTGGGCACAGGAACACCTGATCTGGGCTTGCCACAGACATTTGAAGGTGATCCTGTCCTCCATCTCACCTGAGATGTGAGTCAAGGGAAGGGGGAGACCCTGCCCAGGTCTCTTCTTTGCCAAACCTTAGATGAAACAGCAGCTTTGGGGGGTTCATAACTGAGCAGCCTGGCCCAGGGCAGCTGTCCCTGCCCGTGAGAGGGGAATGGGGTGGGCTTTAAGGTCCCTCCCAACCCAAACCAGTCTGGAGTTTTGGGATTACTGGAAAGGGTTTTGCACAGCAGTGGGTGGATCCTTGGGGGTTGCCTTGTCTGTGGTGCTACAGATCCTGGAGATTTTTGAATTTTCTGGATGTACTTTGCCCATAACAATTCCTCCTGTCCGTTGAGGAAGTGAATCCCACAGATCCCTGCTGGAAGGGTAGGAGTTGGTTGTGTACATGTCTTCACAGGTTGTTTTTTCCTCCTACTCTGCACAAAATTACGTTAAAATTGATAAAATGCAAATTCATGGAGCTGTGACCTAACTGCCACCAGGAAGATGCGTTTTAGTGCCTCGTAAAATTATCTGACAAATAGAATTCAATCAGTGGAAAAACCCCAAGAAGAGGGAAGGAGACAGCCATACCTGTCTGTCATACCATGTGCAGCCACACCAGCTCTGCAGAACTGAAACCAGACCACAGTGGTCCTCATGTGGGGCAGCTCCAGGAAGGGCATCACCAACTCCTGGCCTAGGAAAGACTCTCTGATTTTCAGACTAAATCATGAGTTGGTAAAAGCTGCCATCAGAGAGTCCAGGCAAGAGGATGAGCTGGTTCTGTGTGCTGAGACAGACATGGAAATCCAGTTCTGTGGGAAACAGAGCTGACCAATCCTGCTTTCCTGAGAAAGGAGCCACCTTAGAGACATGGGAGCCCCAGGGGTGCCCAGATGTGCTGTCACCACCCCAGGCATTGGTCTCTTGGTCCCAGAACAGGCCTGGCCGTGGAGGGGTGGGTGGTTACTCCTCAATATTCCCTTCACAGTGTCCTGGAGCACAGATGGAATGTCCTGCACCACCACTGGCACTGGTGCAGTTTAATTCCTTGACAATGTGAACGCTCAGTTTTGCACCAGCATTTCCCACCAGTGTTTCTTTTAATAAAAGAATTAAAAGGTAATGCCCTGTTACCTAAAGCCTCCTCTCCCATCCCCGCCTCTCCTTCCTTCTCCCTGAGCTCACAAGGGGTTTGGCTCCTCTCTGCCAAACCTGGTCCCCATCCCTGAAAATGTTTTCAGTGGAGCTCAGCTCTCTTTGGAGCAAACACCAAGGTGAGAAGTGAGGTGGAAATGAATAAAACCAGGCACAGGAGAGATTTAGGGACAAATACAACAAGGTTTGCATCCTTTACCCCTAACTCTGGTTGACATTGCTGTTTCCATTGGGAAATGAGCCTTCCCCATTGGGAATGAGCCCTCTCCAGTGTGCAGCAGAATGGAAAACACAACAAGAGGCGTTAAAAATTAGCAACAGTTCTGATGAAAGGCCCCTGTGTTTGGAGAGCCTGACTAAAGGAGCTGAAGGCTCCTGTTGTTGATCTAAGGGAGGTGTGTTTGTTTCCCTATAATCTTGCAGAAACACCTGCAGAGGTTGTGGAAAGCTGGGGAATTTACTTTGGAAGAATCGTGGCAATGTGACAATGGGGACCTTGCTCCAGGCCCCACCTCTCCTGTGCAGGGTTTGTGTGTCAGAGTCCCAGCACGGGGCTGTTCACTCCTATGGGGGATGGGGTCTCAGCCATTTTCCAGCCTAGATTGTCCTGGGAACTGCTCACAGCCCAGTAACGAATTCCATCTTACATTTGGCTAAAATGGTGGAACCAACAACATAATGAGAGAACCCCAGCATTATCTGGGTTGAAAGGGAACTTAAAGATCATCTCCTGCCATGGGCAGTGACATCTTCCCCTACCCCAATTGCTCCAAGCCCCATCCAACCTGACTTTGGACACTTCCAGAGATGGAGTATCTCCAGTATATCCCTGTGATGGAAAAGCCTTTCTGTTAAAATGCTGTGAATTACATTTCACAATATCAATTCTGTGCTGTTTATCTGAGATTTATCATGGCCTCTCCACCAGCAGGTCTTTGCTCCACAGCCTCCAGTGATGTTGGTCAGAAATCCCCAGTTGTGTGTGCAAGGCACAAATAACCTGGTCCAGTGGAAGGTGTCCCATGGCAGGGGTTGAGAAAAGGATGAGCTTTAAGGTCACTCCTGACCCAAACCATTCCAGGGTTCTCTGATTCCCCCAAACATGCTTTTTAAAAGGAAATACTCTCCTTTATTTAGCAGCAACACTGAAAAATCAAATTTATTTCCTTCTTTGCGCCAAAGAGACGTTAGAACTTGTTCCTGGCACAAACAGATTGTGCCGTTTATTCTGTTAATTAAAAATCCCTTGTTTTCCTTTTTAAATCACCTGTTGGTGGAAAACAGGTGCAGAGCAAACACCTCTGGCCCATAATTAATCCTGAGTCACCAGAACACTCATGAGACACGAGTGCCAAAGTGAACAGCCCAGACTATGGTAACTGTTTGGGGGATTTTTTTTTCCCTCTAAGACAATTTGTTTGTTTCCTTATTCAGTAAATCATAAAAACCCAATTAGTGCATAAATTTTTACACCCCTGGCTCTCAGCTGCCCATAAGTACAGACAGTTTATTGATTTCATTGTGCTCTTCTGGGAAGGGACTCTTTATGTAAATTGTACAAGAGTGTACTAATCCTGGTTATCTCTGAAATAAAGCCATGAACTCCTGTAATTTTCTCATCTTGCCCTACTTATAAATTCTGGGAATTTTTTTTGGTAGCTCTGTATGGAATCTATTTCTATTTTCACCCCTGATTTCCAATCACAGTGCATCCAGTGCTTTCCTCAGGGGCTGACACATCCCAGGCTTCTTTTACCTGCTGCAGAGCTCAGAGGTAACTCCTCCACCCTTGCCTGGATTTACCAAATCGTCGCAGTTTGGCGTGAGCAGTGAAGGGGCAGCTGGGGAGCTCCACACCCTTCCCTGGAGCTGACACCTGCCATGGCACACACGTGGAGATGGCACACACTCCCAGATCACAAGTCAAGGAGAGACCTTCTCCCTTTCTGTTTTCTTGGGGGTTTTTGCTGTTCCAGCAGTTCATAGCCAACGTTAACAACCCTCACTTGCTCAGGAAGTTCAAGTCATTTTTCAAGCATTAAGGTATTTAGACATGAGAGGAGTCCCATGTTGTGAGGCTTCACCACATGCCTTAAAGTTAAGCCTCTGCTGGGTGGTGATGAACCTCAGCTGGCACTGACATCTGTTTATTGAATAAGTGTTTATCACACAACCGTGGAATGGTTTGGCTTGGAAGGCACCTGGAAGCTCACCCCGTTCCAAGGGACACCTTCCACCAGCCCAGGTTGTTTAGCTGTCCTAAGGCATGTCCAGGGAGGAGAGCCTGAGTTCCACTTCCAGATGCTGGCACGGGCTGGGAAACCACAGGAGGCTGGGAATGCCCAGCTGTGCCCGTGGGTTTGCAGGGTCAGGAGGCTGCGGGGTGAAGGGGAGCCTGTGCTCCATCCCAGGAGCGGCCGCCAGGGACCTCTGACCGGGAGTTTGGGGAGCTGCTTGAATGAAACAACATCCGTGACCTGGAGAAGGAGTAAAAGCTGCTATTTATGGCGACTCCTAAGTGCAAACGGAATGGCAGCACCAGCTGGACAACATCGGCAGCGCCAAAGCGCTCCGGAGAGGAGCCGGTGTTGAAAAGGCAGCAACGAGGCGTGGGAGGAATCCTGCCCCAGGGATCCAAGATTTTCCTGCCCAGCTCCCACAGCAGAGGCAGGAATCCTGCCCCAGGGCTCCCAGATTTTCCTGCCCAACCTAGTGAGCAGGTGGGATGTGGCCTGAGGGAGAATTCCATGAGCAGAATGCTCCAAAACAATGATAAGGAGCAAGAGCAGGGAAGGGTCTTGTCCCCTGGGTGGTGGGACTGTGGCTGTGCCAGGGGAGCAACCTCCCTGCCCGGAGCAGGAGGGAGGAGAGGAAACAATGGTAGGGAACTGGCAGAGATCTCCCCCTTGGACACTGCCTCCAGGATGGGAAAAACATTACAGAAAACCTCCAATCTGTCACGCACCTCGCAGTGTTTTGAAGCCTTCGGGTCTAACTCATTGTTTCCTTTGTTGAGGTTTGTCTTTAGCGAGTGGAGTCCCTCGTCCCTGGCTCCCCCTGGGGCTCGTTTGCTTTGGGGGAGAGGGAGGTTCTGTTCTCAGCTCTTGGCAGAAACTCCTGCCCCTCTGCAGCACCTCCCTGGGGACAGGGGTGGGGACAGCCCTGGGGACTTGTGTGGGGACAGCTCTGGGGCAGCAGCACTCAGCCCAAGGTGTTGGAACGAGATGATCCTGAAGATCCCCTCCAACCCGAGCCAACCCATGACTCTGAGCCCTTGGCAGCCCCAGCTTGGCCATGGGTGTTCACAGATGTTCCTTTGAGTTTTCAAGCAGCTGAATGCCCCGGGATGAGCTGGGAAGTGGCTGGGAAGATGGCAGGGAAGGAGTTACTTGCTGTAAACCCTCTGTCAGAGTTACACCTCCCTGTACTTATTCCTTCCTCTGGTGTTTAGTCATGGAGCTTTGCCATCTTGGGAGGATGAAGAGGTTGGTGGAGATCAAACGAAACTCAAAGCCTTTTCCTTATGTTCCAAAAAGAGGATTTATTTAGTGGGGTTTAGAATTTTAAAATACACAGATCTGAGTGTTGTGGAGGGGGATGCACAGTCCAATGCATTTCAGAAACAGGAGCTCTGGGAATTCCTGCAGTAAAGCATCAGCTCCTGGGCAGCTCTTCTGGAGATTCCAGGCACTTACTGGGGATAAACAACAAATCATTGCAGAAAGGTCCCAGGAGAGGCCCCAGGTAGGGAAGTGCTGCTGTTCCCAAGGAGGTAAGAGCTGGATCAGAGAAGGAATGGCTCTCCCAAGGCTATGTCCTCCAGCAAAACATGGGACACCTCGTGTTTTTAGGGAGAGCAGACTTTGTTCCTTTGCTTGGGGAAGGTTCCTTCAGTTCAGACCACTCTGTTCTTCACTCTTTCAAAGATCTGCATCACTTTTCCTGCTGGGATGCAGCCTTCCCGCACGATGGTGATGCCACCTTCCCAGAGAATGAATGAACAAGTCAGGACAATTCCCAAAGGGGCACAGAAAGGAACATAAAGGAACATCTTGCACCAGCAACGCCACTCAAAGTTGTGTGGAGGGACCAGAAACTGGTCAGAAAGTGAAACCACCAACGAACACTGACCTCACACTTTGTTCAAGGGTTTGGTTTTCCACTGATGAATCCCTCTCAAATGTCAGCCCAGAGCCACCCAGGACACCTCAGTGAGTGCTGCTGCATCACTATGGGCAAGCTCCTGTACCACCCTCATTGTGGTCAGCACCCTCCCCTAGCAGCTTCTAGCTGCACCCACCCCTCCTTCCAGCAGCACCCACCCTCCCACTCAGAGCATTTTCACGCTGACAAGGCAGATTTTCCTTTTACAACTGTTTGTCCTCCTGCCTTGTTCCCTGTCAACACAGAGGTCCTCCAAGGACGTCTTTTGTTTGCCTCTCTCCATCAACATGTTTGCAAACGTTCAGGCACTCAAGAGCTGTTACTCTTGGAGCACTCTGTGCTGCCAGATTGATACTGGGAGAGGCATGGAAACCTCCCAGGAAAAGGCAGTTGCTGACACAAAGGGCGGCTGTCCCACTCACTTTCATCAATCTTTGTGCAGTTCACCACAGTGGACGCCACCACCTCGTCAGACTCTCCATCACAGAGAACACCCTCCAGCTTATGGCCAAGGCGGCTGGGGGGGGAAAAAACAGCAACAACCCTTCACAGACCTTGCTGTGACCCCGTGCTGAGGTTCCCCTCGGGGCAGGACGTCAAGCCAAGGTCTGCCACCCCTCCAGCAGGCTCTGCCAGTGGGCAGGTACTCACGAGATGACCATGTCGTGGTGGGTGCTGTCCACCTCCCCGCTGGGGTTGGCCGAGGTGATGGCCAAGGGCCCGGTCATGTCGATGAGATGCACCAGCACTGTCAGGTCAGGGACTCGGATCATGATGCTGTCCTGGGTTCCCACCCTGCTGTAGCCTGCTCCGACCCCTGGAAGGACAGGCAGAGGGTGTTGGTGGAGGCACAGCTGGCACAGCCCCTGTCATGGCACCAGGGGGGATCTCCTGCTTCCTTTGGAAGTGACCTTGCTCTGTGCACCCAACTAAATGTGTCTTTGTGGATGTCCACTCCTGAGCAGAAATCTGTGAGAGCAGAGGTAGGGTTTGGGGTCCAGCTGGGTGAAAAGGGAATGTTTCACAACTGGAGGCATCACAGCTGTTTCCACAGTCACAGGAACTCCCTCTACCCCAAAATCTGACCTCCTGTGACCACTGCCCACCCTCCCATCCCCCGCCACCTTCCTCTGCCTGTTAAACAGGGGTAACTCAGAATCACAGAATCAGCTGGCTTGGAAAAGGCCTTTGAGATCGTCGAGTTTGCTGTGGCCCAAAACCATCCTGTCACCCAGGCCATGACACCAAGTGCCAATCCAGGCTTTCCTTGGACACCTCCAGGGATGGGGACTCCAGCACCTCCCTGGGCAGCCCATTTCAATGCCCAATCATCCTTTCTGGGAAGATTTTTTTCTAATGTCTGACCTAAATCTTCCCTGGTGCAGATTAAGGCTGAGTCCTCTCCTCCTGTCCCTGTTCCCTGGGAGCAGAACTTGACCCCCCAGCTGTCCCCTCCTGTCAGGGACTTGTGCAGAGCCACAAGGTCCCCCCTGAGCCTCCTTTCTCCAGGCTGAGCCCCCCCAGCTCTCTCAGCCTCTCCTCACAGGACCTTTGTTCCACCTCCTCCAGTTCCCTCATTCTGTGCTATTTCCATGGACTTCCAGGAGCCAGGGCTGAGGTGAATCATCCCAGGGCTCACAGTGCCTGTGCCCACAGGGTGGGAAGGCAGAGGGATGAGCAGGGATGACCATTGGAACCCTCTCATCTCCTGGATGCTCCACCCTGGTTTGCTCATTCCCGGTGAACAGTGAGGGGCTTGGGAGGGGGGACCCTCCCAGGCTGAGGAGCCTCCCTTGCTTCTGGTCAAAGAACTCATCCTGCTGGCTGCCACTCTTGATGAGTCATTAACACACTCTGCTAAACACCCACCACAGCATCCAGGAGCTCCAGGGGGGATTTCTTGGGAGAAAGTGCCCAGAATCTCTCCCCATTGCATCCCAAGGGGTGCTGAGATTGCAGACCTGCCGTGCTGGAAAGATGAAAGGGGGACAGAAGGGCTGTGCTGCTCATCTCACCCAGCTTCTTCAGCCACTCTCCCTTCTGGATAATGCAGCCAATGCCACCGGGATAAACATTTTCCATGAATTCCCAGAGCAGGGGGCTGATGGGCGGAGCGGCTGCCCGCAGCTGCTCCAGGTTGGAAATAAAGATGCAGATGGGCTTCTCCTGAGGCCTGTCCTGAAAAAAACAGGGGGAAAATAGATGAAGAGGGAAAGTTTGCCTGGAGAACCCCAAAGCCTGCTGGGACCCTGATCTGTGTTTCCCAGGGGGCAGGAGCTCTGGGCAAGGAAGGTGCTGTGTCTGCACAAATGCTAAGCTGTGATGGATGCCCCAGCTCAGATCTGCACGTGCAAATTAAAGTGGGGACAGATCAGCAGTCTGCCCTTGGGAACTTCTGGGGTGCATCCAATTCCCCTTCTTCAAGCACATCCATCACAGGGACAACGATGTCCCCCTCAGTATCAGCATTTTTGCGATCTTACACACCAGGGGCCTGATTTTTTCCAGACTTCTGCTGGTGTAAACCAAGGTCAAACACACCAATTTGTGATGGGGTAAAGGATGGAGAGCCCAACCCCCTGCAAACCAACGTCTCCATTATCACCCCTCCAGCGCTTTGAAAGAAGCTTGGCAAAATAAGTTCGGTGTAAAACTGGCAGTGGAGATGGAGGGGAAATAAAACAAGCTCACAAAGCGGTGTCATTTCAGTCCCCAACTGACATCAGCTTCAGTGGGGCCAAGTGACTCAGGAACTGGGCATGTATTTACATTCTGTTTGTATTCCCTCATCGCAGGGAAGGTCAGCACTGGCACCAGGGCAGCACAGAAGAGACGGCCTTTGTGCCGCTGCTCGCGCTGGGGCCAGCTGAGATCGTCTGTTATGGTTATTTCTCCAGGCTAGCCAGGAAATTGCCTCATGGACAACAGACAGGGCCAGGCTGCAAAAGCTGGATGGAAGGTGCAAACTCTGGGGCTGGTTCCAGCACTGAATGGCTCCAAAAGTCTGGGGGAATGCAGCCCTGGGATTCTGATTCAGCACTTCGTAAGGCACAGAGGACAAACACAGGTTTGGAGTCGCTGGTGAGTGGCTGTTCCTGTTTGGGGTTGTGCTTTGTCCATCCCCAGGGGTGTCTCTGCCTAATTCCCAGCCTGGAGCAGGGGGGCTGTACCCTGGGCTGCTCAGAAAATGGTCCCTGATGTTCTGGTGTGGCTGCTCATGAACTCTGCCCATGTTCACTGCCTGAGTCTTGGGACAACCTGAAACCAGGGGCTCCCCTTCCTGCTTCTGCACAAACTCATGGACAGGACACAGAGCCAGGTGAGCAGAGACATCCCTGAATCCTCACCTTGATCCTGTAGACCTTCTCGATGGCTTCAGGGTGTTTGCAGGAGGCTGCCAGGGCATACACGGTGTCTGTGGGGACCCCACACACGGCCCCTGTGTTCAGCAGCTCCGCGATGGTCCTCAGGCCACTCGTGAGGTGGGACTTGGGGCAGACACAGGGCAGGGGATCCTCCCTGTCCTTCTTGGAGCTCTGGACCTGCCAGGAGTCAGGAGGCAACGAATAAGCAAATATATGCAACACGGGGCAGGATTCTATCCACCCTAACCCACCGTACCGTGATGCCTTGGCCATCCAAGGGCAGAGGCAGCACCTCTGGGGATGCTTCTCCCACAGCAGGGGAGGTGAATTCCAATTACCATTCCAATTATTAAAGTCAAAGAGAGCAGCTTGGGGTGGACATTTCAACTGCTGATGCCTAAAACTAGAAAAGATGAATCCCACCCAGCACAGCTTCCTGGAGAAATGGCTGCTCTCCAAAGTGACCTAAGGAAACTGTTTGGGAATCCAAAATCCACACGAGGATGGAGTTTCAAGTGCATTCCCATCAAATGTTGACTTAATGGAAATATTTCTCTGCAGCTGGAATTATCAGATCCATCCCCTGGATAGAGGAATTGCCCTGGTCAGACACATCAGATGGCAGAAGGAGTTTGAAGGGAAGATGGGGAATTCTTGCTGTCCAGTCTGGAAAACTTTTCACCTCCCTGCTCCCAAGGTTATGGCTTTAAAACTCCAGTCTGTGAGGAATTCTTAGATTGGGGATGGCAGATTCTCCAGGACCATAGAGACAGGCATTTTGGGGCAAGATAGGAGTCATGTGAGCATCCCTGCCCTTTCTCCAATGTTACTCCTAGTGGAAGAGAGCTCATTTCCAGCTCACAGCTCCCTACAAAACTGCTGTGACCAGGACTTTGAAGGACAAAAGGATTCAGCAGAAGGGAAATTCCACGGGAATCTGCACTGAAGGCCCCAGAATATCCCCTCTGAGCAAGGCAGCTACACCACCAGGCCAAGCATCTCTTACTGTGAGCAGAGCAGGTCCCATCATCAGGAGGTCCTTCCCAAACATGCAGTTGGTGAGCGAGGCTGTGGCTCCGTAGAAGCAGATGATGCTGACGATACTCAACACCACAACTGGAAAAAGTCCCAGAGTCAGGGGCAGGAAGGGTGACTGAATCCCCATCCCTGGAGGGATTTAACAGTGTGGATGTGGCACCTCCGGACAGGGTTTGGCAGTGCTGGGGGAATGGTTGGACTCAGTCGCTTGGATTTCGTGGTGCTGAGGTTCTACTCTGTGGTGACAAAGTCCTGGTGGAAAAGCTCCCACTAATCCCCTTGCTACAGCACTCCATGGAATTGAAACTTAAATTGTCACTTGCAGCAAAGCAAAGCCTTCAGCAGAACTACAGCCATCGACAGTGGTGGAACATTCGGCTCATCCCACACCTCAGGGAACATCCACTGGGAAGTGGAGCTGGACAGAACCTCTAGAGGTGCTCTGATCCAGCAGTATCAGGTTTATTTGGAAGCTCAAGGCTCTGGGGATAATAGGAGGAAAGATTTCCTTCTCCAGTCATGCTTTCACACACCCCAGACTTCCAGGGAAAGAGGAACACTCTGCTTGATTTTCACATGCTGAGCTTTCCACACTGCTCCCCAACCCAGGACCCACTCCCTGCCCTCTGTGGGTGAAGGTTTAACATCCAGGTTCACCTAAAACTCACTTTCAAATGGCAAAGGGAGGTTCTCCAGGGTAAAGAGCAAAAAACAAACGGTCAAGAGCTCCATGGCAAGGGTCAGGCAGAGCAGCACCACGTTAAAAGAGGAAGCTGTGGAAAGAAACACAAACAAGAGGGACCCACATCAAGCACGGCCCATAAAACATCCATGAACCAGCAGAAGAGTTCCTAAATCAACTGAGGCTTGTTTGATTAAACCGAGCAGCCCAGCTCTGATTTCCCTGTCCGTGGAGGAACAAAGAGGCACAGCCAGGGTCTGCTCAGCCCTCAGGTTCCACGGACATGCTGCCAAACCCTTGATCTGCCAGGACGCTGTGCTCACATGGAAAACACTTCTCCGGCAGCCAGGCAGGTTCTGATTTACACCAGCTGGGCTGGAGTGTGGCTGTGGATTGGTGCCAGTGGCCCAGTGCGTTGAACACTTTCACCTGATTTGATCCTTTTATTTTCTTTGAAATGTTCTTCCATTCCCTTGGGGCTGTTTCTCCTAAGCCCAGCTCAGCTTCTGTTACTGGCTGTGGGCAAAACATCTCCGTTCTTGCTTAATCCGAGTGACAGGGAGAGCTGAGCCTCCCCCTCTGGTACCTCTCCACCACGGAGCAACCACAGGAGGATCCATGATCTGACCCCAGACGCCCCTCAATGAACATCCCACGTGGTTCTGAGACTTACCCAAGATGATTAAAAAAGCATTGAGCACCAAAAAGGCAACGGAGCCAGCAGTGAATCCCTCGGTGTTCCCCGCTCCGATGTCCAGCAAGTGGCCTGAAACAGAAGCAGCACATCTGGTTATGAGCAAACCATGAAGAGCAGCGTGACAGGAGGTGGCAGAGCCTCAGCTGGGATTGCCACAGCTCCAGCTGAGGGACGGTGACCTCCCAAAAACCCTCCCTCATCAACACCCACTGCTTCTGCCATGCAAAGTATTTGAGTATTAACTGTGGGGCTGGTGATGGTTATCCAAGAAAAGCCCTGGATTTTACCTCCAACTTGGAATACTCAGGGCCTGGCTGGACACTCCAGCAGCTCCTGCCACACGTCCCAAGCCACAGCTTTAACTTTCCCCACAGGTGCTCATTTTAAGAGTGCCTGGCACGGAGGCTGTGTGAACACTCTGCCCACCTGGAGCAAAATGCAGCTTTTAAAAGCCAGGCTCAGCTTCTGAGAGCTTTCATGGCTGTGGCCAGCTGGGATAGACTTCTTCAGACTCCTGAAGGAGAAATCCAGAACCTGGAGTCTCCCACTGCCTAAAATCATATTCTGAGCTGTTGTTTTGAGATAACAGCCTAAAGCCTGCTCTGTCTCACAATGTTTTTGCAGGGAAATCTTGGCTTTTATTGGAGCTGAAGACACAACTTGGGCTCTTAGAGCTGAGAGCACCAAGCACCTGCAATGGCAACGAAGTGCAAACTGGGGTGATTTGTGAAATGTCTTTTTCCAAGGAGGACTATCAGCAAACCTGATGTCATTGACTCTCCTGAAAAAGGAATCCCATTGGGAAAGCAATCTGAGATTCCCTGGGAACACCCCAGAAGCCAGGAACCATCCTGTGCTTTACCTGCCAGGCGCAGCCAGGTCCAGGCTCCCCAGAAGGCAGCGTAGCAGAAGGGGAGCACGGATCCGAACCTCTTCCCACCCTGCACCTGGATCCGGCACACAAAGAGCTGCCCCAGGGCTCCCGGGATGAGCACGGAGGGCATGGAGAGCTGCTGCCTGCCCAGGTCCCCCGTGCTGCCCTGCACGGCCGCGGCCGCAGCCAGGCCGTTGCAGATGTAGAACAAAGCGTCCGGCACAGCTGCACTGGTACCGCTGGGGACATCGTTGGACCTCGAGAGCCAGGTCTGGGCAGCCCCCAGCACGGCTTGGAGGGTGGAGCTGGACACGGCCTGGGCTCCCACGGGAATCAGAACCTTCTCCCCGATGGAGTTGGTGAGGCTGGCGAAGCTGGCGTACAGGGAGAGCGCGGCGCAGAGGCTGCAGGCAGCCCCCAGGAAGGGCCGGGCTCCAGCCAGAGGGATCTGGTGGACGAAGGCTGAGGTGAGGAGGATGAAGGAGGCATTCTGCAGCATCTCCAGGGTGTCTTTGTGGGTCGACATCAGAAACAGCAGGCAGGCGGTGGCCAGGAAGAACCACACTCCAAACATTCCCAGCCTGCTGTCCTGAGCCGCGGGCAGCCTGAGGAAGGCGGTGAGCACAAACTCTTCCCAGGACATCACCAGCCAGAGGAGGCTGTGGACACCAAACTTGGTGGTGTGGTAGCCATCCCCCCTGAGGTAGCTGTAGAAGCTGGAGAGCAGCTGGCAGCTGGAGATGATGGATATCCATGCTACTCCCACACAGAAAGTCTTCACGTACCCAAAGAAGTAAAAGGCAAATATAAAGGGTGACACGGTGTCGCAGAGGTTCCCCAGGGCCATCGGCTCCGCGTACTTCGTGTTCTTCTTCTTTTCTTCCCCGAGGGCCTTGGAGGAGCTTTTCTGTGCCGATCCCAGCAGCAGGACGTTGAAGAGGGGGTGCCCAAAGCCGGGCAGGACGTACCTCTGGGTGATGCCCTTGAGGAGCAGAGCCACAGCCCCGTAGAGCCCGCACAGGACAATGCCCAGCTCCAGGACTCCAGACACCACCAGGGCCCAGTCCCCGAAGAGCGCGACTGCCTCGAAGCCCAGGGCCAGAGCGATGGCCCCGAAGATGAAGGGCATGATGTAGTTGACGGTGGCTGAGCAGAAGGACAGGATGAAGGAGATGGCAATGTAGGGCACCAGCCCGGCCACAGCGCTCTGGCTCGCTGAGAGCGGGGCCGTGCCAGCGGCTGGGAGCTGGCTGGCATTCCCAGAGGGGAGGGTTGTGTTCTCCAGGGACGGATACGCGGCAGACAGGACCCGTGTGACCCCATAGCTGCTCCACAGAGCAGAGAAGGTGAGGAAGGCCGCGCCTCCGAGGTGGTCATACTTGCGGAAGGCGAGGAATCCAGCCAGGAGCTGGACGAAGCCTCCAATCAGGATGAGGTGGACACCTGAGGGATGCAGGAAGGGGTCAGGTGTGCAGCCAAGCACAAAAAGGCTGGAGCTGCAGGAAGCTCTGGGGCACACCCCACGGCAGGTCCCACGGCCTTGCTGTGAGCAGCCCTGTGGCCTCTGCCTCCCCCTCCTCCCACCTTTATGGGAAATTTCTGTGTGGCCACTGAGCCGCTTGGCTCACTGTGGTGAGCAGGCCCCAAGGACAGTTTGGGTCTAGCAGGGAATGGCACATGGAATATGTGGCCCAGTGTCTGAGGAAGGAGGAGCAGCCATCCCCAGGAGTGCACAGACCTGCACGATGGACACAGCCCACGTTTCCCCACCCTCCCACCAGCGGTGTCCATTGGCCCATGGGGATGACCCTCAAAGAGCTCAGGGGATGTCCAGCCCCACCACCCCACCCTGCTCAGCAGCACCCACCTGCCAGGACCTGCTCTGCTGCCCGCGGCCCGAGGCCAGTGGCGGCCACGGTGAAGTTCTGCAGGCACAGGAGGAAGGCGCTGACCACGTTGCCCAGCAGCCCCAGCACCCCCGGCTCGCTGTAGAAGACGGCGGCGAAGCCCTCGGTGCCAGCCATAGCCCTTCCAGACAAAACAGCAGAGTCGGCCCTCACCCCCACAGCCGCCCCGGCAGCAGCGTCTGCACCGGGCCCGGGCACCCCGCCAACCTTCAGAGCCGTGCCCCTGCCCCGAGCAGGGACAAACTGGTGACAGGCTCAGGTGTTTCCATGTTCCTGCCCGCTCCTCGCTGCAGACAAAGGCTCGATTCAAAGCACCACTTGAGGTGCCTACTTTCCGCAGCCCTATCCAGAAAAAACACACACAACCTATTTAGGCGACCAGGATTCCTGGCAAAAACATGTTTAGGTGCCCCAAAGCGCTGCAGGTGGTGGTGATGGTTGCTGTCCCCTCTTCTCCAGGCTGCTGGAGATGGAGAGACATGAATAGCCCAACACAAACCAGCAAACATCCAGACAAAACCCACAAGGTATTTTTGAGCCGTTCCAGGACGTTTCTTATCCACTGTTGCAGACAAACAGGGCAGGCACGGTGCACACACACAGTCTCCCTTCCAGATGGAATTTTCCAGCTCCATCCCTTTCTTGAAACCCCAGTGACTAAATAGGCTATTTTCAAACCCTTCATATTTCTCCCATGAACTCGTGTGTTTGCAGGCAGCCCCCACATTTCCACTCCTCAGCACTCCTGGGTACCAGGAGCTGAAGTTTTCTCTCTGAGGGTTTTGTTGGGAAACAAAGATGAAAATAAAACAGCAATGTTCTTGTTATTTGGGTATTTTTAGAATATTTGATGAGCTAAAAAAGCTGGAAAGGGAGAAGGTGATGTATTCTGTTCTCAACCATTCCAAAGAAACCTTTGGAAAGGGAGGAAAGCTCCACTATTGTTAGGGGGAGTGAGGAGGAGGGAAGGAGCACCACCCAAAGAAAAATAATATGGGAATAATAACAAACCTAAATCCCAGGATCACACAAATCCTCAGCACAAATTTACATTTTGCAAGCATCGGTACCCTCTGGACTTCTTGTTCTGCTAAAACCCCCGTGGTTTCCCCTATCCATTTATTCTAAAGGATGTCACTTCCCCAAAGGAAGAAGGATGAAGGATAAATCGACCCCAACAGCTCCAAACGGGTTTGGCAGCATCAACTCTCATCAAATAAGGAAAGGCTAAAAATCTCCAAGCAAAGCTTGGGGAACAATGAATTATTCAATTACTTGGTTGTAATAAAGGTTGGGATTTTGGGTTCAGAGAGGGAGATGCACCAAATCCCAGTTCCCAGGGAGGAATTTTCCCTTTTCCCATCAAGGCACTGCCTTTAAGGAGGTCCCAAGGAACACTGTGCCCTTGGGCAGGGCTGAGCCTGTGGATTCCACAATTTTGCCTCTTGTATTATTTTAAGTGACACTTCTGTATAAAGAAGCAGTTTGGTTTAAGTGGTTACACTTGGAAATGAGCCACAAAATTGAACTCCTCCAGATGTTTTGCCCTGAAACAGCCCAGGCAGGAGGTCAAAGACACACTCAGAGCCCCTGCTTGGAGTGGATCCCAGGAAGAGGGTGAGTGGGATTAGGGAGGGAGATGGGCTGGCCAGGTGACTCCTTGGCTCCCAGCAGGGGTTTTTAATTTGACAGGGCTCATTTTGTTGGTGTTTTCTGCATAACAGGCCTGCAATAAAGAGCTGGGACTGGGGAGGGATGGAGAGACAAAACTCACAGGGACATTCTCCTCTTCTTCCAGTGCAGACATGGGAGAAGGGAGGAAGACAAGCACCAGAACATGCTGTCAGGCTGAGGAGGTGTAAAGGGGAAGGATGTGAGAGGATTCAGCTCAAGATATGGAAAATGAGGAGAAAAAGGAGGGTTTGGGGTTGGAACCAACTGCAGTTGAACCCACTGCTCACAGCTACCCCCCACACCAACCCAGAGTCATGGTCCCTTGCCCTGGGATCAGTTCACAGCTGGGCATTGTCCCTGCCCCTGTTTCCTGCAGGGTCAGGACACATCAATCCAGGAAAATCCCTCTGGTGCTGTCTCAGGAGCAGCAGCACTGGAACACTGGGGGCTGCACTGAGCCTGGAAAAAAGAGGCTTGGCAGGAGAACCCCCTGGTGGAGGGGGGTGGTTTCTGATCAAATACGCCCTGGTTTGGCCCTGGCAGAACCCCACCCATGGGTGCTGCCACTGTCCTTAAGGACCCATTGCTGCAGACGCACTGCAGAGCCCTGGTGGTGAGACAGGACAACGTGGGACTGTGCAGGAGGTAAAGGAGCAGATTGAAAATCCCCCTCTCCCAGGTGGGATTAGCAGCTCTTGGCACACCCAGGGCACCAGCAGCACAGCCACTGTCCAGGAAGCCACAGGATGGAGATGTCTCCGTGCTGAGGAGGCACCTGGGTCACTGCCACAGAGCTGCACCTCCTGCAGGGATGGGGCAGCCCAGGATGATCCTTCCCTTGCTCAAATCCCTCGTGCAGCAAGGGCAAAGCCAAAGGCACATCCTGCCTCCTCCACCTTCTTTCCTCTCCCTGCTTGCCCCCTGACACCCCTCACCCTGGGGGTTCAGGAATGCTGTGTGAGGTCCTCCCTCCCTCCTGGCTCTTGTCCCCCGGTGACCTCGGAGCCACATGGGACAGGCTCTGGACACCACCTCCTCCACTCCCTGCTGTCCTCACAACAACTTCCCTTCACTCCCTTCCAGGAAAGGTCATTCCCATCTCATCCCATTTCCATGGGGCTGTCAGGCTTTGCAGGAATCACTCTGTGAGTCCGACAGCCTCTGCTGCTCCTTCATGACCAACATTAACACGAATATTCCAGGGCACGGACATTGCATCCCCAGGAGGCTGGAGCAAGGCTCTCCACCATGGGACACATCTACAAACACCAAACCATTCCGTTTTCACTCATCTCCAGTGGCATCTTGCCATGAGTTTTCCACCCCACCTTGTTAGTGATAACAAACATTTACAGAGCTCTGAGGAAACACTGCCTCTCTCCAGATAAACATGGAAAGAGAACAAAATTAGTTTTGGATAAACACACAGCAAGATGAACAGCGCACAGCCACAGCACACAGCTGGATTTCACATCACAGCCCTGCCTCTCCTCTGGTGCAAATCAGCACAGAATTGCCAGGGATACATCACTACAACAAAGCTCTGCAGGGGGGTTAGTAAAAAATCCAATTTTAAATAAAGGTGTGTCCCACCAGGCTGTTATTCTGCCCAAAATAATAAATGTTCCCGGGTTCCACTGCTGGACAAAGCAAAGAGCCATGGAATTCCCTAAAATGCTTTGGGAACAAAGGCTCCCGGTGTTCCCTGGAAGCTCCAGGACGCACTCCCAGTTCAGGGACCCAGCAGAGATGGAGCTGGAGAAGAAGGAGAGCTGGGAAAGACTCAGCCAAACACCCAGACACTGAAGGTATTCAAGAAATGCATCCAAGAAAACCACCACTGCCTCACTTCTGCCTCTGCAGCTGGGATTTACCTGCTTTGGTGACACTTCGGCTCAATGGGAGGATGATCTTGTCCCTCTCATTTCCTGGTGAATCCCACGTTTATAGTCCTCCTCGGGAGGAGGAGCCTGGAGCTAGTTGCTTCACCCATTGGCACTTGTGGCATTTTGAAGACAGAAGTTTCCTTGAACCTTGTCAGTTATTGTCTGAAATCTTTATTTATTTCCTGAAGCAGGGGTGTGTGGGGGGGGTTCCCTTCTGTCCAGCAGGGACAAACCACCCTTCCTCACGGTTTCCCCCCACCCTCTGGGTCTCCAGGGGCTGATGTCATCCCCCTGGAAATTCAGTTGCACAAAACAGAAAGCAAATTGCCTTTTGGATGCAGATATAAACCCTGCCACCAGCACCTTGCAGCCACACACCTCTGCATCCCTCGCACCGAGCACACCGAGCCGGGAGAGGCACTGGGAAAAGCAGCCACCAGCATGGTCTACTCCACCCTCCAGGTAAAACTCTTCCATGCAAACCCTCCCCATCCCTGAGCTCGCCTTTTGCACTTTAAGGAGGAAACGTCGCTTTCCGGGCGGTTCCTCTGCTGGTCCAGCTGAGCGTGGCATTAAACGGGAACCTGCCCCGTAATTAACGATTTCCAGCGGTTTTCACAGCCATTGAATTCAGCTTCTGACCTTTTCCTGCCATCCTGCTCCTTTCATGTGCCCTGAACCTTCTCTGAACCATGCCATGTGCGGGTTGTTGTTGCTGTTGTTGGGATGTGCTCCGTGGGTTTTGCCCCTCGTGCCCGCTCCAAGCTGGCCCCACTCGCTGCAGGATCTCGTGGCAGGGATGAAAAGGCTCTGCTGCCCCTTCAACTGTGTGGCTTTATTTCCCTGGATGTTCTTGGCATCCCTGCTGGACACAGCTTTGGAAAATATTTTTTTCCCCTCCTTTAAATGTGTCGTTACTTTTATGTGTTCATTTGATCCGTGAGTGTCTCACGATGAGAGGCACAACCAGGAAAACTGCTCCGAGAAACCTTACAGCAGCTCCAGTGAGATTCCCTCTCTGTGTCTCTCTTCTAGAAATCCCAGAAGTTCTTGGCAAGCTCTCGGCAAGTCCACAAAACTGCTGCCCACGGTTTGTATCTCTCAGCATTCCCCATCCTTTCCTAGGGGGCATCCCTAAATAATCACGGCATTGCTGGAAAAGAAGGGGCCGGGCTGAGCACACCAAGAGGAATCCTCAAATCCTTGGAAGGCAAAGATTCCAAATGTTTGGGGGTCCTGTGGTGCTCCATGCCCTCGGGGGTAAAGGACCAGGAGAAAAGCAGCAAGGAGTAAAAATGTGGATTGTTAGTCCTGTGCTAAACCCGAACTTTAACCGGTTTAGAACCAGACTTTCCAAATTCTTTGACCACAAATGTGAGGTGTTGAAAGGGTGGCTCAGATCCTTAACTCCTGCACTTGTCACTGCTTCCTAATTACACCTGAGCCTGCTCTGGGCATTGCCTGGAGGGGTCCATGGATCTCTTTCTGTGGCTCCAGCACTGCCCAGTTTTGGATTAACCACAACTTGTTCTATTTTGCCTCTTAACTTGGTCTAAATTTGTCTATTAACTGATCTTAGAATATGTTCTTGGTCTATTATCTTTATTAACTTATTTCTAAAAGTTTCCTTAGTTTAGTATAAGTTTCTTATAAGTTTATTAACTTCTTCTAAAAAGGGCTCTTGGTTTATTGTAAGTTTATAATAGATTTATTAACTTGTTTTAAAATATGTTCTTAGTCTATCATGCCAATTTATTTAAAAATGAGTTATTAATACAACAAAGGCAAGGAATGTTGCTTAATGAGACCTGATGATAAGAGAAATAATAGTCCACAGGGATTTATTTTGTCGTGCATCAAATTTAATTTCTTAATGAAGTCCTGCCGTACCAGGAGGAAAATCCCAGAGTCATGGAAAGCTTTTAACTGAAGGGTTAAAAAACTTTGCTGCCTGCCGAGGTGACAAAGAGCATTTGATGCCGGGAAGGAACCAGTCCAGCTTCTCTGGGTGCTGGGTGATTGGAGCAGATTTTCCTGCGGCCTCTCCAAGCCCTGACATCACCGCTCCCGCTCCGGGAGGGCGGCGGGGGCACCCAGGGGTGCTCCGGGGGGAGCCGGGCTGGGGTCGGCAGCGGCTCCGAAGTGCGGAGTGCCGGGATTCCTGTAGGGATGCGGTCCCTGGAGGGGGTGCCAGGATTCCTGTAGGGATGCGCTCCCGGGAGGGGAGTGCTGGGATTCCCGTAGGGATGCGCTCCCTGGAGGGGGTGCCAGGATTCCTGTAGGGATGCGCTCCCGGGAGGGGGTGCCGGGATTCCTGCAGGGATGCGCTCCCGGGAGGGGAGTGCCGGGATTCCTGTAGGGATGCGCTCCCGGGAGGGGAGTGCCGGGATTCCTGTAGGGATGGGCTCACCGAGCGGGGGTGCCAGGATTCCTGTAGGGATGCGCTCCCGGGAGGGGAGTGCTGGGATTCCTGTAGGGATGCGCTCCCCGGGAGGGGAGTGCTGGGATTCCCGTAGGGATGCGCTCCCTGGAGGGGGTGCCGGGATTCCTGTAGGGATGCGCTCCCGGGAGGGGGTGCCGGGATTCCTGTAGGGATGGGCTCCCGGGAGGGGGTGCCGGGATTCCTGCAGGGATGCGCTCCCGGGAGGGGAGTGCCGGGATTCCTGTAGGGATGCGCTCCCGGGAGGGGAGTGCCGGGATTCCTGCAGGGATGCGCTCCCGGGAGGGGGTGCCGGGATTCCTGTAGGGATGCGCTCCCCGGGAGCGGGGTGCCAGGATTCCTGTAGGGATGCGCTCCCGGGAGGGGGTGCCGGGATTCCTGTAGGGATGCGCTCCCGGGAGGGGGTGCCGGGATTCCTGCAGGGATGCGCTCCCGGGAGGGGAGTGCCGGGATTCCTGCAGGGATGCGCTCCCGGGAGGGGAGTGCCGGGATTCCTGTAGGGATGGGCTCCCGGGAGGGGGTGCCGGGATTCCTGTAGGGATGCGCTCCCCGGGAGCGGGGTGCCAGGATTCCTGTAGGGATGCGCTCCCGGGAGGGGGGATGCTCTCCCGGTGAGTCAGGCGGCGATGGCGTTCCCAGCTGTGTTTACAGCAGGCTCAGACTGGGCTCGAGGTGAGCCCGGCCATGAGCCAGCGCTCCGTGAGTCACTGAGGTGACATTTCGGGATGAATCCAAACCAGGGAAATTAGGGAACGGTCATTTCATTAATTGCCATGTTTGCCGTTCCAAAAACAAAGCCTCTTGTGTACCTGCTGATCTGGATGAGCTTTCCTCTTGGAGCAAAGTATTTTTATTATTTTCGCCTGTGATTCGTGTAATTTGGACATTAATTCATCTTTTTATCTCCATCTGTGTGTGCACCCCACATCCATCCATAAGTACATGTATGGATTTGCCATCCTGCAAATGTTGGCTACGTGGAATTTCATTTCTCCAGCTCTCCTGTGCACTCCCAAATAAATATAAAAAGTATAAATTGTAACACGCCGTAACAATTTTAATTCTATGAATTATAAATATAATTATATTAGTTATATTCTGTATTCTAATTCTAGAATTATGAATAATTTTATAAATTATAAATTACTATATGAATTATTTAAATTATTATATAAAATTTTTATATATATATATAATCTAAACAAGACAATATATCACTGAAATTGAAACATACGATAGACACAAACTGAGTATTTTGCATAGAATTTTAACATACTTTTAAAGATTAACATCCTTGGGAGTACATGGGGCTTAAGAGCTTTGGTGGCTGAGTCAAGACACCCCAGTGCCTTGTAGGATGAAACATCTGGATAAATCCAGGCTTTGGGTCTAGTCCTGCTTTCCAAAGAATCAGGGAAGTTTTGGATTTCTGTGGTCCATTCCTGCTCTGCCTTTCCTCTGGGTAAAGGGACATCATTTGCGCTGATACCTCCCAAAAAATGGTTGTTGGAACCCCAAGCTGAGGGGATGGGGCTGAGCTCTGAAATTTCTTCACCTGAACCTTCTGGAAACCACCCCAGGAGGAGCCCAGGGCACCTGTGGAATATGGAATTTTATATATAGAACATACGGAGTCAGTGAGTGTCCCAAGCTGGAAGGGACCCATGGGGATGAGGAATTCCAGCTCCCTGCCCTTGCCAGACTCCCAAACCTGACCCCCCTGGCCGGGGCAGGCGCAGCTCCCCGAGCCAGGAACATCTCGGGCGTGGCTGGAGCGCAGGGCTGACCGCTGTCCTTGTCCCCTGCCCGTGTCGCGGTGCTGCAGTGGTGGCCCGGAGCGCTCCTGAGGACACCGTGACCAGCAGCTTCGCCTGGTTCATCTCGGCAGCACGGCCCGAGCACCTGTCCCAGACCGTGCGGCAGCGCAGCAAGAGGATGATCCTGGACAGCCTCGGCGTGGGGCTGGTGGGCAGCACCACGCGCGTCTTCGACATCGCCCTGCGCTACTGCCGGGTACGGACGGCCCGCCACGGCCACCGCGATGGCCCACACGGCCACTGCCACCACCATGGCCATGGCCACAGCCACCGCCACTGCCATTGCCACTGCTACTGCCACTGCCATGGCCAGGACCAGGGGCACCGCCACTGTCACTGCCACCGCCACTGCCACTGCCATTGTCACTGCCACTGCCATCCCCACTGTCACTGCCACTGCCACTGCCACTGCCACCGCCACTGCCACTGCCATTGTCACTGCCACTGCCACTGCCACCGCCACTGCCAACGCCACTGCCACTGCTACCGCCACCGCCACCACCACTGCCTCTGCTACTGCCATTGCCATTGCCACTGCCACCGCCACTGCCACTGCCACTGCCACTGCCACCACCACCGCCACTGCCACTGCCACTGCCACCACCACTGCCACTGCCACTGCCACTGCCTTTGCCACTGCCACTGGCACCGCCACTGCCACTGCTACTACCACTGCCACCGCCACTGCCACTATCACCATCACTGCCACTGTCACTGCCACTGCCACCGCCACCACCACTGCCACCGCCCTGCTACCGCTGCCTCCGGGGCTGATCCTGGCGGTTGGAGGGACTGGGGGTGGCTGGCACCCTCCCCTGACATTCCCTCCATTCCACAGGAGCTGTACTCCTCTGTGGCTGTGAGCTCTGTCTATGGAAAGCCAGGAGTGAAGCTCTCCCCGACGCTGGCGGCCTTCACCAACGGCGTGGCGGTAAGGCCGGATCTTCCCGGGGCATCTGTGCTCCCGGCTCTTCCAGGGGAATCTGTTCTCCTGGTTTTTTCAGGGGGATCCATGTTCCTGGCTCTCCCAGAGGAATCTGGTGGTGCCAGGAATTAGCATTCCAGGAAACAGAGTGGTCATGGATGGGGGAAAAAAGCTGGGAGTCTCCTGGCTTTTAGAGGAACCAAACAGTTTCCCGTGAGGACACTGAGTGGAGGCCTTGGCAGAATTTCCTCAGGAATATCAGTCGGGAGTCCTCATTCCCTCAGTGTCCAGCCAGCACAGCCTCATCTCTGTTTCCCTGGCAGACTCATTCCATGGATTTTGATGACACCTGGCACCCTGCCACTCACCCCTCGGGGGCTGTCCTGCCAGCTCTCCTGGCAGCTTCCCAGATGCTCCCTCCGAACACCAAACCCAACGGCCTGGATTTCCTGCTGGCGTTCAACGTGGGCCTGGAAGTGCAAGGGAGGCTCATGCACTTCTCCACTGAGGCTCACGACATTCCCAAAAGGTAAAGCTCCTGTTCTTCACCGAGGATGAAGAGGGTTGACAAGTCTGGGTTTTAAAATGTTCTTTTAGGTTAAGCCAAGTTTAAGTCCAGTTTAATTTAGCTTTACCCCAGGGCCTTACTGAGAGCCAAATGCCAGAGGTGATTGCACCATGCATTTATTTGGTGATTTTCAGAGATTTTGCCTCAAAATAACCCTCAGGACTCCCAGAGAGTCTGCAGTGCCATCACCTGACCCAGCCAGGGCAGGATCCCAGAACCAAGCAGAGTTTGGTGGTGGGCACAGCCCCTGGTCCAACTGCTGCCACCAGCAGTGCCCTGGTATGATCCAAGTGATGGAATCAACCAGAAACTGTTCCCTTGGGGATGTTTGAGGTTGAATTATTTGTCTGAGGGATAGAAAGTTTGGCTGTGTGGACACAAGCCATGGCACATCTTGGAGAAAGTTCAAATTGCTTTTTGGAGATGCTGAGCTCACCCTGGTGTTTCTGAGGAAGTTTCAAGGAGAAATTCATATTTTAGACTAAATTTATGTTAATTAACTCTAAATTTAGAGTTAAACTAAACCCTAGTAAAACTCTGATTTTAAAGTTAATTTATAAGTTAAAATTTATGGTTAAATTTTGAGTCAGGTGAATCCCACCCTCAGCAGAGCCCAAGGGAGTTCCTCTGGCTGACAGAATTTCCTCATTTTCCACAAATTTTTCCACTGGAGGGTGCTTCAGTGTTCCCCGTGCCAGGCAGCCAGGGCTGCTCATTCCTGCTGTCCCCCCGCAGGTTCCACCCTCCCTCGGTGGTGGGCACGCTGGGCAGTGCCGCGGCCACGGCCAAGCTGCTGTCCCTCAGCTCGGCCCAGTGCTGCCACGCCCTGGGCATCGCCGCCTCCCTCGCCGGGGCGCCCATGGCCAACGCCGCCACCCAGGCCAAGCCTCTGCACGTGGGCAACGCCACCCGCCTGGGCTTGGAGGCCGCTCTGCTGGCAGCTCGAGGCATGGAGGCCAACCCCTTGATCCTGGACGACATCCCCGGCTGCTCGGGGTTCAGCGCCTTCTACAGCGTCTACCAACCCAAGCCGCTGCCCGCGCCCGGCCAGCACCACGAGTTCCTCCTGGAGAAACAGGACGTTGCCTTCAAGCGGTTCCCAGCCCACCTGGGCATGCACTGGGTGGTGGATGCTGCCTTGTCCGTCCGGAACCTCTTCATCAACTACGCGGGGTCCTTCTCCCCCTCTCTGATCCGCTCCATTTTGCTGAAGATCCCGGTGTCCAAGTACATCAACCGGCCTTTCCCCAGCTCGGAGCACCAGGCCAGGCACTCCTTCCAGTTCAACGCCTGTGCTGCCCTGCTGGACGGCGAGGTGGGCCTGGGCTCCTTCTCTGAGAGCAACATCCAGCGGCAGGAGCTCAGGGAGCTGCTGGACAAGGTGGTGGTGGAGCATCCTGAAGACAACGTGGCCAACTTTGACAAGATGTACGGAGAGGTGGCCCTGCTCCTGCACAGTGGGGACGTCCTGACAGGCAAATGTGACACTTTCTATGGGCACTGGAGGAAGCCCCTGAGCAAAGAGTCGCTCCTGAAGAAGTTTCGATCCAATGCCTCCCACGTGCTTCCAGAAGAAAAAATAGAAGCCATCATCACTCTGGTGGACAACCTGGAGAACCTGTCCGACAGCTCCCAGCTGGCCTGCAGCCTGTGAGGGGACAGCATGGGGGCTTGGTGAGGGGCTTGTCCTGGTGAAACTGCGATTCCTTTCTTCATTGGTGCTTTCCTGTTGATTCCCAAGGACAGAGCAGTTCCCATCCTTTCCAGTAGATAATTCCAAAGGAACCCACAAGGCAGGAATTGTGTTTGGGTTAGCACATGGAGTAAGCTTCAACTCCTGGCTGATGCTGGCTGAGGAGCTGAAAGGCCACTACAAGTACAAAAAAAATCCATGGAAATCTCTGAGAATCCTGGGGCATTACCCAGTTCTGCAGGAGAAACGGTGCCTATGCATTTCTTACAGCTGGATTCCAAGCTTTTTCTGTGCAGAACTCCTGAAGGCCGAGTCTGGGAAGAGCAGGAATTTCAGTTCAGAGCCTGTGCCTGGCCACAGAAAAAACCCATCTTGCAAACAGTCCTAATGCAGAACTCTCTGGCAGAGAAGGATCATTTTCCTTTCCAGTAAAAGCCTCCCATTTCTCCAGCCCATGGGCACTGTTTGTCACTTCTCTGTGTACAGAGGATGGTTTGAGGACCCTTGAGACTTGGATGTCTTCTCTGAAGGGAGGACAGTTGTTAGGTGAGGAATCAGTCCTATACCCTGAGAGTGATCCCTGCCCATCCCAGGGCTGTCCCACCCCATCCCTCCTGGCTTTCCCAGGCTTTCCCAGGCACCTGTTCCGAGCTGGCTCACCAGGTGGACCCTGGGCTTCTCTGGCAGGTGACTTGGGCCCATACACTCTGACTCCCACTGGGAGATTCCTGCTTCCCTCCTGTGAGAGGAGGGGAAGCTCACTGAGACTCAGCTCTTAACTCATCTTTCCAGCTGGGGTGAAATCTGTGCTCCTGAGCAGCCATCCCCTGGAAGGCTCCTTCCCCTGCACCCTCCCTGAGTGGTGAGATGGAGAACTCAACATTTCTCCACATGAAATACTGGGACTGCTGATCCAAAGAGCTCCTTTCCAATATGATCATGATGAAATTGTGGAATCTGCTGTGGGAATTAGTATCCAAGAGGGATGAGATGGGAGCAGACAAGAAGGAAGATCCTTTTGTCTTGCTGCTCATGGTTTGTGCAGGGAACAAACCATCCAGAAGAAAACTGTTTTCCCACCTGTTAATCCACTCTCTCCCACTGTCCAATATTCACAATGAAACTTGCTGAATAAAGAATAGAATTAAATTAATTTTCTCCATCAAAATTTAATGCTTCATTATGTAAACCATCAGTTTTAATCAGAATACTCACAATACAGAGGCTTTTCCAATAGATGGGGAGCCCAGCCGAGGTTGGGACAGGGACAGCTGGAATGCTGGCCTGTGGCCAGTGGTTTCTCCAGCAAAAAACATTGATCTCCAAAGGTTCTTTTTCCCAGAGACAACAACAATCAGCAGCCAGCAAAGGCTCCAGTGCTCCAACACCATCACTCCAGGAGAAGTTCCTCCATTAGCAATCCGTTCCAAATACCTGCTAAATCTCTGTGACAAGTTTTGAGTTTCCCGTGGTTTGGGTCAGGTGTGAGATCCCTGAAAGTGTCATTCCACGTTTCACCCTCTGGTGAACGGGACAGCCGTGGAGCCATGTCCTCCAGGCCAGCCAGCTCAGCACTTACAGGGAACAATGTGTGGGACAGAACCAAGGTGGGCTCCAGTGGAGGGAACGAAACGCTCCCATGGGCTTTGACCCCCTCCCATGGGAACTGACCCCCTCCCATGGGCTTTGACCCTCTCCCATGGGCTTTGACCCCCTCCCATGGGGACTGACCCCCTCCCATGGGGACTGACCCCCTCCCATGGGCACTGACCCTCTCCCATGGGGACTGACCCTCTCCCATGGGCACTGACCCTCTCCCATGGGGACTGACCCCCTCCCATGGGCACTGACCCTCTCCCATGGGCACTGACCCTCTCCCATGGGGACTGACCCTCTCCCGCGGGCTTTGACCTCTCCTGTAGGGATTGACCTTCTCCCATGGGAACCAACCCTGTTCCATGAGGATTAACCCTCTCCCGTGGGCACTGACCCTCTCCCGTGGGCAGGACCCTCCGTGGGGTCCCACGCCAGCTGGACTCTTCTGGGGAACATCAGCACCCTGGAGAGCTCTGCAGGCGCCGGGGCCGAGGGGACTCTGCTCCCAGGGGTCTCTCACTGTGATCCCTCCCTGGGCGCCCTTCCCGGAGCTCCATTCACAAGACGAAGGTGAGGACATGCCCGTGGCTTTCTCCCATGGCATTCCTGTCTTTAGTTCCCACAAACGACTCAATGGAAACCAGCTCATCCCCGCTGATCATCCAAAGCACTGGATATTTTGTGACCTTGACTTTTTTTCGCACCATGAAGAATTTTGGATTCCCCACGAAATTCCAGCAAGGAAAAATGAGTACAATTCAGAAATTGTTTTAATTTTATAGAGGATTTGGACTGCAGAGGTCAGAAGAGTCCTCCCTCCTTTCCAGCGCTGTTCCTGTGAGGACATCGCTGCTACCTCAGTGTGGCCAGCCTGGGAACTGCTCTGCTTGAGAATCCCCACTCCCTTCATTGTTTTATACTTTTTAGATAGCTTTGAAATGGCTTTTTAAATAGCTAAAGGAAGAAGAAAACTTAGAACAGTCCCACAAGTAACCAGGTGCCATCAGAGTCAGACTCCCCTGTGTCAGACCATCCTCAATCCCTGCATAAACCCAGATGAGCTCCTGGACTTCTGACACCCTGCTCTTCCTGTAGGCTCCTCATCCTTGCTTTTTCCATTCCTGAGTGACAGAAATCCCACAGTTATTGATACAGAGCAGAGGCTGAAACTTGGAACTTCAGTTTCAGGAGTGCTTGAGTGTCACACCAAGGCCAAATTCCCAAATCCCAGGTGAGGAGTGTGTTTGGACAGTCACAGCTGGATTTAAACCTCTGGTTTGGTGGGAGAGCCACCAGCACCAGGCAGCTTGAGACAGGAAGGAGGAGGATGAGAGGAATGGAGACAGAAATTTCCAGCTGTGGTAAAGTGACTCTGAAGAGGAGAGGAGTGACAGGTGGACAGAGTAGGAATGAGGACTTAACTACAGCAACACGGATAGCAAGAATTAGGGAAAACAGCCCAACAACTGCAGTGCAGCAGCAGCAGGACAGGTTTTCCCAGAAGGCCATGAAATATCTGTGATGGAGATGTATAAAAGCAGAATTCACACCCAGAGCAGAGCAGGCTGCCCTGGGAAAACTCCCAATGTCCTTGCAGCCCTACTTTGTGGCTATGATTTGAGGCTTGTCCCAGGTTTATCCAGTTAAAGCTTGGACATTTAAATTGGCCAGCCAAATCGGCCTCTGTACCCTATCTCCTGCTGGGAGCCAGGCAGAGCAGGGCTGTGGTCAGGGCTCCCCTTCAGTGCCTGCAGCCACATCCGTGCAGTACCTGGAAACCTCAACCAGGTTCTCGTCGGGGTCTCGGAAGTAGATGGAGGTTATTGGGCCCACAGCACCAGTTCTGGCCACGGGACCTTCTTCAATGGCCACCCCACAGGCCTGGAGGACACAGGGGAGCAGGGGTTTGATGGTCATGTCATCATCGTGCCCTCCCCCCAGCCTGACATTCCCCAGGAAAGTGTCATTTAGAGGCTCTGGGTTCATGTCTCCTGGGATGACACTGTCCTGGGGACGTTCTGGGCCTGCCTCACCTCCAGGTGCTCCAGCAGCTTCTCCAGGGGTGCTGCTGTGATCAGGCAAAAATCCGCAGAGCCGGGAAGTGGGCGCCGAGCCTTGGGCTCAAACTCCTGCCCAGCCTGGTGCAGGTTGAACTTCTGGTGGCCAAAACGTAAAGCTTTGCGATTTCCCTGCTCCCAAAGGAAAAGGCCGAAGTAAGGGAGACTGCCTGGGCTGGAAACCTTCAGCACCCACTGCCCCGAGCAGCCCTGGAAACCCTGGGGGGAGTCCTGCTAACTCAGGTTAGGGTTACCTTGAAAGTCACCACCTCCATGCCCAGGACTTTGGAATAAAAGGCCACAGTGTCCTCAATGCTCTTCACGGTCAGCACAAGGTGGTCCAGGCGTTGGATGAAACACGAGGGTGGGCTCCTGCCCTCCTCCTTCCAAGCCATGCTCTCAGGGCTGGGAACTGGCATGGAAAACCAGAGAACAGGGAAGTTAGGAGCATCCAGATATGCAGGGAAATGGAAAATGGTCCAGGGAGCTGAGGGCTGAGTGGGGATCACCCAGGTTTTCCTTTGTCCTGCAGGTGGCACAAGTACAGAAGCAATAAATCCTCCTCCCTGCAAGAGCCTCAGACTCTGATCTGGTGGCACCTGAGCCTGCCAGAGCCCCTGGCTGGGCCAGGTGTGGGGGCTCTGGGTGACATCGCTGAGGGCTGATGTCACCAAGATGCCAAGCTCCCAACACACAAACCCCCGTGTGCAGCAGGGGTGGGGCCGTATGTGTGATCCTTCCTCCAGCCCCCTCTGGGGTCCTCCAAGTGTGGGCACTCACCCAGGTGGAGCCAAGCCAGAGAGTGAAGACAAACTGGGGCCTGGCAGAGCAGCAGAAAACACCCGAGGACATTTCCTGTCATTTGTCTTTAGGCTGCCAGATGCCATCCCCAGGCAGAGGGTGAGGCCAGGGGCTCAGGGTGACGCAGTACCAGTTTGGGGACTCACCAGCCTGGGGACACAGAGGTTCCTGGTGGCTTAGGCTGGGTTCAGATGCTCTGGCACTGCCCTTGGCTTTTAGGGACGTGGGTTAGGGAGGTGTTGGCAGGCCTGGGAGAATGGTTGGACTTAATGACCTCAGAGGGCTTTTCTAACCTAAATGATTCCAGGATTCTGCATGGGAAGTGGTTGGTGAGGAGAGATCCCACAGCCCCACTGAGGCAGGAGCAGGGTCAGCGTAGAGCCAGGTGCAGATTCCCTGGAATCTCTGTTCACTGCAGCCAGAGGAGCCTGTTTGGAGCAAGATCCCATTATCCCATTCCATGGCCTGGCCTGTGCCTGGTGACTGCAGCAGTCGTGGGGGAGCCATTGACAGACCCCTGGAATCTCTGTCCCCCTTGAGTGTCCAACAACCTCGGAGCCACCTGGCTCAACCCCTCTGCAAATCCCTTCACCCCGGGTGTCCTCTCGGGTGCTCCCAAATTGCAGCAGCTTCATGTCCCAGACTGCAGCTCCCACCTCCTGCCCTCCCCTCCCAGGTGAGCCCCTGAGCCAAAACCTGAGAGGAAACGGGGCTGCAGAGTTCCTGTTACCTCTGGAGGGACCAAGAGCTGGAGGGCAGCACTGGATGGTTTCCTATGCCCGTCCTCTTCCTGCTGGGAGCAGCCACGTCACGGGACAAAGGGAGGGAACGATAAGATTGGAAACGGGAGCTCTAAACATTGGTCCCTGCAGAGGTGGACCTTGGCCCAAAGGCCAGCTGATTGAAAAAATCCCAGAAAAATAGTCTGGATTTTTCCCTTTACAAGGGAAAGTTGGGTTTATGTCCTGGCTTAAAGCTCCCGCTGAAGAAGCCACGATATCCCTGGAGAAGAGGGGCTGGCCAGGCAGCCACAGCAGCCTCCCACCTCCCCAGCAATGGACAGGGAATTTTGCCTCCAAGATTATTTTCTAATGTGCAAAATAAATAATCTTTGTCCTGTGAGGCAAATATCAAGGAGTTCAAACTCTTCAGTTGTTTAAGAAGGTTGTGTTGGACAATATGTAAACCCCATGAGCATCCCAAGAAACAGAGACAGCATTAAAAGAATGACAATATATTGGTGAGCTGGTGTAGGGAGATTCCTAAGATTATGGGTTAAAAGCAGGCAATTCCCCGAGGGATTGGTTTGGATCTCTAGAAATGCACATTTAGATCAAAGAACTGCACATTTCTCCACTCCAGTTAAGATGTGAGTAAATCTGAGCTAAAAGCAATAAATCCATTAATATTTACAGCTCTGGACTTTCATCTGCTGGATGACTTTCAGTGGAGAGCTGTGAAGCAGCGGTGCCTGTTGGGATACCTGGATGTGGGAACACCTCTCACTCAGAATGTCTCCATGTAGTTTCACCCTCTGGTTTAGCACAGGCTCACTGAAATTCGAGCAGAGAAAAGGAGAAAGTCCCTGGAGAGAAGACGTTTTCCCATTGGGAATGTTCTGCTGAGGAGCTGGGGCACCAGCACTCACTTTGGTGGAGATCTGAGGCTTGGAGGGTCATTTCCTGGTGGCAAAATGGTTTCCTGGAGCAGGAAAGTTGTGGTTTGGATCTGACAACTCCATTTCCCCAAGAGAAATTTAGTCCAGGACCAACAAGCTGGAGGGACTTTGGGATTAAGTTCAGGGTAGGAACCCAAATATGCAACTTGGGAATGGTTCTGTGTTCAGCTCCGTGGAGGTGTGGCTGAAACAAGGATTCCTGAGCTGCTCCCGACATTCAGAGAGGGATTTCCCTACATGTTGGACATGGTGATGGAGCTAAAGTAGCTCAGCAAGTCCTGCATGATGAAGTCCAGGGCAATCCCTGCTCCCACACAGCAGCGTTGGATGAGCTCCTCAAACTCCCGGTACTGCCAGATGAATCCCTGCTCCACGGGCTGCCACAGCACCTGGAAAAGCAAACCTCAGCTCCTTCCCCTGCCCCTGCAGCCACGCAGGCAGGGCAGGGCAGGGCAGTCGTGAATCCCAACCATCCCAATGTCACACCCATCCCACTCCAGTCACCGGCAATAGGTTTTCCTCTGGAGACAGATATTTGTGGGTTGTCCTGTAGAGGGTCTCCAGGGCTCTTTTGACTTCCTTCCTAGGATATTTTTCTATGACTTTCCGGAGTTCCTGCTTGCTGTAGGCCTCCTCTTCCTCCTTGACCTCCTCTTCCTTCACCCCCTGAGCCAGGTGGGCTTTGATCCCCTCAAAGAAATGCCGGAAAGGGAAGGAGACATTCCATGATGAGCCATCCTGAGGTGGATTCCTGCATCAGGGCTGACCCCTGAGCCCTGCCCTCAGCTCCCCTGTCTAATTCAGTTGAAATGAGGAATTTAAGAACATTTAATGAAGTACTGGAGATTTTTATCCTCCAGGAAAGCAGAGTTTAGGGATTTTCGTGGTTCTCTCCCCTCCCTACTCCACAAGCAGCATCCCTGAGAGTAGCAGGCCCGTGGAGCAATGGGACTGCTGGAAAATCCCTCCAGTCCCTTGATGCTCCCCCCAGTTTTCTCCCTACAGAGAGTTTGGAGGCAGAAGTGGGGATAAGAGGTCCCAGAACCTGCAGATGTGTAAAGCAAAACGTGAATATTCTCAGTTCTCCTAACATCTCTGCCAGAGCTGGACAGGACATTCCACATCTGCTGCAAAACAAGGGAATAATCCCTTCCCTCATCCTCCTGTCTATTCACACAGCCCAAGAATCCATTTTGGTATTCCAGCTGCAACTTGGCTGTGGAGGAATAACCCAAATCCCGAGGATTTTGAGATCCTAAATGTATGAACTGCTTCCAAGAACCAGGAATCAGCTCCTTCATTACTTACACCTCTTTGCACCTTCTCTTGGTGAAAAGAAACTGGAAGAGCTGGAGAGGGCCATGCCAGGATTTTGGGAAGTTCAGGTGCCCTCATATCCCACTCACTTTGCTGTGAGCAATAAAATGATCCTTTCCCTTGGAATAGGGAGGATTTGAAGCCATAGCAGAGCTCAGGTAGCACAAGACACGGAGCTGATTTTCCAGCCAAGCCAACAAATGTTTGACAGCAATGACTGGAAACAAATTGGAAGTAACAGGTCCCATAAATAATTCCAGCTGAGCTCCGTCTGCGAGACATTTCAGGAAGAGGGAAGGAGCAGGAGAGCCATGGTCTCGGGAAGGGGGGAATGTCTGTTTGAGCTTGCAGAGCCAGATGCTCTTAGCTCAGTTAACGAAGCAGCCACTTGGGAAGTGTTGGATGGATCAGCCCAGGCAGCTGTGAAAAAGGAACTGGGATCTGCCAGATGCCGGCACGCAACCGGAGTGGGAACGGGAACAAACTGGGAACAGACTGGGAAGAGACTGGGAAGAGACTGGGAACAAACTGGGAACAGACTGGGAAGAGACTGGGAACAGACTAGGAACAGACTGGGAACAGACTGGGAACAGACTGGGAGCAGACTGGGAGCAGACTGGGAACAAACCGGGAACAAACCGGGAACAAGCTCCCACCAGTGCTTTGGAATTCTGCCCCTCCGTGTGTCTTTGTCCACCACTTGGAAATGGGCAGGAGGAGAAGGCAGCAGGAAGATGAGAAAACCCACACATGGCTCGGATTGTCAGTGAGAAGAGGGAATGGAAAAGGCTTCCTTGTGGGAAAGCAGGCTGATCACATTGTCTGGATGTAAGGAATTTTTTCCAGTGAGAACAAGCTGGGATAATCAATCAAACCTGCCCAGGGACGTGATAGAGTCCCACCTCTGGAGCTTTCAGGATGTGACTGGACAGGGAGCTGTGGAATCTCATCTAAGCAACCTCCCCAGTGAAGTCTGGACTGGGTGATCCTTTGGGATCCCTTCCACAGGGATTCTGTGATGCTGCTGAGGTGGGACTGCACAGCCAAAGCCAGCAGTGGTCAGGGAAGAGAGCACTGGACAGGACATTCCACATCTGCTGTGAAACAAAGGAATAATCCTTTCTTTCATTCTCCTGTCTCTTCACACAGCCCAATAATCTGTTTGGGTATTCCTGCTGCAATTTGGCAGTGGAGAAATACCCTAGATCCTAAGGATTTAGAATTCCTAAATGTACAGACTGTTTCCCAGAAACAGGAATGGGCTCCTGCACTATTTACACCCCTTTGCACCTTCCCTTGGCATCTGTGCTCAGACTGGGTGATCTGGAGAAGACCATGCCAGGATTTTGGGAATCCCTGAGCAGAATGAAATCCAGGTGCTCTCATATCCTGTGACAACAAAGTAACATAATCCCGGACTGGATTCAGGGCAGGGAGTTTTGAACCAGTTAATCCAGAGTTTTGGGAAGAGCCCTTGCCCTTGGAGGCCCAGGCCAGGGTCCTGTGCTCACCTTGAGCCTCTCCAGGGCCTGGCCCAGGTATGTGGTGAGGGATTTATTTCTCCATGTGCTCGCTGGACCTTTGCCTGGCTTCTCTCTTCTTGTCCTCCAGGCAGGGGATGTTCTTTTGGCACAGCAAGTCGTGGATTTGGTGCAAATTCTCCATCATCACCATACCCGTGTTCACCTTCAGGTTTGCTGAGGACAGGCTGTTGACTGGTGTCCTGGGTTATGTAACCAAAAAAAAGTGTATTCTATTTCATCTGTAGAAAGCAGTTGGGGGATGGTTTCTTTTTCTTTCTCTCTTGTAACTCCAGGGGAGGAGGGCGGATGCCTTCTGATCACAGCCCAGCTGTTAAACCAGGTGGGGCAGGGTTTGTGATCTCTGTCACCACTGCCCACCCTCGGGGATATCTTCTGTTCATGGGCCATTGAGGCTCACAGTGACTGACACATTCCATCATCCATTGGGAGATGGAACACCCAGGGGGAGGAGCCAACCATTCCTACCCAGATAAAAATGGGGACACAGGGACCCCAGACATTCCTCTTTGCCACTGGATTCCCAGAGGAAGAGCGGACCCATCTCACCAGCACTGAACCTGTCTGCAGGATCATCTCTGCTCCAACAGAACCACATCTGTCACTGCAGGAGGATTTATTTGGACTGCTTCAACACCCTGAACAGGGTGTCAGGTCGTATTCCTGATTCCATCAGGGTTTTCTAGGACTTTTGTTTGTTTGCTTGCTTGGTTTTTTGTATTACTGCATTTGCATTTTTAATATTCCTAGTAAAGAACTGTTATTCCTATTCCCATATTCCCAAAGCTCCTAATTGCAAAATTGTAATAATTTGGAAGGAAGGGTTTTTTACATTCTCCATTCCAAGGGAAACTCTGGTTTTCCCTGACAGAGACCTGTCTTTCCAAATCAAGACAACTGGAAAGGAAGGAGGGAGTCAGGAGTGGAGAGAAGCCCCTGCAGGCTCTCAGGAGGGATGTGCCTTTGGGATGGCTCATTTGAACCATCTGAATTCAGAGGGAGCAATTATAACACAAATCCTGATCCCTGCCCGTGATTCCCTACCTCATCTGCTTCCCTGCAAACATTCCTGGAGCCTGGCAGGGCCCTATCCATGGATTTATCAGTGAGTTCACCCGCAGGTGCTCACCCTCACCTCCAGTGCCTGCAGCTCCATGGAGTCACAGCCCAGCCAGAAGAATTCCTGCAAGAATTGTTGCTGCGAGGTACAAAGGGGCTGCAGCTCACTTAGCACTGCTCCAACACCTGCCCAGAAACCACCTTTGGTCTGGAAACCCTCTGGAATTCACTGGGGACACCGGAGCAGGTCCATGCCCACCTGAGGGGACGTGGGGCAGCACAGGGAGCACCCCAGGCTCTGCTCCAGGGAAGGGGCACAGGATGGGGTGGCATATGGAACACCCCAGGAACCCTCAGCTCCTTGCCCTGCCGATGTCCCCCTGGCTGGGGTGTCCTCTTGGCTTTCCCTCCTGCCAGGGAGGCTCCACCAGGGCTGCCTGGTCCCCACCGGCTTCTCCCAAATTTCCTGCAGACCTGCACGGGGTGTGGGATGTCAGAAATCCCATCCCTCTTGGATTCTCCAGCTCCTGGAGTCTTGGATATTTAAAGTCTCTAATGTCTCTTTTTATGTCTGACCTTATGCATGAATTGATCTTTTCCTGTTATTTTCAGATAAATTAGGAAGTTGGATTGAATTCCCATTTTTTTCTCTGCATTCTCACCTGTTTCTCCCTCTTTTTTCATTATTTTTGTTTCATTAAATTGCCTTTTAATTTCATTGATTGAGGTGTTTATCCCTTTGCTGTCTTCTGCATACTCCTGACAGCTGGGTTGTGGAAAATCCCAGGGGATCAGCACAAAAACCTGCAAAAGTCTCAGGAAAATTGTTTAGTGCTTAATTTTGATTATAAATTGCCATAAAAAATACGCAGGGGAGGTAGGAGTGGCTTTTTCTCAAAAAATGCCCTTTTAAAATGATTATCTTTCACCTGGAAATAAATGTATTTGTCCAACATTGGCAGTTTTACCACTGGAGGCTTGGCTCGAGTGGAAAACTTGAAAAAACCTTTTGAAAGATGCATTTGAAAATTCCTATTATACTCCTTGAAAAGAATCAGTGGGGAAATGTCCAGATCATTTCCTAATTAATCCTAAAACTGGGAATCATTCCCCTCTTCCAAAAGTTCTGGGGGAGTCAGGTCACCTCTCTGTCAATCATAGTATCTCAAATATCTTTATTTGAGCCATCCCTGCAGGGTTTTCCCTTTGTGAGCTCCACACTGAGCAGGGACGAGGGATGAGCCAGCCCTGCTCACAACATCAGCCTTGCTAAAACCAGGACTAAATTAAGGAACTGCTTCCTAATCTTTTTCTCACCATTGCATTATAATTTCACCAGCTGGGAAGTGGCAAGACCAGGAAAAAAATAAATCTTCCAACAGCAAATGGGAAAGAATTTCACAAGCCTGCAGAAAAGGGAATGGGTAAATGAGAAAGGATTTAATTACTGGCTCCCAATTAATTAGAAACAGCTCTAGGTTGCCTTCTAAACTTAAGGCAAGAAATCAGCCATAAATAAAAGGTGGTGCCATAAATAAAATCCTTTACAAAGGAAGGGGATCAGCCCAAAAAGTTTACAGGGATAATCAGGAGAAAGGAAGTGGCCTGGAGACCTGGACTGGGATATTTTCCAGCAGGGATGAGGGATGTTTTTGGGCAGGGATGAAGGATGTTTTTGGGCAGGGATGAAGAATGTTTTCGGGCAGGTTTCCTCACAGCCCAGGTTCCATCCGTGAGCGGGGCAAACAGCAGGAAAGACCTTGGATGAGGTTCCTGCAGAAGTTCAGCAAAGCCAAAGCTGCCCTGCAAAAAGCAGCCCGGGAGCAGCCGGTTCTGCAGGAATATTCCAGCAGGGAGCAAGGAGAGCCCTTGGGTGCCCGCCCCCTGCAGCAGGACACTCGTGCAGCACCCTGGGGAGCCAGGCTGGGAATTCTGGAGTGTCTTGAGCTGGGAGCGGGTCACCTTCCCCTGCACAGGGAGGGTGATGCTGTCCCCTGCTCTGCCCCCAGCACTGCAGAGATGGCACAGAAAGCTTGGCTGGGACACCGCCAGCCCCGGGGAAGGTGCCACAACCTCAGTGGGGACAACTTGCTAAAAATTCCCCCTTTTCTCATGAGCTGTGATGTTGTTCCAATGTTCTGCTCACATCAAGGATGGGCTGAACAGCCCCAGCCCAGCCTGGGGCTTCCTGCCGGCCCCAGACAGGCAGGATCTCCTCTGGAGCAGAGCAGGGACATCCCAGAGCAATAAAATTCACCCTGTCCTGCCCGTGGAGTAATGCCAGCCCTAGGCAGACACTTTGGGATGATTTCTACCAGAGCAGGAACATCTTGTATTCCTCCAAGGATTTTCTCCTGGGGTTTAATCATTCCTGGTTTACAGAACCATGTGGGATATAAAGATGGATAAAATACTGGAAGGAAATGACAGTTTAACATTTATGGAAGGGGATGGGGCAGACTGGCTGCCACACATGCCCTGCACCACCTTTTGTTTAAATTAATGACTTTATTTCCATAAATGGTCCAGTGGTGGCCTTTGAGGTGTCATTAGGACTATTTAGGTGAATTTTTTCTCCTTTTTTTCCCTGGACTGCTGTGTCGGTATTTATGTCAACATTCCCCATCCTGCTTTGATCCCAAGGTTTTGAGGTCCCCTGTTTTCCCAGCAGCTGAGTGTCTTTCCCAGGGGAAGTGATGCTGGAGGAGCTGGAGGGGGTGCTGGGGATGTTCTGGGTGTGAGGAACCCCAAAAGTGGGAGTCCCCAACCCCATTCCCTTCCTTCAGCTCCATCCCCTGGCTCGGGATCTGGACACTGGTGATGGAGGAAGTGCAGAGCTGGAAGTGCTGACTCTGATGGACAAAACACACCAGCCTGACCTTCAAACTGGGCCAAACTGGCCTGGAAATTTCCATAACAGCCCTTTGTTTTGCTGATGGAAAATGTGACTTGCGGGCCATAAAAAATTACCAGAGGAGACAGATCAGTTTCTCTTTTTATCTTCAGAAACACCTGACTGGAATATTTTGAGTCAGATCCAGCGATTTTGGTGGAAATGAGCACCTTGGGACAACACGGCCCCACAGCCAGCTCGCTGTGAAATCACCCCACAAATATTGCTGTGAATTCCCTCTGTTCTCTGGGACAGGCTTCCCCCTGCAGGGAGAAGTGTCTGAGGAACCTTGCATGAAGTGTGGACCAGGCTTTGTAGAATTGCAAAATCACGGAATGCTTTTGGTTGGGGGTGACTAAAAAATCACCTGATTCCACTGATTCCATTCCAGGGGCATGTTCCACTGTCCCAGGCTGCTCCAAGCCCTGTCTGACCCGGTCTGGAACACTTCCAGGGATGGGGGGATGATGGGCTGTTCCTGGAGCCGTCTCCAGGCTGAACAACCCCAGAGCCCTCAGCGTGTCCTCACAGGAGAGGAGCTCCAGCCCTTGGACCGGGGGAAGGCAAGGGAAGAGAAAACCTGGTGAGGCTTTTGCAGGTGATAATGGTTGGGAACTCTGGGAATCTTTGAGAGCCAGGGAGAAGGGAGCTGACAACAGGTTTTGTTTTCCAGGCTTTTCCACATTCCCCCTTCTCTCCTGTGGCTCCTTGGAACGTGATCCCAGCCACTCATTCTTGAGCCCTGCATAGGGAAGGGAACAAAAGCTTTGGCTTGAGGAGCAGCTGAACAAAATTGGGGAACTCATGGAGGCAAGGCTGTCACAAACTCTGCCTGGTGTGGAGCAGAGTTGGCTTTTCCCATCCTGCCAACTGCAGAGCCAGGGAATAAAGTCCAGGATCAAGCCTGGAGAAGAGACCTGTGCTGGAGGTGATTGTCACCATCCCTGGGTGCCAACAACCCCTGCCCAGCAGCACAGAGGGCAGATTTTGAATCACTCACTTCCTTTTCTTCTTCCTGACAGGGAGATTTTGGCCTGTTCAAAAAGGGCTTTGACCTCCTGCTTGTAGAGACTACCAAGGTTCTGGGAATAGACCTGGAATGGGGAGAAAAGGCCAGGTAAGAGCAAAGAGACCAAATTTGGGCATTTCTGACCTTTTACTTCAACACAACTCTGCCACTCCCCAGCTTTCTGTTGGGCACAGAGCTCCAAGCTGGCTGAAGGCCATTCCCAGAAGGACCAAACTCTGGAAGCTCAGGGATTTCATGGCTTGGATGAGACCCAGGTCCCACCAGGAGCTCCCCAGCTGGACCTGTCTGTTCCCAGGGAGTGGTCTGCAGTGTTTGTTGAGGAGGGCCCAGGACAGAACGGGGTTGATGTTCCTCAGCCAGGCCATGAGGGGGGCGTAGGGCAGCAGCTCCTCGTGGTGGGGTCCATGGGGGAGCCACGGTGCCAACGGGGTGACCAAGAGCAGGGAATTGCCCTCAAGGGACAAAAATGACAGAAAAAACAACATAAAAGAGCTTTGAAAATCTGCTGGGACACTGCACCCCAGACTTGTGCAGGTGGGATTGGAGGGGGGCAGGCTCAGAGCCAGGTGGAAAAGTTTGCTCAGGAATGGGCCCAGCCAAGGTCTGCAAATCTCCAAGGATGGAGATCCCACAGATCCCTCCCAGCTCCCCTCTCAGAACCACTGCTTGAAACCGAACACCAAGGATTTGAGGAAGTAAGGATTTGGGAATTGCTCCTTTCACTGAAGGAAATCTCTGGGGTTGCTGCCCACAGGGGTCTTGTCCACCAAATCCTTTAAACTGCCAGGTCAGTACTTGAAGGTGTTAATCAAAGGATCACACGACTGGGGCTTGTCCTAGGATTTTAGGTTGCAAACAGAACAACAGCCCCCAAAATAAAATAAGAAAACCTAAACAAAACATCTCCAGGACTAACGACTTAAGGAATGTCACCAGAGGGATTTTGGGAGCATGGATTTCTCCTACATCCCTGGAAAATTAACCTGAGGACTGAGGAACAATGACAAGGGGAAGGTGTGTGGGAAGGTCTCTTTGGAGAGAAAATTTGGGAAAATCCTGTCACATCTCCTGCACCACTGGCCCAACTCCCCCAGAATATTCCAATTTCCCAGGATTTCAAGCTGCCATGAGGACTGGAACCCACCTGCAGCTTGAAGACGTTGGTGGTGTGGTTGATGAAGAAGTTCTCAAAGTTCTACTCGAGGGTTTCAAACAGGATCAGCTGCTCAGCCACTGCCTGCAGCTTCCAGTAACCTCAAGGGAAAAAAGATATTTTGGGATTTGAGGGGATCTCGGGGAGCTGCAGACCCACATCTCTCAGAAATCTGGGAACTCAGACAGAATTCCTGAGACAAATCACCCAAAATGATGAAGGGGCAAAAGCTTTCCTGTGGTACCAAGGAAATACAGACAAGGAGCGGAAAATAAGATTTAAAAAATAAAAATAATCCATGAGTCCAACCTCAGCCAAAGAGACACGCCCAGTCTCACCACAAGGAAAACTTGGGATTTCCTGCCAGGATCAAGTCCCTGTACACTTGCAGGGATCCAAAAACTCCCACGTCCTTCCACAATGAACTGTTGCTCCTCCACGCTGGAGCACAGACAGCACAGACCACGATTTCCAACCACAGCTTCCCCGGCTCCTCTCCGAGCTCCAAGGGGTGTTGCCCACCCGTGGCAGTGTGATCCTGTGGGAGAAATCCCTGCTCCATGCGCCCTGGGATGGTAGGAAACGTCCATGTCCGTGGGCAGAGCCTGCGCTGCAGCCATGCAGGTTCCGATTGCTGCGGGGCTGGGCGTCGCTGTGCTCCCTGCGCAGCTGCAGCCTGGTCTGCAGCAAAGACAGAGGGGACAGCTGCAAACACAGCCAGCTCTTCATCCCTTCTCATCCCTTCTCATTCCTTCTCATCCCACTGGGAATGCTGCTGGCTGGAACGTGTCCTCAGCAGCAGCTGCTGTGTCCGTCAGGAGATCCATGAAGAACAATGTTCTGCACAGGAGCAGCTGCAGTGGTGGCTGAGGAAGGCCTGGTGTTGCAAGTTCTGCCTGTAATTAGGTCATTAATTGCTGGGTAATTCCAGCATGGTGTTGCCCATCAATTAATGGAATAATTAAGGAACAGCCATTCCTGGGTATTCCCAGGTCATGATTATTGGCTATTAAATTACTAATTGGTTTTGTCATTCCTAATCCTGCCCTGGAAAAGGACTTTCAGAGACCCCTCTGGGCCATGGTGAGGGCCCTGCACATCCCAGCTCTTATCTTATCTGTCCATCCCTACCTTATCAACACCACCCCTCATTTCCCAGCCAGAGGAGCTCCACAGCCCTTGCAGGCAATCCAAGCCTTCAGTGTTTAAAATTCCCTGGAAGTTTTTTCCAGCAGGTTCACCAGCTGAAGATTAACATCCTTGTAAACCCACCCACCGTGAGGAACAGGATCATCACCGTCAGCCTCGTCCTGTTGGAAGCAGCACGGTGCAGCAGGGAGTTTTCCCAGTGGATGTGATCCATCTGCTGCTTCCCACTCCCCAGCAGCTCCTCGCAGGCCTGCAGGGTCTCCTCATCCCTGGAGCTCATCAGCAGGGTCACCTGCTGCTTCCAGGAGAGGATGGCTGGGATTTTGGCCTGTGGGGAACAGGAGCAGAGGGGTTCAGAGCTTGGCAGGGGATGGTTGTCACCATCCTGGGGTCAAACGTCCTGTCCTTTGTCACAGCTCGTTTTCAGCAAAGACAAAATAAATCTGGTCATGGCAAGACCAGATTGGCTGACCTGGCTCATTCTAGAAGTCCCCAGGTGAATGGGAGAGCTCGTACAGAGACTTCAGCCCTCCATAGCTGGTCCAGAGAGCAGAAACGTCACTGCTCAAGGAGCTGGGCAGGGCTAACACCCAGCCCACTGAGTGTCCAGAACAGGGAGCTTTGAACTCCCTGTATAAGGGTTGGGAACAATAAAACAGGCTGTTTGTCTGGTGATGAAGGGGACCCGAGTGATGATTTCTGTCTCCCACCTACAACTGCCACATCATAATCCTTCACCCTCCCGAGGCACAGCAGAGACCTTGTAGCTGTAATGGGCAGATGTTGGTGGTATTGCAACTGTCCTACCTTGGCCAAATGCCACCTGCATGTCCCCAGGGCACACAAAACCCTCCCCTGGGCAAGGTGTCCCCTCAGAGCACTTCCAACTGCCCCAGCAAGCAAATTCCTGTGGAGTGTCCAGGAAATTCTGGCCATGAGCAGAAAAGTGTCTGTCAGTCTGGAGAAGCCACTGAGCCCCACTGGGAATGTGTCATTGCAGAGTGTCCAACCCTCGTCTCCACAAGTGGTGGAGTGCCTTGAGGGCCTGAGTGTCCACCCCACAAGGTTTCAGAGAATTCTAGTCTGGGCTGGGAGGGGCTTTAGAGCTCATCCCATTCTACCCCTGCCATGCCAGGGGCACCTCCCACTGTCCCAGGCTGCTCCAGCCCCAGTGTCCAGCCTGGCCTTGGGCACTGCCAGGGATCCGGGGGCAGCCACAGCTGCTCTGGGCACCCTGTGCCAGCCCCTGCCCACCCTGCCAGGGAACAATTCCTGCCCAATCTCCCATCCAGCCCTGCCCTCTGGCAGTGGGAAACCATTCCCTGTGTCCTGTCCCTCCATCCCTTGTCCCCAGTCCCTCCCCAGCTCTCCTGGAGCCCCTTTAGGTCCTGGCAGGGACTCTGACATCCTCTCTCCAGGTGGACACCCCCAGCTCCCCCAGCCTCTCTAACCATGGACTCTCATCTTCAAAAACACCAACGATGCTCCAAATTCTGCTTCCCTGCCACACCCAGAGATCCCATCCCATCCCATCCCACTACCTCTGTCCAGAGTTTCCCATTTATTAATTGTTCTTTAATTAGAGTCAGAAGCGTCCCCCAAGCCTGTCCCTGCCACCTCTTCAGGTTGTCACCACGGGGAGCACCCCGGTGACACTGATGGGACAGTGCTGCTGTAAGGGGCTCTCCAGAGGCTCCAGGAACAGGAACACAATCCAGCTGCAGCAGCAGAGCTGCTGGGAGCTGCCTGCAGGTCCACACGTGTTGGGATCCTGGAATTCTGGAGGAATATCGATGTCCAAATCAGAGCCTTTGGCCTCCTGGTGTCCCGGCCGTGCCGTCCTTCCCTTTGGAGAAATCAACTTTTCCTTGCTGCCAGTGCAGGGATTTCTGTGATTCCCAGAACAGCTGGGTTAGAGGAGGGTGATTAATAAGGGAGAGGAAGCCAAGGTGTTATCACTGGGATGTGGGGAAAGCGCTTAAATGGATGCATGGGCTGGTCTAACTTGCTGGGATTAATAACATTTAATATTGGAGATTAAAGCTCGGAAATGGAAATGCTCATTAATTAATTTGTATTAGTGGGAAGTCACATTTATTCATTAGAGGGCATTAAAATAATGTATTCAACGGTGCCTTTCCTCTCAAAAAACTTAATAAAGATGTATTTGTTGCTCTCCCAGGGTGTTTTACAGCTGGGAACAGTCACTAAGTGCCTGAATTCCTTGCCAGGAGCTGGCAGGAACAAACCTCAGGAGTTTGGGCTTCCAGATTAACTTCCAAGTGTAATAAATCATATATGGGAATACAGCAAACTGCAGCAAAAGGAGGTTGGATTTAGGGTTTGTGGTTTCTTGTATTGTTTAGGATATTTCCTTTGGCTTATTTTTTCCCTTTTTTTCCTTGGTTACCCTAAAATCCCAGATATTTTAGCAGAAGACAAATGCTCAAAGTTTCTTTCCCAGGTTTTTTGTTCCAGCACTTAAAGGAGAAATTTCCTCTGCAGAAATGCAATAAATCACAGCAACCCAAAGAGGGTCAGTAAAGCTCAGTAGTCAAAAACCATGGAATGGTTGGGGTTGGAAAGAACCATAAAGCTTGTCCAGTTCCATCCACTCAGGGATGGGAGCCAGAGATGCTGAAGGATCCTCTTGCAGGGGACCCTTGAGCTCCTCAGTTTCATTTTCTCCCTTTCCCTTCCAAATCTATGGAAAACCACAGAATCCTGGAATGGTTTGGGATGGAAGACACCTTAAAGCCCATTTTGTTCCAACACCTTCCACTATCCCAGGCTGCTCCGAGCCCCATCCCACCTGGCCTTGGACACTTCCAGGGGTCCAGCAGCAACCACAGCTTCTCTGGGCACCCTCATTCAGGGCCTCCTCACCCTCAAAGGGAATTCTGGAAACATCCTGAGCCTTTTCCATTGGCCCTTCCTACAGGTTTATATTTTCCTTTTCAATCTCCTTCCAGCTCTGTTTCATTTCTCTCCCCTTTTCCCTCTCCCTGGATCCTGCTTTTCCTTCTGGAGGGGCCTCTTTTGTCCCTTTCCCTTCCTCAGCTAGCCCCAGAGCACCCCACAGTCAGACCCTTCCCTACCTTTCCTCCTGGAATTTCTCCTGGATCATGCTCCAGAGTGAAGTGTCACATTTTATCTTCTTTTTTCCCAGTGTCAGGATTAAGTGCTCGAGATGGTATTTCTTGTTTGGTCTCAGATGTTTATTAATTCTTATTTATATTACAGTCTCACAACCTATGAGTTCTACAGCGCTTCTAGCTAACAAACTAAAAATGGAGCCGTATCTCTCTCTCTACAAGGCCTTTTAAGGATAAACTGTCCAATTAAGAAATGACATCTAAATTATTTTTACTTTTAACTCAATAACCAACCACCCATGGCCCGCAATGTAGACTTTTCTATCCAGTTACAAAATACCACCCAGACCCATGAAGGAGACGAAAAAGAAGGACTGGCCTCTGCCATGAAACCTCCATCTTGTTTTATATACATATTACTATATTCTAAAACCTTAAACTCTAAGTTTTCCACTCTGTGATATCACACACTTCAAACTACTCACCCATAAACCCAGTTCTGTCACTCAGTTTTGGAAGCCTTTTCCAAGGCCTCAGGTCAAATGCAGTGTTTGCTTGGGGGTCAATGCCTGTCAGCACAGAAAGTCTAAAATTCTCAGTGCCCAGGGCTCCAACAGGGAAGAGCTGGTGATGCCCAGAGGCTCATTCCCTCCTTCCAGGCACCTCCGTGGCTCCATACCTCCTCCAGCCCCTGGAGCTCCTGGCCCAGCTGCTCTGTGAAGGCCATGAAGGTGTTCAGCAGGAACTCCTCCCTCAGCTCCGGCACGACTGCGGCTTCCTCCGGAGCCACCTCCTGGTACGCGCTCAGCTCCTCCTGGAGCTCAGCCTCCCCCAGCTCCTTCCCGTCCTCCCTGCATCCCTGTGGATGGGGGAATGTGTGGGGGCTGTTAAGGGAGACAGCAATATAACCATGCTCCCCTGGAGAGGATCCAGACAATAACATAAACACGCTCCCCTGGAGAGAGCGCAGTTAAGCCAGACAGGAACATAAACCCAACCCGCTAAGGGAGGAACCCTGCAGACAGCTCTGCTGTTATGGTGAGGAAATGTGTTACCCCCAGAGGCTTTGACACCGCTATGCAAATCTTCTGTACCCCGTTGGCCCTTCCCTCTGCTTCCCGCCAGTCCCTCTGTTGATTGGTCCTTCCCTTGATCAGTTGATTGGCTCTCCCCTGAATCCCTCAGCCGATTGGCTCAGATGTTTTACCCCGCCCCCTGCCTTCCCTATATAAATCTCTGTTCCCTCTGGCTCTTTGGCTCTTTGTCACTGGACTCCTCTGAGGAAGAAGCTGAGTAAAGCCTCCTGCAGAACTCCATATGAAGGCTTCGTCACTTCCTTCAGCATCGCTCCAAAGAGCTGATCTCACTGAAGAGCTTGAAATCACTGAGCCCCCCAAAGAGCTGATCTCACCGAAGAGCTTGAAATCACTGAGCCCCCCAAAGAGCTGATCTCACTGAAGAGCTTGAAATCACTGAGCCCCCCCAAAGAGCTGATCTCACTGAAGAGCTTGAAATCACTCAGCAGCAGCAGGCAGCTCCTGTGCCTCTAGGACATCCTTCTAAGGATGCTTCTCCAGGAAGGTCGCGGTACTCTGACCTCTGCCCACCATGACAGGGATGACCAGAGCCTTTTGGTGAGGTCATTTTAGCAGCCCTGCTCAAATCAGGGCCCACTGAGGCTGAGGGATGAGTCCAACAGCCGGAATAAGATCACAGAATGGGGCAAAGAGAGATGGATGTGGGATAAAGGGTCAGCTTTGCAAAAGGGACAAAACAGGCACTGAGGGTTGGGATTTTCGTTGCTCATGTCTCCAGGACTGTGTGCTGGGCCACCCTGATGTGTCATACAAAGCTGGGACAAATTCCAGAGGTGAAGAAACTCCTTGATTTAAATTAGAAACTTCGCTAATTTAAATTAGACACTTCTCTAATTTAAATTAGACACAAGGAAGAAAGGTTTGATGATGAAGGTGGTGAGGCCCTGGCACCCTTTCCCATAGAAGCTGTGGCTGCCCCTGGATCCCTGGAAGAGTCTGAGGCCAGGTTGGATGGGGCTTAGAGCAGCCTGGGACAGTGGAAGGTGTCCCTGTCCATGGTCCTTAAGGTCTTTTCCAACCCAAACCTGTGTGCTTGTATGAATGGACTGAAACCTGTTGTAGAGTTAAATATACATATAAATAATATATATAAAAATACATTTTATATTCACAAATGTATTTATTTCTTGATGAGGGGATGTGACCAGGCTCCTGCCTTGGTGTTACCAACCCTCACCTCCCCAAACCAGGTCCAGAGATTCCTGGAAATGAGACAAATGGTTTTTATTCCCAGCCTGGCTGTGTGTATCTGTGGGCAGTGGATAAATCAATGGCTGTGCCTCCAGACACCCAAACCCAGCTTCTGCTACTCCCCTCAGCAGGTACCACCTCATCCTGTCCCTGAATTTATTCACCTTTCACTGATGGGGACACTGCAAAACTTCAGAGTGCTCCGAGTGTGACAAGGCCATTAATTATTAATTAATTAATTAATTACCTTCCACTGCACCCGAGGGGACATTCACAAAGGGGACAGCACTAGTTCAGCTTACACACACACCTGAGGAAGGTTTTCTTCTCCTCCAAGCTGCTGGAGGTCCACTTGTTAAGCTTCGCCAAGTGAAGCTCAAAGTCCAGGCTGGCCTAGATATCCACAGGTAATTAACACATTAATTAACAAGGTTCAGCCAGTCCTGGTTTAGCACTGCACATTTAATTCCACATTATAAAAGCCCTTCACCTTTTCCTGCAGTTTTGGGGGATGAGTGATGAGTTTTGACAGTGGCCTGTGGCAGATGCTTGGGATCAAAAGCATTCCAAGGGCAAGCCTGGAGTTCTGGTGCCTTCAGGATTCCCTGGCAGCTTCCAGAATCCCATGATCCAGCAGCTCCCTGAGCTGGAGGTTGGATGCACAGTCCTGTGTTTAACAGCCCTTGAAGGAGCTGCTGTCCCTGCTCTCTAATGGTTTTTGGGATTATTCAGAGTGTTGGCACTTCCAGCACCCTGTGGGAATTAGCTCGGAAGTGCTGAGTGGGAAAGGGTGAGCAACTGGAGGTAAGAATTTGGGATAAATCCAGCACCCACCCCACCCCCACTGCAGATATTCCCTCTGCAATCCCCATCCTGCTGAAATCTCAAAGCTCTCTTCACTCCAGACTGGACCACTGAGAGAAACCCCAGAAAGGCTTCCACAAGCTCAGCCCTGAAATCTCTCTGCATGGGTGAGATCACCTGGACAACCCAGCACCCCATTTCCTGGCAGGGGAAGGAAAATGGACAGGGCAGAAACACCCTTGGCATTTCCCATGTTGTTTCCATCCATACAAATGTTTCCATCTCCCTATTCCCAAGGGATGTTGTCTCCTGGAGGGGATCTCCAGCCACAGGCGGTGCAATTTGGTCACTAAGCTTCATTTAAGTGGAAAGAACAATGGAGGCTGCTGAACTTGGAATATCCCACAGCTGGAAATTCCTTCCTGCACCATCCCAGCTCTGCAGCACAGCCTGACCCTTCTGGAGAATTTCTAATTATGGGCACTAATCACCATCACAGCCTTGGGGAGCTGATTGGGATCACTGCAGTCCTCAGACGTGTTCACTCCTGGCCAGGTTGCTCCAAAATGCCTTGAAGTGACACTTCCACCCGGGTGCCAGCCCCTTGGATGGCACAGAATTTTGTGAGGAGCTATTAAGGCAGGGAGACACTAATGAATCACCTCATGAATATTCATTATGTTTTGGTCAAGGCAGCTGGAGCTTTAGCAGGACTGGATTTGCTGTGGCATCATCTGCCGGTGCCAGGAAAACCCTGGTTTGAATTCCAGCTGGTGAGGAGGTCCCATTTGAGGAATGATAGGCACAATTCTGGCTGGCAGTGTGCAAGGAGCCAGGAAGGGGCAAGGAAGAGGCTCCAGATCTGGTGAGGGGAAGAGACAATCAAAGAATCCTGGAATGGTTTGGGATTGAAGGGACCTTAAAACCCGTTTTTCTCCAACACCTTCCACTATCCAGGTGGTTCCAAGCCCCATCCAGCCTGGCCTTGGGCACTGCCAGGGATCCAGGGGCAGCCCCAGCTGCTCTGGGCACCCTGTGCCAGGGCCTGCCCACCCTGCCAGGGAACAATTCCTGCCCAATCTCCCATCCAGCCCTGCCCTCTGGCAGTGGAAGCCATTCCCTGTGTCCTGGCACCAGCAGAGGAGGATGTGGAGAGGTCGTCCCGCTCATCCTGCCAGCAGGAAGGTGAAAGGAGAGGAGGCTGCAATCTAAAAATACATCTGGGATGGCAAAGAGCTGCCTGAGCTAAAGAACATCACAGCACAGTGATGGGGGAATGGTGGGGGCAGGAATACAGGCTGGGGATTATAGGAATGAGAATCAGGTTCTCTCTTTGCCTCCCAGCAGGAGGTGGGCAAAAATGCACCAATATTTAAGATCAGTGTGATCCGTTTATCCCATGGGATGGCAAATGAGAGGGAAAAGACTGAAAATCCTGAAGGTATCTCCTCTGAATTCCTGAGGAGCCAAAGCAGCTGCAGGAGCCAGGCTCACCTGCTAAAGGAGTTCTCAGGTGTGGTGGGAGCTCCTTATCTCCTTGTGTGTGGGAAATGTGAGAGATCAGAGCAGACATGATATCTGCATTGGGATTTTTCCTGCCAGCCATGCTGTACTTATTTTGTTCTGGATGTAAAACTGAGAAGTTGCTCTTCTTCCCATTTATTTTCATGTTTGTGAAACCCCAGGCGTGTTGCCAAAGCCTCTGGAACATTCCCATTAATAAATCCTCATTATCCCAACTTTAACGATGCTCTGCCAGCCCCAGCAGCAGAAAGGGAGGACCTCATCCAAGCTGCACTTCCCCAAAACCTTAATGTCACCCCAAAGGCACAAATTCCTGCTGACTCCAGCCCTCCATAATCCCTCTTTCAGCAAATCCAATCTTTAAATCCCTTATGGAGATGTCTGTCAAGGAGCTTTGTCCCCATGGCCAGATGGGCCTGGCTGTGCCCTGCCAGTGCTGGAGGCTGGACAAGAGCAGAGCTTTGCAGCCTCCCTGGGCTGCTGCAAACAGCTCCAGAGCTCCTGGGCTTTCCATGGAAGCTCTGTCCATGCATCACCAGGAAATCATGGAATAAATTGGGCAAAAAAACTCCAAAATCAGACCCAGCCTTTGAGTGAGCACCACTGTGACTGCTGAGCCACGCTCAGGTACTTGGCCAGGTCAGGTGTTTGGCCAGCCTGGCTTTCCTAAAGTAGAGATGGATGATCCAGGAGGGAAGGAAATCCCTCAGCATCCCCTCACACACAGGGGGTATCTTCCTGCAAAACACAACCACGATGGAGAGGTGATCCCTAAAAGCTCTGGCTGCCCATCCCTGAAAGTGCTGGAGCACACCAGGCTCTGGAAGGTGTCCCTGCCCATGGAGGGGGGAATGGGAAGGGCTTTAAGGTCCCTTCCAACCCAAACAGCTCTGGAATTCTGTGACTCCCAGATGTCAGGAAGTTGGGTTGGAAGGAAAGCTCCCAGAGCCCCTCTCCTTCCAACCCTCTGCCATGGGAGAGGATATTGAGCTGCTTTTCCACTCTCAGCAGACCCAGCAATATCAGGATTCCCGGCAGCCTAAGGCCTGTGGTCCTGGATAAACACTTGGAGGCCAGCAGCCACCCTTTCACAGCCTCTGAGCTGCATGGGGAGGGGAAAAACCAACTGGCTACAACTGAAACCTCGGGGTTTGAAAATATTTGAGTGAGAACCAGGGACAAATAATAATACAGACTGCAGGGAAGTAATAATAATAATTATTATTATTATAATTATTATAGTTGTTGTTGTTGTTGTTGTTGTTGTTATTGTTATTATTACAACAGGCACTGGGAATGTTTGGGAGGAAGAATTTGTTGTTGAATTTGCAGCACTGCAGTGAACTGAAAGCAGTGAACCCCTCAACAACTCCCTCAGCTCAGCCACACATTTAATGAGCTTGGAATCATATCCCCAGTTATTAAAAATTCCTACCATGCCTGTGACCCCCCAAAATAAAAAGGAATTTAAATGATTCTGTCACCACCACATTCCTTTGAGCCTTTCTGGGTTACCCTGGTTCCTCCCTCCCTATCAGGTTTTCAGCCTCTCCAATGGCAACTCCTTCCCCACACCCCTTTTCCAACACTAATTCATTTAGAGCAGCACTTGAACTCCAGGAGAATGATGGAAAGGCAGAGTAATAGAGGATGGGTTAATTTGGGAAGCTCGAAACTTCCCGTGGCTGAATTGAAAAGCTGTCAGCAGCAGAGCAGCATCACCTCCCCCTCCACCTTGTCATCCAGAGACAACCTGCGAGACTCAGAGATGTCAGGGGAAGATTCCTGAAATTCCCCATCACCCATCCAGCTGCTGGCAGCCAGGGAAAGTGCCTTGGAAAAGGGAGGAGAGGGCAGAGATTTATCAGGGGAGCAGAAATGGAGGGGGCCAGTCACAAGGAGCCTCCGAGCAGGAAATGATTTGTGGGTGAAATGAAAGCTCTGAGAGCAAAACAGGAAGGCTGAAGAACCTGAGAGGAGCCCTGAGCACGAGGTCGGGGCAGGAAATCCCCAGGTGCAGGAGGAGCATCAGAGCTGCAGAGGCAGAAAAGCAAAGCAAAGTGAAATTGTGCCCCAGAGTCAGGGTTAAATCCCCCTTCATTTCCTCTTTGTTTGGTTAAAGACTCAAAATTGGGGTTAAATCCCCCTTCATTTCCTCCTTGTTTTGTTAAAAACAGTCAAAGTCAGGGTTAAATCACCTCCATTTCCTATTTCTCTGTTAAAAAGAGTAAAATTGGGATTAAATCACCTCCATTTCATATTTCGTGGTTAGAAAGAGTCAAAATCAGGGTTGAACCATCTCTATTTCCTCTTTCCTGGTTAAAAAGAATCAATCTTTTTAGAGAGAAATGGTTCCTCCATCTGAGCTCACCTGTCACCCACCAAGCACAGAATTGCAGCTCCAGGAGGTATTTGATTGGGATTTTTCTTTCTATTTTTCTTTATCCCCCTTTTAAAATTCACCTCCCGGTGCCAAAGACAGGGAAAACCCACATGTCCCAACATTTCCATGCCTGGCAATGCCCCCTCCCGTGTGGATGTTCAGCACTGAGGGTTTGGTGCAGCACAGGGTGAGGATGAGGAAGGGGGAGGCAGAGCTGGGAGCACCGGGAGGAGCAGGGATGCTGCAGAGGGGGATTTTCCCCCCGATGGGCGCACAGCCAGAAGACCCCAAAGGGATTATAAATAATATAAATCTATAAAAAGAAATAAAACCTATTTATAAAAATTTTTAAAAATACATAAAAATAACGATCATCCTCCCAAAAAATCAGGGAAAACTGAATGAGACACCGTGAGCCAGTGGCACCGGCGGGGACACGGTGGCACAGCCTGGCGTGTCCCTCGCTGTCCCCAGCAGGACGCCGCCATTCAGACGCAAACAAGGCGATTAATTAAACATAAAGCCTCGCTTTTACCCCCGCGTTTTCACCTCCGCTGCTCTCCGCTCACATTTTTCTGGCCTGCTGCGTTTCTTCATGCCCCAGATAACTGCGGGAGCCTCATCCCCGCCGCTCCCGGCAGCCGCCTGCTCCTCTTCCATTTTTCATGAATTTCTTGCTCTGCTCGCTCCGAGCCTCGCCCGGGACCAAGGGGGCTCTTTGTCTCTGGCTCCCTTTGCTTTCCTGCACAGGGAGGCAAATCCAGGCCCTGTGCTGGAGCTGCATCCCAGGAACGCTGATTTCTGCCCCCTTCCCTGCCGGCAGTGAGCGGAGTTTGGGGTTGGAGGTGTTCCTGCTTCATTTCCCAGGGAGAAATTGGTAAAACCAGTTGGTAAAAGCATCTCCGTGGGGAGATGGAGAAATGGCCTTTTCCAGGCTCTTCTGGGTGAAATTGCCTTGCAGACAGCTCTGATAAGCTGGGAGGAAATAGATTTTATAAATTATGTTTAAGGTCCATTCCCAAAGCCAAACCTTTCCATGATTACAAGATCCAAAATCTCAGACTGGGGTAGTTCAAAGGCTCCCATTAACTTCTGACATTCCCAGATTTCCAGACCCTGCAGCTCTCCTGCCCCTCCCTCCAGACCCTGGGTGAGGAGCAGGACTGTGGAGAAGCCACTGGTGGGGGATCCCTTGCAGGCTGTGGAGCAACAGCCTGGAGCCAGCTGGAAATGGGAAATCAGGTCAGGAAGCAGCTCCCGGGCAGGAGATGGGTGAGGCATGGCCATACCTTGCTCTTTTCCCATCCCTTCTCCCAGAGAGGATGGCTGGAGGCAGCAGAGCCGAGTGGGATCCGGATATGCAGGCCCAGAAAAGCAAATTTTTGCCCTCTCGTCTTTGCCACACAGGAATTACACCGGGAGTTATAAAAACCTGACCAATCAACTCTGGGTTCTGAACTGCTCCATGTCAGGAAAGGATAGAGCAGCAGAATCAAGATTTATGGAAGATAAAAAATATTTTAGGAGGAGCCATTTGTTCTGTTCCATATCCCATAAAATCCCCATTATTCATCCCCCCACTCAGCCATTCTGCAAATGAAGAGGCAAAGCTTTAAAACACACATAGCAGCAGCTTTTTAGGTCACTTGGAATTGCCCCGGGGAAGCCAAAGCCTCAGGATTCTAGTTGGGAAAATGGCTCCAGGGTTTAGGAAAGCTTTTGGAGGGTTCCAAAGGATAACCCAGCAGGACTGGAATTGCTGATCCTGGCATGGGCAGCCTCTGCTCCAGAAGATCACATCCAGGTCTGGTCAGGAAAATGCGATGTAGAAGGAATTCCTGGCTGTGAGGGTGGGCAGGCCCTGGCACAGGGTGCCCAGAGCAGCTGTGGCTGCCCCTGGATCCCTGGCAGTGCCCAAGGCCAGGCTGGACAGGGCTTGGAGCAGCCTGGGACAGTGGGAGGTGTCCCTGCCTGTGGCAGGGGTGGGATGGGATGAGCTCTAAAGCCCCTTCCCATCGAAACCATTCCATGATTTCCTTTTCCATTCTAAAATAAATCAGGCCAAGAAGGCACAGGGGGAGTTCCAGGGAGGAGTAGGAATGGGTTTTTGCCTCATATCCTTTAATGGCAACTTCACACAGGATGATTTTACATTCCCTCTGGTTTCTTGCTTTGCAGCCAGAAAGAAAAAACACCCAGGGCTGCAGGGAAGCTGCAGCATTTGGGATCTCCCACCCTGGAGCCCTGTGGCTGATCCCTTGTACCACCTGGAGGATTAGCCCTGCCTCCACCCCGGATTTTTGGAGGGCTCTCTCATCCCAGAACATCCCTGGGGTGCCCTGATCTGACCCTTGGCTCCATTGACCATCCCGAGGTGCAGAGGGGACAGGAGGGTCTCGGCTCCCTGGGCACTGTGGGGACCTGATCTTTGCATTGTGGGCAATTCCAGGGCCATCCCTTCCTCTGGAAAAGCTCCTGGTGCCACGGGGACCTTCCCTTTCTGCACGGGCAGCCCTTGGCGAGCCCTGGAGCGGATCCCGAGCCACTGGTGGGTGCCAGGGCTGCACACCCTCATCCTCCCCCGTGTGCCAGGCTTTTGGGATGCTCCCTGGATTTTTGGGATGCTCCGGAGGCAGAGATCCCGCTAGAGGGTGCTGGGAATCTCCTAAAGGCTCTGCCTGCTCCTGGGCCACCCCTGCCAGGTCATTCCCTCCCTTGGCTTCCCTCTCTCCTGATTTATGTCCAGCACAGCCGGAGCGGTCACAGCTTTGCACTGGTTTTGCTTCATGGCCCCACTTTCTCTTTTTTTTTTTTTTTCTTTTTTCTCCTCGAGTAAACACAACCAACAAAAGGAGTGAGCCCGAGCAGGGGATGGGGATCACGGGCTGGGATATTCCCAGCCCCCTGAGCACCCAACGAGCCCTGGCACACAAGGAGAGATCCCTTCCCCGCCCCAGAAGAACTGAAAAATATTCCCCCCATCTCTGGACCACCTCCCAGTCCCTGAGAGCCTCTCAGAGGACATTTATGGCCCTTTTTGGGGGGAGGGGGGGTGTCCCCCTGGATGTCACAAGGGATGGAACTTTGTGTGACACACATCCAGATGAGATAAAGGTTTGATCCGACGTGAATTATAAACTAAAAATGAGAATTTTCCCTTTCCTCCAATGTTTTCAGAGTTCCAGCCCAGTGAGATGGTGATAAAAGTAATGAATTCTAATTAATATCTATTAATTCATCACGTTGAGCAGGCTATTAAGATTTCTTTTTCTGATAGACTGTACAGATAATCAGATTAATTGAATTTAATTATATCTGTGGAGGAGGGGAGAGAGAATTGGACACAGGGAAAAGTGGGACTTAGCTGAGTTTTCCAGTCAGCTGGGAACCCCACAGGAGCTGGAATCAGCTGGAATTCCATGGATTTTGTTCCTTGGCTCTTTAGATAAATTGGAATGATGGCTCCAGCTCCAGCCATTAACTCTGCCAAGGTCACCCCCAGGCCCTGTCCCCAAGTGTCACCCCCCAGAGCTGTGAAACCCCTGAAGGGATGGGCACTCTGGGGCTGGATGAGCTTTTCTGTGGAGAAATCCTCCCACATATCCGACCTGGGCCTCCCCTGGCACAGCCTGGGGCTGTTTCCTCTCTCCCTGTCCCGTGTGGTGGATGCCACTTGTCCCTGGTTGGGGTGGAGTGAGCACTGCCTGCCTGGGGAGATGCTGCACCTCCTCCAGGAAAGCTCATCCGGGGCGAGTCCGAGCTCTGTCGGGAATGAAAGCCCTTGGAAGGACTTCCCATCCACCAGAGCCACCAAGATCCCAAATCCTGGCACTGCTCTTGTCCCAGGCTCCTCCCGGGCCAGAGGGAAACAGGCGGGAGGGAAGTCAGCAGACATTTCTCCAGAAATGATTCCTTCTCCCACCTCCAAACGCTCCTGGCAGGAGAAAGAGGACCCAGGCAGGCTCTGGGGCATGAGGGCCAGGAAGAACTGGCAGAGAACTCCCCTGGGAGTGTCCAGCACATGTGAGATGTCCCTTTGTCATTCAGGGCAGGGCTGATCTCCCTGACCCCTCCTGGCACGGGCCTGGAGCCACCTGGGGACAGCAGCACATCCCAGTCACTGTCACCTCCACCCTTCCAAGGGGAATCCCTGCCATGAGGGCCTGGAATGAGATGGGCTTTAAGGTCCCTTCCTATCCAGGGTTTGGGGATTTTTGATCCTTCTCTCAACTTTGAAAAGATAAATTGTCCATTCAGGAAGTTCCAGAGCCCTGTCCCCGTGCCAGGCTCAGTCCCTGCAGGGCTCTGCTCTCCCCAGCCACCCTCAGGGGAAGAGTTATCCCAACCTGGCCTGGGATCTGGGCAGTTGATGCAGGGAGATGAGAGCTGTGCTCCAGAGCCCCTTCCAAGCACAAGGAATGCTCCCCTCCAGCCCTGTGTCCCTGGGAGCACTGGCACTGCTGGATCTCTCCAAGTCACGAGGCACACGGGCACGTGGCCAGGGAAATGGGCCAACAAATTTCCCTGGCACAGTGCTGGGGGAGGGATGAGCCTTCCAAAATCCATCCCTGCCTGGCAAAGTGACATTGATGCTCCTGGGCCTGTCCCTGTCCAGCTGCAGACACAGGCAGTGAACGCTTCCTGCACGGCCAGCAGGGCTGGGATCGATGTTCCCAGCACAGCTCCAGCTCCTGGCTGGGCTGGCCCTCGCCTGGGGCTGGCTCTGGGCTTGTCCTTGACCCGCTGAGACTCTGGGAAAGCAGTTCAGGGGACAAAGGGACAGGGACTCTGTGCTAAAGGGTGAGGGAAGGAGTGGCAAGGACAAGCCATGGACCCGTTTGGGCTGGAGATCACAGAATCCCCGAGCCTGGAAAAGCCCTCTGGGACCATCAAATCCAACCATTCCTCCAGCTCTGACCCACGTCCCCAAGTGCGACCTCTCAGGGCCTTTAAATCCCTCCAGGGATGTGACTCCACCACCGCCCTGGAAAGACTTTTCCAGTGCTGGGCAACCCTTCCTGAGAAGAGATGAGTGAAGAAGAGAAGGATCTCAGCACTCTCCTGCAACTGCTCTAAGCTGGGACACCCGAAATTCTGTGAGGCTGAGTCCTTCCCATTTGTAGGAGAGGATGGGGAGGGCACCCCTGGGTTTGCTCTGGGGGATTTCCTGCTGCCCAGGCAGATCCCCCTGTTCCCTGTCCCTGCACCAGCAGCATTCCCAGCCAGGTGGAACCTCCCTGCCCGGGCAGTGCCTTGGCAGAGCCTGAGGAACAGACTGGCTGCACCAGGTACCCACAGGTCCCTCCTGTCACCCACCTGCCACCTCCTCCCTTCTTCTTATCCCATCTCAGCTGTGTCTCATTGAGCAGCACCTAAATAAACCTTCTGTGCATAAAAATCCAAGGGTTTGTGGGGAGTTTGGCAGCCCAGGTTGTTCCCAGCTCACTGTGTGCATGATCCTCATCCCAGAAATCCCATGGGGTTCTCACAAGGGGTTTTTTTAACCCATCAATTTTTGTTTGCTGGAGCTTTCCGTGGATCCTGCAGAGGATCCAAGCATCCATAGGTGTTGGAAAAGATAAAAGTTCGACAAGAAAGTTTCACAGATATGTAAGGCTAGCAGAAGGCTCTCTGAATGTAGAATTTAAAAATAAAATAGAAATTAAAGCAAGTTTTTATCTAGAAGAATAAAGGGTGTCTAAAGTTAGAATTCCATGTTACTGGACAACTAAGAAAGCAGAGAATAAGTCGAGTCAGAAAGAGGTTTTATGGCTGGAGCAAAAGATACGTTGACCACAAACAAAGAAGATGTTTTTACCAAGCAGAAATAGGTCTTAGAGAAGCAAAAGATACCATAGGCAAACAAAACCCACGTTTTTACCAAGTAGAAACAAAGGCTAAGGATTTTCCACTGCAAGAAAACAAGTTAAGCCTAAACTATAACATAATATGCTAATATCAGTAGTGATGATAGGCTATAGGTAAATGTAAAGGTGTTGTGTGTGATGCTGATTGGTTTCTATGTATTAAGATGCTTGGCAAATAAAACTACCTAATGCATTGTAACAGAACCAGTGTGGCTTCAGGCTTGTCTACAGGTTGTATAGAACTGTGGCAGCTTTTAGGCCAGGCTCTGTCACCCCCTGTGATCCAGGACTGTGCAATAAGCAGCATTTTGGGAAAGAGCCGCCCGCCATCCCCGCATCTCTCTCGTCTGGCTCTGACACAGAGCGAGAAGGCAAAAGCCAAGGGACCCTCCCCAGGAAAAGGCTGGACTCACTGGGCTCTCCTGGGAGCAGAATCCAGTCTGGAGAGTTCCCTTGGAGGGAAAAATCCTCCAGAGTGATGGCAGGGAGTGCAAGGCAGACACACCAGAGGGCTTGGTGTGCCACTGGGTCCATGCTGCTTCTCAGGAGATGTTCCTGCTCTGGCCAGGCCATTCCTCACCCCTTTCCCTCCGAGGCTGAAATATTCCCAACCCAGCTCCAGCTGACAGCTCTGGCCTGAAATCCAGCGGTGTCTGTGGTCCTTAATCAGGATTTTAATTGCCCAGCTTGGAAGAGGTCACAAGGAAAGGTCTGGGTGAGACACCTGTGCTTCAGGGTGAGCAGCTCCAAAGGGTCCATCCAGGAATGAGATGGGATGGACGCACACTCATTCATTTCTCTTGGCAAATCCTGCCTGGGATGGAAGCAGGTCCCTGGCACAGCATTTCCATCATCCCTGGAGTGACAATTTCAGTCCCACCAGAGCCAGGAAACCCTCCCGTGGGGAGGCCACCAAACCCCGGCTCCTCCGGGAGCAGTCTCCAGCTCTGCCCTCACCCTCCCGAGCTCTCCTGGGCTGCGTGGCCGGCCGGCCCCCCTAATGAGAAGCCAATTAAAGCGCCCCGCTAAGCAGAGCCTTTCTCCTGCCCTGTCCAACCCGATCTGTCACCGAAAAGCTGCAATGACCGCGGCAGCCGCTGCTAAAAATGGCCCAGATCAGATGTGCCGGTGAATTATTGAAGGAGCCTCCGACTCCAGCAGGGTCTCACGGGTGTGGCCGCTGCGTCCCCGGGGCTGCAAAGCCACCTGAGCCCCGGGCAGAGGCAGATTAACCCCTTGGACAGGAGCCGGCAGCGGCTGGAGCCTCCAGGATCTTGGTGGAGAGGCGGGGAGAGTGCAGAGCCTCAGCCACAGCCGCACAAAGGATGTCACTTCTGTCGCTTCTGTCGCTTCTGTCGCCTCTGTCGCTTCTGTCGCTTCTCTTTAGCCTCAGGCGCTCGGAGCTCCGAGCTCCCGGCGGATCGGGGCGGCTCCGGGAGGAGGGAGGTGAAGGAAAAGAGGAGAAGAGGGGGTTTAGGGATGCTGCGGGAGCTTTATGGAAATCCGGGACCCTGCACGGGGTCAGTGATTCAGGGCTGGGAGCCCTTTCAGCCCTGAGCTCTTCTCACCCCGAACATCATCAATTAAGGGTGATTTAATTTAAATAATAATAATTTTAATAATCATTAATTTTAAATAACCCCAGAGAGGAAAACCCTGCACAGGGGGAGAATGAAGGAGGAATGAGGATGGGGAAGAGGGAGGCAGAGCTGGGAGCACCGAGAGGAGCAGGGATGCTGCAGAGGGGGATTTTCCCCCTGATGGGCACACAGCCAGAAGACCCCGAAGGGATTAAAAAATAATTCAGTGCCCCAAACCTATAAAAACAATGCAGTGCCCCAAATGTCCTAAAAATAATTCCGTGCCCCACAGGAGTCTGGCACTGAGGGATTCTGTTGCCTTTTTAGGACTTTTTAGCTCCACTTTGTTTAAGGATGAAAGATTCCTGCCTCCAGTCCTGGCTGGTGAATCACGGCCGTGGCACTGAGGAATCCCAGCCTCCGTGTGGACCCTTCTGACATCCATGAATTAGGGGATTTTTCCTCTGTTGAGCATTCCTGCCTCCACAAAGGCGATTCCCTTTGTTATCTCTGGATAAGGAAGGGATGGAGCAGCATCAGTGCTCTGGGATAACATCCTTGCAGCGTGATGGGTCACAGGATCCTCATCCCAGCACGGCTCACAATCCATTTATTACACTTTGGACTTTTTTAGCTGGGGAAAAGTCAGGCAATGGAAACATTTGTGTCTCGCTTCCAGTTTACACTCCTCGGTCCTTGAAAATGCAAATTTAAGGAGCCTTCGAGGAGTTTTGGGGCAGTTTTAGCAGTGCTGGGGAGTGGACAGGACCCTCTGGCTGGGGATGAGGAGGATGAGGCACCCTGGGGTGAAGGGATTTGTGTCCAAGCTCGGAAAACATGGGAATAACAGCCAGGAAGTGATGCCAGGGCCATCCTTGCAATCACTCTGTGGAATCCCAGAGTGGACACAAACAAACCCTCGTTAAACCCTTCGCTGCCTTCTCTTGGGATGGAGATGAATCATCTGCCACTCTTGTGGTTGATAAAAGTCTCCAGAAGCCAGAGAGGGACCCAAATTCCTGCTCCACTCTTCTTGGAAGGACTTGTAAAAGCTGCTTTATAAAACCTCCTGGCAGCTTCTCCTGAGTTTCCAGGCCCCCTGATCACTTCCATGGTGCCAAACCTCTTCCCCTTCCCTGGAGATCCCATTCCCAGTTGCCTCTGGACACATCAGCAATGGCCTGGATGATTTCCATGATTTCCACATCAGCTCATGGGAATATTGGCACCAATTTGGGTGCAATTTGTCCCCTATGAGCCTCAGGCAAAGCACAGAGGCAGCTGGGAAAAGGGAAAGGGAAAGGGAAAAAAGACCAGGATGTGCCATCGTTGCTCCTGTCATTGGGCCTGTCCTGGGCTCCCATCCCAACTCTCCCAGCACAGCCTCCAGGATAAATTGGTTTAAATTGGATTTTAGGAAAAATTTCTTCATGGGAAGGTTTGTCCAGCCCTGGCACAGCTGCCCAGGGTGGAAGCACTGGGCTGGACCTTGAACTTGGATCATAATTGGGGTCACAGCATCTTCCACAGACAGGGAGTTGTGAGCCAACAGAGCCGAAAATTCCCTGGGAATTCTTCTATGAACTTGGAGTTACATTGGATCAAACCTCCAGAAAAGTGGGACAAAACCACACTGGATTTCATCCCAGTCCCAAAAATCAAACAGGCTCACAGTGGCTAAATTCTCTCCCAGGCAAATTTCAAAGATGCTTCAAGTTGAGAAAATCTCCATCATCCATCCATCCTTCCATCCCTCCATCCATCCAACAAATTGGTCCCATCTATAAATATATCCCACAAAGTATCCACAGGGAAGAGTTTCTACAATGTATGGGAAAATAATCAAACAGTCCTGGGATACATGAAAACAGCAAGAGAAACCCAAACAGAAAAATTCCTTGGATGTGAGTGCCCAAACTCAGGGATTTGATTTGTAGGAGGAGAAGAAATTGCATCTTCTGCTCTTACAAAATTTAACGGGGACAAAAATCCATGATGAACTCAGGCCAGCTGTCAGAGAATGCTGGGATTTAAGCTTCATCGGACTTCCAGGAAATGTGTAAATATTCGGATGTGGTTTGGAGTTGTCCGAACAACATCCGAATTTTCCTAGGTTTACAGAAAATTGGATTTTTCAAGTAAACTGAGAGGAGCTGGATTCTCTTTCATTGCTTGGTTTTTCCAGCCTGGACAAACAGGCTGCCACAACAGCCTAAGCTCCTTATGACCCCACTGGTGTCATCCCTACCTTGGGAAAGGGGATTTCAGTCCCTCCAGTCCCCTCCACAATATAAAATCATCCAAGGAATAGCAAGAGTTTGGCTGCTGTAGGGGTTTTGCTGGCTGGATTTGGAATTATGGATTCATGGAATGGTTTGTATTGGAATGAACCTCAAAGCCCATGCCAGTCACACCCCCTGCCATGGGCAGGGACACCTCCCACTGTCCCAGGCTGCTCCAAGCCCTGTTCAGCCTGGCCTTGGGCACTGCCAGGGATCTAGGGGCAGCCACAGCTGCTCTGGGCACCCTGTGCCAGGGCCTGCCCACCCTGCCAGGGAACAATTCCTGCCCAATATCCCATATACATCCCCATTCTTTTAGTTTAAAACCGTTCCCCTTGACCTGGCACCATCTGGCAGTGTTAGACGTTCCTCTCCATCCTTTTTTACAAGCCCCGCTGCATGCCCAGGCCATGGCCAGGGTGCCCCCGAATTCCCCATCAGCTCCGGCCGGTACCAGAGCGAGGAGGATGCGGGGACAGGGATGGGGGGACGGGGATGGGGGGACGGGGATGGGGGGACGGGGATGGGGGGACGGCGGGGGCCGGTCGGGCGGAGGCGGAGGGAGGCGGGGGAAGGCGGAGGGAAGGCGGTCCCGGGGACAGCGGGGGACGGCGCTCGCCGCCTTCCCGGCCATAAAACGGCGGGGCCAGCGCTGGGCGGGCGGAGAGGAGCGGCGAGGAGCGGAGCGGCACGGCGGGGAGCGGCACGGAGGGGAGCGGCACGGAGCGGAGCGGCACGGAGCGGAGCGCAGCGGAGCGGCCGGGCCGCCCTGCCCAGGTATCGGGGGCGGCGGGGTCGGGGTCCCCCGGCCGGGGAGCGCCAGGGCTGAGCCGGGCTGTCCCCGCCGCTGTCCCCGCTCATGTCCCCGCCGGCTGCGCGCCTGGGGCGGGCAGAGGGGACAGGGGGGACGCTCTCCCTGTCCCCCCCGAGCCCCCAGCCCACCGCGGGCAGCCCCCCCAGCCTCCTCCAGCCTGGACAAAGGGATGCGAGCTCCGGGCACGGACGGCTCCTGCCCGCTGGGCTGTGCCATGGGCATGGAATCGCCAGGGAAAGGGACCCAGAGGCACCGCGGGAGGGGCTGGGAAGCCGGGACCGCGCTGATCCTCTTTCCATCCTTCCGTCTCTTCCTTGCCCAAGTCACTCCCTGTGCAAAGACGATCCTCCCTGTGAGCCGGGAGGAGGAGTGTGGCCGTGAGAGGCTGGCTCAGCTCTGTCCCCGTGCCCAAAAGTGCCCACAGAGTTCTATCTTTGTCCTTTGATTGCTCCGAATTTTGTGTTGGGATCCTTTGGAGCAGCTCCTGGGAATCTTTGCGGCAGGACACGGGGACGGGGCGAGACTTTGGGCTGTTCTTGGGTGTGGGACCAGTCTCGGGGGGTCCCAGCCTCCGAGCAGACCCGGGGCAGCACTGAGATCACCCACGGAGGGGGCAGAGCTGGAGGTCAGCCCAGGGAACCTCTTCCCTCCGTGGTCTCCCAAATGCCTGCACAGAGCACGGCATGGATCCAGGCTCCGGCTGCTGAGCCAGGTTTATGTAAGCTGCTGATTTGCAGTGTCAAGAGACATCCAAGAACCGGCTTGCTTTTGGAAAATGTATAAATCCGTGGCATCTGCTCCCAGGCTGTAGCAGCAGACCAGGATTTGTCTTGGTCCCAGCCCCTTGGAGAGGTTCTGCCAACTCCCAGCTTGGCTGCGAGTCCGCGTTGAGCACTTTCCAGGAGCAAGGACAGAGCAGGAGTGACAAAAGGCTCTGTCTCCCTGCCCCTCTGTCCTTCAAGGCACTGGTGCCGCTTTTCCCCAGCCCCGGGCTGCTCCTTGCGTCGCTCCACAGCCCCTCCAGCCCCGCTCTGCGGGGCCCCTGCGCCGGGAGCTCCTCCCTTGGCAGCTGCGGCTGCCGGGTCCCCAGGGTGTGACAGCCCTGCCTTTCCTGTTGTTGACAGCAGCCCCGGTCCCCGCACCTTCCCGGGCAGAGGGGCTGAGCCTCTCTGGGGAGCTCAGCTGGAGATGGCACGGTCAGACCACGGGCAGCGTGCCAAGGAAGGGGAGGTGGCTTTGGATAATGCTGCCTGTTCCAAGAGCCAGGGACTGGGCCAGATGACTTCCAGACTCCTGGAGAGACAAGGATCCGGTCCTGTCCTGCCTGCTGACCCAAAATCACACAGTTAGTGGTGGCTTGGCAGTGCTGGGTTGGACTCCATGATCTTAGAGAGCTTTTCCAATCTAAACACTTCTATGATTCCACGTGTGATCTGGCTTGGGATCCTCTCCAATCACTTGGGATCACGGCAGTGGCTTGAGGCCCCTTGGGATCTCCTGCAATCAGTTGGGATTGTGGCAATGGCTTGATCCCCCTTGGGATGCCCTGCAGTCAGTTGGGATCAGGGCAGCGGGCTGTGTTTTCTGGCAGTTTTATCACGGTTCTGACCTGTCTGTGCCGCAGGTGGGAGCAGCGGGAGCTCACCATGGCCCTGGCAGACCCCGCGGGCTGCGCCAAAGGCGGCGAGGACAGCAACCCCTTCCCTGACATCATCGAGCTGAACGTGGGGGGGCAGGTGTACATCACCCGGCACCCCACGCTGGTCAGCGTGCCCGGCTCGCTGCTCTGGGAGATGTTCACGCAGAAGGACGTGCGCTCGCTGGCCCGCGACAGCAAGGGCCGCTTCTTCGTGGACCGGGACGGGTTCCTGTTCCGCTACGTCCTGGACTACCTGCGGGACCGGCAGCTGGTGCTGCCCGAGCACTTCCCGGAGCGTGGCCGGCTGCAGCGCGAGGCCGAGTACTTCCTGCTGCCCGAGCTGGCGAAGCTGCTGGCACCCAAGCTCAGCGAGCAGAACTCCCTGGGGGAGGACGCCTGCCAGAGTGACCCCGAGGAGCTGTCCCCTGGTGCCGACCCTGCCCGCAGCCTGGCCTCGGCAGCGCCGCCCAGCACCGCGCCCGGCGCTGCCGGCGCCGAGGGCCGCAGGGCCGGCTTCATCACCATCGGCTACCGCGGCTCCTACACGCTGGGCAGGGACAGCCAGACAGATGCCAAGTTCCGCAGGGTGGCCCGGATCATGGTGTGCGGCAAGACCGCGCTGGCCAAGGAGGTCTTTGGGGACACCTTGAACGAGAGCAGGGACCCGGACAGGCCCCCGGAGCGGTACACGTCCAGGTACTACCTCAAGTTCACCTTCCTGGAGCAAGCCTTTGACAAACTGGCCGATGCCGGCTTCCACATGGTGGCCTGCAACTCCACAGGCACCTGTGCCTTCGCCCACGAGCAGACGGACGACAGGATCTGGACCTCTTACACCGAATATGTTTTCTATCGTGAGTGACACAAAACCAACCCTCCGCCAACCAGCCGCTGACTGTCCCTTTCCCATCCCGTGCTGGCTGTGGCCTAGAAGGTAGAGATCCGTCCCCGAATCCCGGCGTCCTCCCTTTGCCTCCTTTTCAGTTGGTTCTTGTGTTTCTCTCCCTCCTCCTTGCTCCACGTTGAACCTGCCCAGCTCCTCCTTGTAGCAGCTGCTGACCACCAACCTTCCTCCCTCTCTCCGACCTCTTCAGCTGCTCCCAACCCTCCCTGGATGTGTGGACTCGGACGCTGCTGCGGACGTGGGCTGGGTGGGAGGGGTGGGACCCGCTGGACACTGCTCCGGGCTGGCGCTCCTGCAGCTGGATGGGCTCGGACACTGGACTGGGCTCTCTGTCCCGTGCAGCTCCGTGGGATCCTGCTGCACACGCTGACCTGCCAAGGGGGCTGGGAGAAGAATACTTGGGATAAGGACACAGGGAAGCAGAGCCGGGGAGGGGGTGGGAAGTTGCAGCCTGGCAGCACGTCTGGATTGGCAGGAGCCCTGTAAGCGGCTTAGCCTGAGACTGGCAGCGCTTGGGAAGGGGAGAGGCTCCCCCTGCGCTTACAGCTCTCAGCTGAGACATGGCCACGGCTCCAGGATGCCTCGGGGGGGATTTTGGGGGGGATTTTTGGGAGGGTGGGAAGGGCAGATGTTCCATGAGGGAGGTGGAGGGGAGCGGGGAAGGCTTGATGTGCTCGGGGGTGTAAAATGCTTATACAGGTCTCCAACTCCTTGGAGCCTTGTCAGCCAAAAAGTCCCTTCATTTTTTTCTTGGGAGCACAAGGGGAGTCACAGGGATGAGGTTGGAATGCTCTGGTGGGGATCAGGCCACAGCTTCACCCAGGAAAGGGAATTGTGGCCATTTTGGTGATCTCCTGTGAGGTGTTTCCAATCCCAGCTCCCCACGCCCTCCCGGGACTGGGGCTGCTGCTGCTCTCCCCCACAGGGCAGTGTGGGATAAGGGGACAGCCCGCAGTGGCCGTGTGCCCACGTGCCCAACTGGCACAGGGCAGAGGAGCTTTGGGGAAGGGGTTCCAAGAGGAGAAGGAAGGAGGCAACACAAAGTTATCAGAGCCTCTGTGCTCTGCCCCTCCTGACCCTGCTGGGCAGGACCCCAGGCCACCACATCCCCAAGGCCAGCCCCAGCTCTGCACACGGCCTTAGCCTGCAGGAGAGGTGACCCTGATGTCCCTGTCTGCTGCCTGTGCCTGTCCCCTGGTGCTCTGCCACCCATCCCTGGCATCCACTACCCATCCATGACACCCACCATCCCCCCAAGGCACCCACCATCCATCCCTGGCACTCACCCTCCATCCCTGCTCCTGCACCCTCCATCCCTGCTCCTGCACCCTCCATCCCTGCTCCTCTACCCTCTATCCCTGCTCCTCTACCCTCCATCCCTGCTCCTCCCTCCCCATCCCTGCTCCCACCACCCACCCCAGCCCCTGTGAAGCTCCTGGAGCAGGAGCTGCAGGATCTCCTCCCTGGCTGCTGGACACATCCAAGGGGCCATTCCTGCTTGGGATCCATGTGGGAGGAAGGTTTGCAGCTTCTGAGAGGAGGGAGGGCTTTGGGGCCAGCAGAAGTTTCAAACCAGGTTCTCCCTCTCTCCTGAAGAAGGGGAAGGCAAAAATGGTATTTTGACATTTTTCATGGTCCTGTTCCTCATTCCAACAACCTCTGGAAGAGGAAATGACAACCAGCTTAAGAAAAGACAAGAAAAAGGAACTTGAGCTCTGTGTGCACACAAAGAAAACATTTAAATAAAGGGGGAGGGGACCTGCATTCCACATTTGCTTTATTTTTTTGAACTCAAGATTTTCCTAAGTAGTATTGGGAAAAGAAATTGCTGCCTTGTGGGAAATGGGGCTGTTTTGATGTTTTTCCCCACTGGAACTGGGCTGAAAAATTGATCTCCAGGGAGGAGGAATTTTTTGCCTGAGGGAGAAACCAGAAAGGCAAAGTCACCATTCCGGGGGTTTTGATGTGGCAGGTTCTGGGGTCGGGGCTGCTCAGCCCAATCCCCCACAGGAAACACGAGCAGGGGTTTATTCCTGAACCCTTTCAGAGCCCAATTTTCCTGGAAACTGAGATTTCATGGAAAAATCCATCTCCACAAAAATGCACCTGATTTGGGGTTGCTCCTTTTCCTTGAATACACTTATTTATAGGAAAAGTGTCCTTGTTGTGCTCGGGATGAGAACCTGGCTCATTTGATCCCCAGGAAAGACCTTGGATCAAATGGATCAAATTTGCTGGGGAATGGTGGCATGGAAAAGCATCTCAGTGAGGTCTCCTCTGAACAAGGTGGGGAGAACCAGGCAGGGAATGGCTGGAGTGAGCTGGGAGCTCTCAGGGCCTCAGGGAGACAGTGGAGAGCCAATTCCCTGATGTCACCTGGTTTTTCTGGGAATATTCCCCTCTTTCTGTGACCCCCAGACCTCGAGCTCCTGCTGGGCCATCCCCTGGGCTTGTCCAAACACCCAGACCTGCTCTGCTTGTTCTGTCCCTGTGCTCCCCCTGAGCATCTCCACTCCCAGGGAAAACCCAGCCTTGTCCAGCTCCTCCTCTGCTGGATTTGGGGGTGGTTTTTCCTTCCCACCAGGAGGACAGGACCCTGCTCCTCAGCTTTCTGCCAGTGCAAACCAGGTTAAACCAAGCTCCAGGTGCTGCTGGAGGTGCTGGTGGTAGCATCCCTCTTTTCCAGGAGGTCCATCCTCCCCATCCGCTGCCTTTCCAGGGCTGGGGAGAGGTTTGGGGTGGCCCAGCCCAGCCCTGGGAGTGCTGGCACCCGAGGGCAGCACGTGGGCAGAGCACACCTGGAGCAGGGGGGATTATCCACGTTGATGTCCGGGAAAACCGTGGCTGGGAGGGATCCCCAGGATTATTTTAATCTGCCCTGCACTGAGCACTCAGCAGCTCTTCTCATCCTGCTGGGAGTGAGAGCTGGATGGAGTTTGGGATGGGTTTGGGATGGGATTTGAGGTCCTGATGTCCCGAGGGGTGCGCAGGCAGCAGATCCCTGTGGATGCCTGGGGCAGGGCCTGCTCTCCTTGCAGAGCTCAGCACACACCGAGGAATGTTCCCATGAAAAGCTCCCAGCTCCCCAAGGGTGTTTTCCCCAAGAGGGAACATAACCCAGCCTCTCATTTCGAGATTCCCAGAAAATCCCTCATCCCAAAATAAAACCCCTGGTGGGAGGGAGGCAGAGCAGGAGCTGGGGCTGGCTCTGCCTTCCCAGGCAGGCACCTGCCCACAAATTGCCGGTTGCTCCTCACAAAAACTGAGCTTAAGGAAAAGCCGAGCCCCATCTGTCTCCAGCAGGCACTTCTGCCACCCCTGGAGAACATCTGGAAGCACTTTGCGTCCTCGGTGTGGCTCCAGCCCCTCTCCAGGGGGACCCTTTGGGGGCAGAGGTTCCCAAAGCTGAGCTCTCCCCGTCCATGGAGCAGCTCAATCCCATGGACTGGGAAGAGGACAGGGAGGGGCCTGTGGGGTCAGAGAGGCCAGAGGGGGGCACAAAAATCCCATTCCCAGTCCTGAAATCCCATCCTGCCATGGGAGACTCCACAAAAACCCAAGGGATTTGTTGGAATGTGGCAATAGAAAGGATTTGGTGATGGAGGAGCAGGAGAGGGGAGAAGCAGCTGGAAGTTGGAACCAGCCTCTCCCTCTCTCAGATAACCAGGAAATGCTTTGGCTTGGTGAAGACCTCAAAGCTCATCCAGTCCATTCCCACCCCCTGCCAGAACCAGGGACAATTTCCACCATCCCAGGCTGTTCCAAGCTCCCTCCAACCTGACCCAAATCTTATTAATTTTAAAAATAACCCCCCCAAAATTCCCTTTAATGACATGGGCATCCAGCACCAGGAAAAACTACTGGAGAGAGGGGAGATTTTACCATTCCTGGTGCAGAAACTGCAGCCTGGATGCTTTGTTTGGGAAGGGTTTAACAAAACACGGGTTTAGGCTCAGCTTAACAGCTACAGCTGCTGTGTTCTGACCACAGAGAGGCCTCTGGGGCTCCTTCCTGGGGCTATGGGGAGCAGGAGAGGGAAAGCAGATGAGTTTGGGTCTTTTGGGACTTTTGGGAGCCCTTGGATGTGTTGGATTCCGGTGAGTGCTGCAGAATTTGCCAAATAATTCTTGTCCAGCCTGCGCAGACAGTTTGTGCTGAGCTGAAGCAGGCTGGACTTGGGGATGGCCAGGTGGTTTTCTTCAAAGGCCCTGGCAGTCCAAAAAGTTTTCCTTCATTCCAGGTGATGGATGGCTGGGAATTATGCTCCCCCCGCTGCTCCGGGAGGGCCGGGCAGGATCTGAGGGAAGGATGTTCCTGCAAATAACCTAAACCAAATTCCACCTAAATCACTTTGGAGTCAGAGCCCAACCTCTGCATCCCAAATGTTTGCTGCCCGTCCTTTCCCTACTCCAGGATAAATCCCGGCAGGATGAATCCACAGGGATGCAGAGCCCAACAGCATCCTTAAAGGATTAACCCTTCCTTCACCCCCACCCTAAAAACTCCTATCAGGAATAAATTTCAGGTCCCTTCCCACCCAAACCAGTCTGGGATTCCATGATCTGGAATTCTGAAGGGAGATGGAGCCTGGCCTTGTCCTGTCCCATCTTTCCAAGGATCCCTGTGGGAAGCAGGGAGGAGGAGCACCTTGTTCCCTGGACATGATATCCCTGGAATGTTCCTCCCAGGGAAGAACAGCCCCTTCCCACCAGGAGCAGGCATGAGGGGCTGCAAATTCTGGGGCCGTTTCACAAAAAAAACCACCTGAAAAATCAGATTTTCCCCTCAGAATTCAGCTTTTGAGCTCCCATACACTCAGAACCATGGAATATTCCGAATTGGAAAAGACCCACAGGGATCATCCAGTCCAGCCCTTCAGGAATGGCCCCTACAGGGATCAGGGTTTGTTTGGCTTTGGGTTGGGGCCCTTTCCGGGACAAGAGAGGGCCCAGCCCCGAAAACCCAAACAAAGCCCAAATGTTTAAGGCTCAAAGATGAAAAGAATAAATAAAGGAAACTAGGGAAAAAAAAAAAAAAAAAAAAAAAGAGAGAGAGAGAGAGAGAAATCAAGTTTTCCTTATCCCAGCCTTGTGCTGTGGGATTGGCCAGACAGGGAGTGGTTTTTGGGATCAGATGAGGAAAGCACGGAGCCAGGGAAACTTTGGGAGAAGCGAAAGGGACAACAAAACAACCCCGAAATTGGGCTTGTGCCTGTCCCAGCTCGCCCTGCCTCAGTTTCCCCAGGCACAGCGTGAGGAAAGGAGTCGCTGGAGGTCTCTACTGGAATGTTCTGGAGAGCAGAGCTCCCCGTGGAAAGGACATTCCAAGAGTCAGCTCTGGGATGTGGGGAAGTCCTTGCTGTCGTGAAACACAGCCCGCCCACATCTGGAGCCCCAAGCACCGAGAGAGCCGTGGACTATTGTTCTAAAATCACGGAATGGTTCGGACTGGAAAGGACTCCAGAGCTCATCCAGCTCCAGCAGGGACCCCCTCCACTATCCCAGGCGTTTCCAAGCCCCATCCAACAACTCCCCCTCGCACTCCAGCTGTTCTAAACCAGGCGGGATAAAGAAAACCCGGCCGAGTTCCAGTGCTTGGCCTCACCTGGGGATCCCCTCCTTAGAGCTCAGGCTTCTACCCAAAAAAAACCCGGGATAAACCCAAATCCTTCCCCTCTCCGGCAGAACAAGGGATTAGAGCTGCTTTGGTGCCGTCCCCTCTCCCTGGAATCGCTCCCTGAGCACAGCCATTATTCCCATTAGTCCCTAATTTGCTGTTAATGGCCCGTTTTAATCAGCTCCGAGGATTAAATGCCATTGAGGAGCCAGGGGATTCCAGCTGCAGCGATCCTGAGCAGGGATGTGTGCGCGGGGAGGGTTTGAGGGTGAGAGAATGGGACAGGGGACAGGGACAGGGAGACAGTGCCATTTCAGGAGCAGAGTCTGCGTTCAGCTGACAGAGGAGAGGAGTAAACAGGAAATCGTTTCGCAACCTCCCGCCACCAAAGCCTCCCCTGCTCCCCTCCGCCGCCGCGCACCCCAAGGGCTTCCCAGGAAAGGGGAGTATTCCCTGGATCCCGGGGTGCCTCGGCTCCCACGGCATCCCCTTGGCGTGTAGGGGGTGCAGCAGCAATCCTGGCACCCTAAAAATCCCCGTGTCCGGGGAGGGGGAGCCCAGGAGCTGCCGCGGGCTCCCCATCACTGCGGGAGCTCCCAGCAGGGCTTTGGGAGCGGGCAGAGCCCCCCTGGCCTTTGGCACTCCCGGGTTTTCCTGCAGCACTCGCACCTTTCAAATGCTCAGCTGCTTTCCCGGCTGCTCGTCCCTATCCCTGGCAATGTCCCATCCCCTCGTCCCTGTCCCTGGAATGTCCCGTTCGCCTCCAGCCGCTTTAAGGGAGCAGCTCCAAACCCCAGGGGAGCCAGGGCGGGGCCAGTGCTTTCCGTTTGATTCCCAAATTATTAATGTCCTTTGTGTGCCCGGAGGGGATTTAACACAACCCCCGGGGAAACACAAAAACTCCATCAACTCCACGGCTCAGCCTTTTAACCGGAATTTGGCTCCAGAGGAGCTGAAATCCCCAGGTGCCGGTTTGGAAGGATTCCCAATCTTCCCGAACTCAGTCAAAGGGGCCAGAAAAGCACTTCCAGCAGGAGCGGGCACTGCTGGGCTCTGATAAGGTGCTGATGCCAAATACTCTTCCCAATTCCTGAAATTTCCGAGTGGTTTTAATCCCCTCCACCTCCCAGCAAACCGCAGCCCCTGGAAAGCGCAGCTGCTTCCTTCCAGTGGGATTAATTTGTATTTGGATGAGGAATGAGGTTTTGGCACCAGGGATCTCCACCGTGAGCCGTTCCCCTCCCTCCTTCCGTCCCTCCCTCGCTGGAGCTGAGGTCATCCAGCAGTGCCACGGAAATGAAGGACAAACTGACCTGGCCTCTGTCACTCCGAGCCTTGGCAGGAGCCAGGGATCCCCTCCGTGCTCCGAGGTTTATTCCCAGGTTTGTTCCCAGGTGTGCTCCCAGGTCTGTTCCCAGGTTTGTTCCCAGATTTGTTCCCAGGTTTGTTCCCAGCTGTGCTCCCAGGTCTATTCCCAGGTTTGCTCCCAGGTTTGTTCCTAGGTGTGCTCCCAATTGTGCTCCCAGATCTGTTCCCAGATCTGTTTCCATGTCTGCTCCCAGGTCTGTTCCCAGGTCTGTTCCCAGCTGTGCTCTCAGGTCTATTCCCAGCTGTGCTCCCAGGTTTGCTCCCAGGTTTGTTCCCAGGTGTGCTCCCAGTTGTGCTCCCAGATCTGTTCCCAGAGCTGTTCCCATGTTTGTTCCTGGGTTTGCTCCCAGGTTTGTTCCCAGGTCTGTTCCCAGGTTTGTTCCCAGGTGTTCTCCCAGGTTTTCCGGTGGGTACCCCAGAGGTGTGGGCTGGTGTCCCTGGCTGAGCATCGCCTCCTTTCCACCTCGGGATCTGCCCCTTCCACATCCCCTGCTCGTGTTCCCACTGATTCCTGCAGCAGCAGCATGGCCTGGAATCATGGAATGGTTTGGACTGGGAGAGACCTTAAAGCCCACCCCACCCCTGCCATGGCAGGGACACCTCCCACTGTCTCAGGCTGCTCCAAAGCCCCTCAAACCTGGCCTCGGGCACTGCCAGGGATCCAGGGCAGCCACAGCTGCCCTGGGAATTCTATCCCAGCACCTCCCCACCCTCCCAGCCAGGAATTCCTTCCCAGTATCTGATATCTGAGGCTCGGAGTGGTCACTGTGACCTCCCGTGCTCGTGGACATCCCAGATGAGCTCAGCAGCTCCACGTCCTCCCAGATAATTAATTGCATCTTGGATGAAAGCGCTGGAGGGGGCTGGGAACAGCTGGAGCATCTCGGTGTGCTCGGAGCAGGTCATCCATGGAAGGTTTTTTTGGTTGGTTTGTTTGTGGGGTTTCTTTTTTCTCCTTTTGTTCCGAAGACCAAAATCAAACAAAACAAAAATCCCAAGCCATTATTTAAATAACAGGAGCTCGGTGCCACTGATTTAAAGGGATTTAACTCCAGCCTTAAAGCCCGGAGCGCTGCAATTTCCTGATTAATTCTTCCCCCAAAAAACAAGGACAAAGCCCCTCCTGGCCTTGCCCCTGCTCTCCCTGGATCTTCCCCAGGTGAACATTCCCAGCTCTCTCCTGGGTCTCTGAAGCTGACTGAAATCCCACCAAGGTTGATGACACATCCCCGGGACATTCCCAAGGCACATTCCTGTGTCCTGGTTGTCATTCTGTCCATCCCAATGGAAGTTTCTCCACCAGAGCTGATCCCAAGGTCCCTTCCCACCCACCTCCACCACCCCATTATTCCATTTCCTCCATTTTCCTCTTGGCTGTTTCCCCTTTCCCCCTTTCCTGGATAATAAAAGCCCTTCATCCCAGGATGGCCTCTCGGGAACATCCCCTTATTCCATTATTTATATGCTGGGAATGAACTCTTGATTCCATCCCTCCTTTTCTCTCCCTTAATAAGCTTTTAATCCATGCTGGAAGTTCAACAATCCCCCCTTGGCTCCAGAGTTTCCTTAAAAGCCTCTTGGATGGCCTTTATCCAAAAGCCCTCAGGAAAATGGAATAACTGCTCTCCATTAGCCACGAATTTGTGGCCTGAACATAAAACCAAGGGATTTTTTTCCCCCATGTTTATTAGAAGGGTTTTAATTCTGCTTTTAATTATGATTTCAATTTAATTAATATACAGCCACAATTCCGAAATGGAATTAGCAAACGTGCTCAGGTAAACCATTTATTCCACAGCAAAATGCACATTTGGGATTAATTATGACTGATGCCAAATTGATCATTAATGAAGCTTTAGGGTTAATTAGAACCAGGTGCAAATTTCTCAGGAAGGGTAGGAAACAGTGCAGAAAATCCCATTTTTTGGTTAAAAATGTGTTTATTTCTACAGCTCCCAAATGGAACATGCCAATTTCCCCCTTCCCAACAATACTTCAGGATTAAGGGTAATTTTCATCTCCCTCTCCACGTTGTGTTACTGGGTTTCCAAGGAAAACTCCAATAGCAACCAGCTCCAGACAGGCAGAGTTGCCTCTTTCCAGCCCCCTTTGCTTCCAGCAAAAGCCATGGAATTAATAAAGCATTTGGGAATGACTGCAGACTTTCCCTTCTTCCCTACAAGCAGAAAACAGGTTGTTGATCCCATTTTACAGCTGAGGCTTTCCCTGGTGCAGAGCAGGAAATATTCCTCAGGCTTCCAAGGAGCACAAGGGGGGCTCCTTCGCTTTTCCAGTGGAAAGAACTTGGGTTGTTGTGATGCCCAGGCTTGATCTGATCCCAAATCCCAGGGAAGGGGATGCACCAGGACATTACTGTGTCCCTGCTCCTACAGGACATCTTGGATCAAAATTCCCTTTCCAACAACTCCCAGGTTTTGCTGGTGCAGGGGCACCTCTTGCTGAAATTGGGATGGGGTTGAGCTGGAGAACTTTTCCATGAATTAAAGGACAGTCAGGTTACTCTCGACTTCCAAAAGGCAGAAGTGTTGGGGGGAGCTCAGATATTTTGCCAAAGCACCATAAAACCTGGCTGGGCTCCTGGCACATCCAAGGGGAAAATCCCAGGGAATGATTTGTCATGGGACAGAACCACAGCGCTCATTTTCCTTCCACCCATCTCCAGTGGGGGTGTGGATGTGGAACACAAGAATTCCATGATTTTGGAGCAGGATCCAGACCCACACACGGGTGCAGAGGTGGAGGGGGTTCATCAGAATTCCATGATCTTGGAGCACGGATCCAGATCCAAACCTTCTTGTTTGTTTCCAGGTCCCATTGTAAGAGGCCAGCTCTCCAGGCAGCTCTCCAGGCACTGCAGCCTTCCAGGTAAATCCATGGAAAAGCATGTCCTGGGAAAAACCTGGGAGTGGGTGAAGGAGGAACCCCAAGCATTTGAGTTTCAGCAGTAGCTGCAATTCCCAAGTGTCCCAGTGGCTCCTCGGTGGCTTCCATCCCTTCCCTACATCCAGGGAATGCCCCCAAAGCCATTGTGTTTGTTGGACAACGTGGATTTGAGGCCAGAAGTGGGGTGGAGCCAACATCTTCCAGAGGTGGCTTTGAAATCTTCCCCAACCCAGGGAAGCAGCAAGTGCCCATCTGAAATTTGGAATAAAATGGGATTAATGCCGTTTTTCTGGCGGAGTAGAGCACGGACAGCCAGCACATGGAGGGTGTTTTGTTATCCCTGGGATGAGGGAAAACCAGGACAGAGCAGCTCTTCTGCTCCCACTGTCCCAGGGATTAACCCAAAATCCCAGAGAGCCTACGGGAGGTGCTGGAAGAGGAACGAACTCCCGGAAAGCTCCGCCGAGGTGTGCAAAGCCTCTGGAAGGAACAAACCTGCCTTGGCTCCTGGCACTGCTCCAGCCTCCGCCTCCTCCTCCCAATCCTATTAGAATTAGAGGGATAGAGCTATAAGAGGAAAAGTCCATCCCCAGAGCAGCACTGACAGCTTTGCCTGTAAATCTTTAATAAGCGCCGGCTGCAGGTCAGCACGTGGAGCTGGGAATGCAGCGCCCTGGAGCTCTGCCGGAATGTTTGGGAGCACCTGGAGAAGTTCAGCTGTGCAGATGGAATGGGGGAGCCTCAGTGTGGTTCTTATTCCACAGAAAATCTTTCCCCTCCCACTTGTGTGCCAGGAATTCCTTTCCAAGCCACGTTCCTGTGTCCTGTCTGGGTGTTGTTCTGCCCAAAAGGCTTTGGAATGCCCTGCTGGAATAGAATTCAGCTCAAATTCCCTCCTCAAGGACTTAACTGGGTGCAAAACCAGCCCCTCTGGCATATTAATTGGAATTAGGAATGAAACCTTTCCAGCTGCACTGGCAGTGCACAGAGCCTCTGGGTGAAGCTGGTGGTCCTGGGAAGCAGGAGGCCCTGGTTGGAGCCTGGGAAGAGTCAGGAATTGTCTCAGGAAGCGCAGTTAGTGAGGGGGGCCATGGGCACAGGCCATGCCTGGGTCCTGCTGCCATCTCCTGCAGGCTGCACCTTCCTCTGGGTCATAATGGATCGTGGATGACCACCCTGGCCAGGCTGTCTCTGGGAAAATTCCTGCTGTCCTGGTTTCTGGCAGGCCCTGAACACCGAATCCTGCTCAGCTGAGGGGATTTGGGGAGCTGGAGCACCCAGTTCCACCCTCTGCTTCCCATGGCTGGGTGGAGCAGGATTGGTTTTACCCAGATCAGGGTGGACTTGGTGAAAGTTTTCATCCACCCCTGGAAGAGCAGGGCTGGATGGGATATTGGGAAGGAATTCCTGGCTGGGAGGGTGCCCAGAGCAGCAGTGGCTGCCCCTGGATCCCTGGCAGTGCCCAAGGCCAGGCTGGACAGGGCTTGGAGCAGCCTGGGATAGTGGAAGTGTCCTGGATGACCTTTCTGGGTGATGATTCCATGATTCCCCGTCTGCCTGGAACTGGAGCGTTCATGGGATTTCTTGCTCTCTGTGCCCACGGGATGATCCTGCTCCGATGCTCCTCCATGGAGAGGGAAATCCCTTGGATGGGGCAGAAAGTGCAGCTAGATCCAAAGGCTCATCCAGGCTGTGTGGCAAATGGAAGTGTCTGTGTGGAAATGTCAGGAAAGAAAATGATGGAAAGCTGAAGCACTAATCCTAGTGTAGGATAAACACCCTGCATTCCTCCCTGTTTGTAAATCCTCATGTAAATGAGGCAATGTATGGAAAGCCAGGGACAGAGAGGTTTAGGAAAAAGGCAGGAGAGCAGGAGCAAAGCATGAGGAACAGCAGGTCCTGGTGGGAAATGTGGGATGTGGTTACAGGCACTGCTCAAAGCTTGAGGATCACCCCAAGAAGGGTTTGGGAGGCACTGGGACTTTTCCTGACCATTCCTCACCCTGGGAACCCAGCGTGGCACTCCAGGAGGTGCTTTGGATTCTATTCCCATTCACCACTCTTCTCACATTCCCTCTGCATCACTTTCCTTCTAAGATTTTTCTCCTTTGGGTGTTGATTCCTAGGAAGCTCCTGGCTCAGCCTTCCCATTCCCGAGCCTTCGGAACCGGAGCAGAGCCCCAAAAAACCCATGTCCTCTTCTGAGCCCATCCTGGACCTCAAGGGAGACACGGCGGAAGCACTTCCAGGTAGAGAACCAGCCCTTCCAAGTGGGAACCAGCCCTTCCAGGTGGGAACCAGCCCTTCCAGGTGGGAACCAGCCCTTCCAGGTGGGAACCAGCCCTTCCAGGTGGGAACCAGCCCTTCCAGGTGAGAACCAGCCCTTCCAGGTGGGAACCAGCCCTTCCAGGTGAGAACCAGCCCTTCCAGGTGGGAACCAGCCCTTCCAGGTGGGAACCAGCCCTTCCAGGCTGGATGCAGCTCAGGCTCACCAGGAGCTGCTCCTCTTGGAAGAATTCTTGGCAAAGCTTTGCCATCCTCGCTATGGATCACTAATCGCAGTAAACAGGCAGGTCTTAGGATCATAGAATTATTTCTGTGGGAAAAGACCACTGAGAGCACATCCCAGCCACTCCCGAGTGTGGCAATACCCCGTGTTCTCAGATGCCACATCCCTGGGGATTTTAAATCCCTCCAGGAACGGGGACTCCACCCCTGCCCTGTGCCAGGCCTGGAAGAACTTTTTGGGGAATAAAGGGTTATCCAAAAGGATGGGCTGGGCACGGAGGGAAAGCTGCTTTTGCTCCATGTGGTCCCAGGCCTCCACCCCAGGCAGATGTGCTGATGTAAAGCAGGGTGGCTCTGTTGGCTCCCAGCATCCAAGGGCTCTGCGCCGTCACCGGAATTTGACCCCGGTGTCTGAATCCCTCATAATTCCCAGCCCAGCCACAAAGCTGGAGCGGCTGCTCTGGAAAAGCCAGAGGGAACCGAGTGCTCACGCCAAGTCTCGGTGTGGGACAGCTGCCGTGCTACCCCCTCCTCTGCTGCTCCAGGGACATCCCACAGCTCCTCCCGCTGATCCCATCCCTGTTATCCCAAAGGACTTGGCAGGGAGCTGTAGCATCCCAGCTCTGGGAAAAGCAAAATTTCTGCTCGTGGGGAGAAGGCAGAGAGAGCTGGGAGACCTTCAGAGGGAGCATTGGGAGACCTTCAGAGAGGGGATTTGGGAGACCTTTGGAGATGGGATTTGTTGTTCTTTTCCCTGTCTCCCTGGGAATGCCAGAACTGGGCAGGTCAGAGCAGATGTTAAATTAATCAGTGACAGGGAATATCCACTGCTAAATGTGTATATTTTATAAATATGGGTAAAAATAAGCAGGAAAAATATACTTGGACTGCACAGATCCACAGGAAACAGCCTAAAGCTGACAGCAGAGCTCCCAAAAAGCAAAAAAAGGGAATGTTTTGGAAACAGGAACAGCTGCACAGGGGATGAACTGAATTGCAGGAATCAGCTGTAGTGAAGGCAGCCAAAATTTCAGCCCCAAACACTGCTCCCCTCTCTCAGCTCTTGGGCGTGGGCCCTGCCAGCTCCAGGGAGGGCAGGAAATCAGGAAAATCGGGAGGAATTGGAGATGAAAGGCGCCGTGGGATGGTTGGGGAACAGTAATTAGGCGCTGATGGATATCGGCTCGCTCAGGGGGTGGAGTGTCGAGGGCTGATTTAGATCCCGGCAGGAGCTGGCCAGGAATTAAAGGCACAAAAACCTTGGACGGGTTTGTTCTAGCTCCAAGGGATTGAAGTCCTGGATGACAAAAGGTGGCTGGAGTTGGATCTCCATCTGTCAGTCCTGACAGACAGGCGGATTCAAAGGCTAAAAAGGTCGGAATTGCACAGCATCCCATGCTCAGGAGTCGTGGAATAGAATCCCAGACTGGTTTGGGTTGGAAGGGACTCTAAAGGTCTCCTAATCCCCCCTGCCATGGCAGGGACACCTTCCACTGTCCCAGGCTGCTCCAAGCCCCAAATGTCCAGCCTGGCCTTGGGCACTGCCAGGGATGAGGCAATGCAGCCGCAGATTCCAGGCTGGAGGCGTTCCTACATTCCAGCCATCCCTGCAGCTTGTGGATATCCACAGGCACTCAGCAAACCCTGATTTAATTTAGATGAAGGATCTCCAGGGCATTTCCTGCAATCACATTGTGCCTGCATACACCGAGATCCTGCAAAGCTGAGCATTCTGATAAAACTGGCACACACTCCCAGAGCAGCTGTGGCTGTCCCTGGATCCCTGGAAGTGTCCAAGGCCGGGCTGGACAGGGCTTAGAGCAGCCTGGGACAGTGGAAGGGATGGGGTGGAATTGGATGAGCTTTAAAGTCCTTCACAACCCGAATCATTCCAGGACTCTGTGATTCCTATGGACGATGGAACGGGGTCTCCATACCCACAGGGTGATGTTGGTGAACACATCTCCATAATTTATGCAATTCCCAATCTTTTCCTCGCAGAGAACCTGGCAGCAGCAGAGGAGCAGAGCTCCTGCCCACCAGGGGACACTCCGGGGAGTGGACAATCCCCAGAACCCACGGAACCAAGGCCAGCAGGTACCGGTGTCCAGCCTCCCTCCACCTTCCCTCCAGGGAACCTCAGCCCTCAGAAAAGTCCCTGAAATCGCTATTCCCACCTTGCCTCCTCCTGGCAGTGCCTGTATGGTGAAGGAAAATCTGGATTACCTTCCCAGGGCTCCAAGGTCCTTCAAGAGGCCCCTTTTGCTGTTTGGATCTTTTTTTCCCAGCTTCTTGCTGAGCTTTTCCAACAGCAGGAATGGATTACAAAGGGAGAATCTCAGGAGAGTCAGGCTGGGGTTTCTGCCATCTGTGGAGTTTGGGGCTCCAGGAACTCTCTGCACCTGAGCTTGGTGCCTCCTGCCAAGGGATCAGGATTCCCTGGGGATCCATCTGGGATCTCTGGCACTGCCAGGGCCCTGTGGCAGGGCCTGGGTACCAGAGCACACTGGCCCAGCTGCACGGGAAGCTTCCAGTGCTGTTCCTAGCTGGATTCATTCCATAAACCAGAACAATTCATGCTGAGTCGAGTCCTGAGATTGAAGGGACCCAGCAGCTGGCACGGGAGCAGCTGGTCTGGGTTGGGCACTGGGATGTTGAGGATACACCCTGGGCATCCAGGGGGTGTTCTGGATGCACCCTGGATGCCCCCTTCCCACACTTCCCAAAGTCAATGTGCTCTTCCAGCTCATTTGGAAGGTTTTATCCATCTTTTTTTGACCTGCATCACCCACGTTTAGGAGGAAGGAATTTTAAAAAGCTTGTAAAGGAACCAAGACATTCCTGGTACACCCCAAGCCATGTGAGGTCCTGATTTTTCCATTTAAACACCAGAGGGAAAAGAGCTGTGGAAATAAACCATGGAAGAGAAACGTGGAATGTTTTGGGATGGAAGGACCTTGAAGCCCACCCAGTGCCACCCCTGCCATGGCAGGGACACCTCCACTGTCCCAGGATGCTCCAGCCCCAGTGTCCATCCTGGCCTTAGGCACTGCCGGGGATCCAGGGGCAACCACAGCTGCTCTGGGCACCCTGTGCCAGGGAGGAATTCCTTCCCAATATCCCCTCTCATCCCTTCCTGGTCAGTGGGCAGCCATTCCCCCATGTCCAGTCACTCCAGGACCTCACAAAAATTCCCTTCCTGGTTATTTTGGAGGAAGTTTGGTCTCTACAAAAAATGGGGGGGGAAGGGAAGGGAAGGGAAGGGAAGGGAAGGGAAGGGAAGGGAAGGGAAGGGAAGGGAAGGGAAGGGAAGGGAAGGGAAGGGAAGGGAAGGGAAGGGAAGGGAAGGGAAGGGAAGGGAAGGGAAGGGAAGGGAAGGGAAGGGAAGGGAAGGGAAGGGAAGGGAAGGGAAGGGAAGGGAAGGGAAGGGAAGGGAAGGGAAGGGAAGGGAAGGGAAGGGAAGGGAAGGGAAGGAAGGGAAGGGAGGGGAAGGGAGGGGAAGGGAGGGGAAGGGAGGGGAAGGGAGGGGAAGGGAGGGGAAGGGAGGGGAAGGGAGGGGAAGGGAGGGGAAGGGAAGGGAAGGGAAGGGAAGGGAAGGGAAGGGAAGGGAAGGGAAGGGAAGGGAAGGGAAGGGAAGGGAAGGGAAGGGAAGGGAAGGGAAGGGAAGGGAAGGGAAGGGAAGGGAAGGGAAGGGAAGGGAAGGGAAGGGAAGGGAAGGGAAGGGAATCCTGGAGCCCGAGGGAGCGTGAGCTGCAGATCCCTCATCTGGGATCACCCAGGAGTGTCCTACTCCCCCCACCCATGCTGGGACTTTCCAGCATCCCTGGGGATGGGGGCAGTGTGCGGGAGCAGCAAATGCAGTGCTGTGAGCCCGGGCCCGAGCTCCTGTGCCTGTCACAGCCTCTGGGATAGCAAAGCAGTGTCCCGGAGCCGAGGGTGGGGACGGTGTTTGCTTCCCGCAAAACGCCGGCAGGAGCCGGTAATTGCCCCCAGCAGGGTCCCAGCGGCTCCGCGGGGCTGCTCGGAAGTGTCGCTGCTGAATTTAATTGGAGCTCTGAAGCACAAGTGGCACCGGGGAAGGAAAATCTGTGGGAGAAAGGATCAGAAAACTCAGCCGGGCTGATCCCTTTTGCCGGCTGGGAGGGACACTTAGGGCTGTGGGGTGGCCTTGGATCAGCCGAGGGGTGACACCCCTAATGCCAGACAGGGGCTCGAAATGTGAGAAAAGACAAACCTGGGCAAAAAAACCAGGATGTGTGTCCAAAGCTAAGGAAAGAGGAGGCCACGGAGCTGCTCCCGGGCTGGAGCCAGGCTGGGAGAGCTGGGGGTGCTCACCTGGAGAGGAGAAGGCTCCAGGGAGAGCTCAGAGCCCCTTCCAGAGAGCTGCAGAGGGACTGGGGACAAGGGATGGAGGGACAGGACACAAGGAATGGCTTCCACTGCCAGAGGGCAGGGCTGGATGGGAGATTGGGCAGGAATTGTTCCCTGGCAGGGTGGGCAGGCCCTGGCACAGGGTGCCCAGAGCAGCTGTGGCTGCCCCTGGATCCCTGGCACTGTCCAAGGCCAGGTTGGACACTGGGGCTTGGAGCAGCCTGGGACAGTGGGAGGTGTCCCTGCCATGGCAGGGGTGGCACTGGGTGGGCTCTGGGGTCCCTTCCAACCCAAACCATTCCACGATTCTGAGATTAAGAGCAGGGAAATGTCAGGGATGTGAGTTTGTGGCCTGGCACCAGCCCTGCCAGACTACCCAAAGGACGTCAGGGATACGAGAAATATTCAGGAGCTGTTCCCTGGAAACCTGGATTTGCTCTCAGCCTGGTGACCTGAACAGTTCTCTGTGCCTCAGATGGGAATAATGGGATGTAAAATGGAAAACTTTGGGAAATAAATGTTATCCTGAGGCAGCCACAGTCACAGGGTGCTCCAGGAGCTGAGACACTGGAGAGGAACTGAAGGATTTGAATTCATTCTCCAGCTCAGACAGAGGCTCCTCCTGGGAATTTGGGTGCTTAAATCCCCCAGCCTCAGCTCCACGGTTCCCAAAAGCAGCTCCCAGGTTCGCAGATAAGATGATTAAAGCAGCTTCGAGGCTTCATTCCATCACTCAAAGAATTTGGGGCAAAGATTCATCCCTCTAACTTCCCATAGGGATTTGCCAAAGAAAATCCAGCCTCCAAGGGCTCTGCTCGCTGATGGGTGACATTCCTGCTTCCCACCTCCAGCAACTGCAGAGCTGGAGCTGCTCAGCAAATGTCAAAATGGGACCAAAAAAAAAAAAAAAAAAAAGAGGAAAGAAAAGAAAAGGAGGGGAAAAATCCAACTCTGCCCTTACAAAAGTTTTGAAGGAAAAAGAAAATCCCCCTTGACATTTTCTGCTTCTGTGTAGGGTGAAGGGTTTTAAACAGGAATATTTAAAATATTTAATAGGAATATTTATATTTATTTTTAAATAGGAATATTATATTTAAGAATATTTATTACTTGTTTTGTATCTCTGCCACCAAGTGTATTTTTAAAAGAATTCCTAGCAGGTCCCTCAATCCCCTCAGCTTCCTCAGCTCCCTCACCTCCTTCATTTCCCTTAGCTCCCTCATACTCCCCAACTCCCTCACCCTGCTCACCACCCTCATCTCCCTCGGCTCCCTCATCTCTTCCAACTCCCTTATCTTCATCTCCCTCCTTTCCTCATGTCCCTTCTCTCCCCCATCTCTCTTGTCTCCCTCAGCTCCTTCATCCTCCTCATATCCCTCATCTCCTTCATCTCCCTCCTTTCCTTATGTCCCTCCTCTCCCTCGTCTCCCTCATCCCCCCATCTCCCTCAGCTCCTTCATCCCCTCTCCTCTCCTCTCCTCTCCTCTCCTCTCCTCTCCTCTCCTCTCCTCTCCTCTCCTCTCCTCTCCTCTCCTCTCCTCTCCTCTCCTCTCCTCTCCTCTCCTCTCCTCTCCTCTCCTCTCCTCTCCTCTCCTCTCCTCTCCTCTCCTCTCCTCTCCTCTCCTCTCCTCGAATCTCCTCTCCTCGAATCTCCTCTCCTCGAATCTCCTCTCCTCTCTCACTCCTCTCCGTTTCCCTCCCCAGCCCGGGACTCTCCGGTTCCCGAGCAGGTGCCGGGTCCGGCCGGGGACGGCTCCGGGAGCGCCGCTGGGACCCCCGGCCCTGCCCAGCCGGGCCCGGGCACCGCCGCCCGGCCGGAGGAGAGGGACCCCAGGGACCCCAGCCCCACCGAGTCCCCGCCGTGGCCAGAAGCTCCCGAGGAGCCCCCGGCCCGCCCCAACACTCTGGACTTCTCCAAATCGCTGCGGAGGCCGGAGGAGGGGCAGCCGCGGCGCGGCAGTGACCGGGTCAAGGAGAACGGCGTGGAGGCCACCCCGGCCACCGCCGCGGCCAGCGACGAGCGCCGGGAGCTGCAGTCCGAGCTGGGCAAGTGCATCGAAGAATTCCGCAGGATCCGCATCCCGGCCGCCTTCCCCAACAAGAAGCGGCAGTGGCAGAGCGAGCTGCTGAAGAAGTACCAGCTCTGAGAGGCGCTCCCGCCTCCCGGCCCGGGAATTGATGCTCTCCGGGCTGCTGGCGGCGGTCCCAGCACGGGCAGTGTTGTCCGTGCTCCCAGTGAGGAGCAGAGGGGGCTCACGGAGCCCTCCCCGATGCTGGAAGGGTCACAAGCCTGTTCCCACCACGCTCACCGAGGGGATGCTCCACATCCCCAGAGCCACAGGCACAGCTGGAGGGGACAGGACAAGGAATGGTGTCCAGGGGGATGTTCGGGGCCAGCAGAAATTCCCACATTTCTGAGACTGAACTTCCCTGGCGTTTCAAACAATAAAATTGAGTTGGTGACGGAAATGAACTCCAGTCTCCTCATGGCTTTGGGGCACACGTGGGAATTGGGCTCTTCAGAGCCCTGAAAGTGGCTTGGAGGTGGAGTTTCCTGGATTGCTTGGCTCTTGGGGCTGTGGAGGGGGAGACCAGATCCACACTTTTATTCCTTTTATATGGAGCCAGGTCGGTGAACTGTTTGGGGAAGTGTTCAGGGAAATGTTCAGGGAAGTGTTCAGGGAAGTGTTTGGGGAAGTGTTCAGGGAAATGTTCAGGGAAGTGTTCAGGGAAGTGTTCAGGGAAATGTTCACGGAAGTGTTCAGGGAAGTGTTCAGGGAAGTGTTCAGGGAAATGTTCAGGGAAGTGTTTATGGAAGTGTTTAGGGAAGGGTCTAGGGAAGAGTTTGGGGAAGTGTTGAGGGCAAGTGTTCACAGGGACACGGAGAGCAGAGCAGTGTGGGGTGACCCTGGGCAGAGCTGGCAGCCAGGACAAGGCTCTAATCCCACCTCATTCCCTGCACAGGATCCCAGCTCCTGGGAGACAGGTGGACGTGGAGCTCAGAGAGCAGGGGAGGGCTGAGCCAGAGCTGCAGTTGGATCTGGAATCTGTCCACGGCTCACTGGAGGCTCCTCAGCAGAACGAGCTGCAGAGACACTGCCGGTGCCAAAAGGAGCTGGCAACCATTCCCAGAGGGATCTGGCACCTGCAGGCAGCCCTGTTCTCAGGGTTTGGGAATTACAGCCTCTCCCACCCAAGGACACGCTCCAGGCTCTCCCTGCCTGGATCAGCCTCCAGCTGCAAGGGGCAGCTCTGCAGGGGCAGGCTGGATTTGGGGTGGAGGAGAAGGACATTCCCAGCAGGAGGCCTTGGAATTCCTTCTGATTCCTTCCTGGATGGTGCCCATGGTCCCTGAGGGTGACAAACACTGAACTGAAAAGCATTTTACCATCTGACAGCTGCACACGCTCAAAAATTCAATGAAAAATTGAAATTAAATTAGCAACTCCTTAAGTGGGCACCAGCCAACACAACTGGCACTTGGAGAGAAGCTGTGGAATCATTTGGGATCTTTCTGGGATGATCCTCTCCTCTCCAGGAGCAGCAGGACCCCCTCAGGCTGCCTCTCCCCAGGGCCCTGTGCTGGTTCAGCCCCTCCAGGTGCTGCCAGAAGGGCCTGGAATGTTTCCATCCACCACATCCAGGGCTCATTCCACAGGCAGGAACAGCTGGGAAGTGACCCATTCCTGCTTATCCTTCAATATTTGTCCTGCTTCGCTCGGAACAGGGCTCTGCTCCCTCTGATTTGGGGAATTCATTGTTATTTATCTTCATGTCCCAGGAAATCCCTCTTTTTCCAGAGCTCTCTTCCAAAGCCAAGAGCACAGAGAGGCCAGTTTGATCCCAGGCTTTGATCCTGGACATCAGGGAGAGGAAATCTGAGTTTAGACAGAGTCTGACTCCCCCTGGGCGTGGGACTGGGAATCAGGAATTCCTGCTGTTGATCCTCTGTGTGATGCTGGACACACTGGGTCTCTTTTCCTCCTTCCCAGAGATTTCACATTGTGTTTCCCAGCTGCAAAGGTTTGGGAGCAGCTCCTGGCAGGTCCAGGCAGAGCTTCCTTCCATGAATTTGGTCCTGGGAAGGGGCAGGAATGGGAGATCACCAGGACACAGCTCCTTCCCAAGGGAATGAACCCTCAGCTGTCCCCTGGATTGATTTCCCACACCTCAGCTTTCCTGGAGCAGCAGGAAGCCATTAATTATCCAGTGGCAGCATTCCCTTAATTGAATGTCATTATCCCTTAATTAATTAAACACCAATTAATTACCTGGAACATTGCATGACACGAAGCAAATGCCATCGGCTGCTGGAGACAGAATAATTTAAACCTGGCCCAAATAATAATGAGCAGGAATTGTCCAGCAAAGGAAACAAGAAGGATTTTATTTCCCTTGGGATTTGTAGGGGGGGAAAAGAGCCCTTCCAACCAAATCCCTCCAGGAATGCTGGGGGGGTTTTGCTTTCCAAGTGTGGCCTCGGCTGCTTCCCTCTGGCATCACCCGTGGATTCCAAGCTAAAATGTCCCAGCAGCTCAGAGCTCCTTTCACAGCATTCCACAAAGGAATTGGGATGTTCCATGCGGAAAGAGTGGTTGCCTTGCTTGGCTGTGAAGATTTGGATTGGGTGGGATTTTCATGCAGGAGAATGGAAATTTTTTTGGTTTTTTCTGATCTGAAGGAATTTCAGGAGCAGATCTGAGCCTCCCCATCTGCTGGTTTAGGAGAAATCCTCCCAAACCACCACAGGCTGGATTCTCTGCTCCCTTTAGGAACTCTGCTTTCCCTGGAAATAAATAAAGCTGGAATAAAACCCAATTTTGCCTTTTTTGGGGGGCATTTCGGGACAAAACCTCCCTGCAAGTTGTGAATTTGCAGCTCCTCCGCTCACGGCAGCCCTGGGACACTGCCTGGGAGAGGGGACAGGACAGCCCTGGGGTCTCTCGGTCTCAGCTTTTCCAAGGGTCCCGGGAGGCGGGATGCTCCCGCCCGGCCCGGCAGGAGTTAAATCCTTCGGGATGCTCTGCCAGCCAAGCGCGATAACAACCGTGCTCGGAGAGCCCTAATGGCCCGGAGCGGGGATTGGAAATGGATTAGATTTTATTTTAAACCGGCAGGAAAGGCTGGAGCAGCTCCAGAGAGGGGAGACACGGGCATGTGGAATAGGAAAAGGAATTCTGATCTTCCCGAAGGATCCCCCGGATAAATATATCTGTTTCCAAACACCTCCATCAGAGCCAAGCGCATCTTATCATCTCTTATCTCTTATCTCTTATCTCTGTCTTAGGGCTGCCTGTGGACTCACGTCCCTCCTCCAGGCTCCAGGAAACTCCAGCTGCCAGCAGGAAAATCCATCCATTGGAAGGGGAATGGGGATGGGGCTTGGGGAGAGCAGTTCTGGGCTCACAGTGTTTTATCCCCCTCAGACTCTTTCTCAAGGATGTTTCTCCCTGGCCCGCTGGAGTCAGCCCAAGGCAGCAGGGCTGGGGAGGGGATGGAGGTGAGAGAGGAAAAATTTGGTTTGTTTGGGTCCTTCTGTGCTCTGGAGCCAGCCTGGGAGAGCTGGGGGTGAGAAGGGAAGGCTCCAGGGAGAGCTCAGAGCCCCTGCAGGGCCTAAAGGGGCTCCAGGAGAGCTGCAGAGGGACTGGGGACAAGGGATGGAGGGACAGGACACAGGGAATGGCTCCTACTGCCAGAGGGCAGGGCTGGATGGGAGGTTGGGCAGGAATTGTTCCCTGTGAGGGTGGGCAGGCCCTGGCACAGGGTGCCCAGAGCAGCTGTGGCTGCCCCTGGATCCCTGGCAGTGCCCAAGGCCAGACTGGACAGGGCTTGGAGCAGCCTGGGACAGTGGGAGGTGTCCCTGCCATGGCAGGGGTGGAATTGGGATGAACTTTGAGATCCCTTCCCACCCAAACCATTCCAGGATCCCTCTGTACGGTGCCACCTGAGGCACAGCAGGAATGGTTTTAGAGGGCATCACTGGAATGTTCAGACCAACACCTCAGAATGTTCATTCTCCTGTCCAAAGAGAGAACGGGATCAGAACCATTCCTGGTGCAGCCAGCCAGGAGGAAAGATTTAACCCTGCTTTGGTTTAACACATCCAGGGATTTCACTGATCCCAGCGTTCTCCCAGAGGGAATCTGCAGCCTGAGCTGGGACAAATAAACCCATTTTTAACTCCTCTGTGATTAGTTTGATTTATGTTTCTTTTTCCAATTACTGGGAGATGAAGATCAGGGCCAATGGATTTTCTGGGAACTCTAAATCAGGGAAGAGCTCAGTGTTAAATGGAAAAACCTGGATGTGATCCAGATGGGCAGGAAAAGGCTGCGAGGTGGGGAAGGAGAACCAAACTGGGCCGTGGAAATGGACAGGGAACAGAAATTTCCAGCACATCCCCAAGTTCTCAGCAGCACCTGCAGGCAGGAGGGGGAGCCCAGCAGGAGCAGGGTCCCTGTGGCTCCCGGCAGCTCCAGGAATGATGGATGGAGCTCATCAGGAGAGAGGAAAGAGGGATTTGTTGTCTGCATGGAAGGGACTGAACCACTTCATTCCTGCTTTATTAACACCAGGAAAATCCAGTGGGACTTTACCCACATAAGGAAAACTTATTATGGGTTATAATGAACCCCCATCAGTTCCCTCCTAAAAACTGCAGGGAAATGAAACTGTTCTGGTGGCTTTTGCAAGCTTTTTGATTAGTGATAAACAGCCCTGTTTCCCTGGGATTTGTCTCACCAGGCCAAGGCCAAACTTCCCCCTGTTTCTCCTGAGGGTTTCCTGCTCCTCCCTTATTCCTGCTCCTCGCTGTCCCCATTTCTCTGTGGAAAAATTGTCACAGCCTTGGAGCCTCATCCCAAAGTTTCCCATGGCTGCTCCTCAGGAGTTTCCTTGTTGGAAAAAAAATCCCTGCAGAGGAAAGAGACACTGAGGATGGACAGAGACCCCAGATCCTGGTTAAACCTGATTATTTTCCTGCCTAATGCTGTGTAATTCTGCAGCAATTCCACATCTCCCACAGGAAAAAACCAGGAAAATTAGGATGAAGAGGTGCAGAGGGATGTGGCTGCCATTAAAATGCAGGAACAGCCCCACTGCAGAGGAATTAAATAACGCTCGCTCAGAAGATGAGGAAGCATTTCTGGAGCAGCCATGGAAAACTTGCCAGGAAGTTTTCAGCACCAGAAATCAGCTCAGGGGGAAGCTCCCAAGGTAGAAACTCATCCCATGATCCAAAGAAATCAAAATCCAGGCAAAAGTGATGAAGAACTCTCTGTCTGGCAGGAAAACTGGGACCAGGAGTCTGGAGCAGTTCCCAAAATACCCCACCAAGATCTGGATTATCCCTGAAACCCCAGGAATCAAAGAAAAGATGGAATTTCAGTCTCTTGAGAATGAAAATAATTTCATTGTATTTTTTTTTAACATAAAAGAGGAAACCTCCCAATATTTTGCAAAACAAACACTGAAGGAAAATGTTGGAACAGGGAATGTGTGAGCTCAGGTCCTGAGCAAGGAGCCCTGGGTGTGCCAGGGAAGGATCCAGAGCCAAGATCCTTCGGCTTTCCAGCAGGAAGCTGCCCTGGCAAGGGCACGGAGCAGATGGCGGGAGCAGGAACAAGAGAGGAGCCCCACGGAGAATCCTTTGGGCAGGAGGGAAAAGGCACAGAGGGGATTTGCAGGAGAAAAAAAAGGCTGGGGTTTATTTCAGGAGTGACCCAGACGGAGAAAAAACTGATTGGGGTGGGGACAAAGCTATTCCAGAGACTGGGATGATCCTGGCAGGTGGAATCACAGATTCCAGCCACTGGGGAGCACAGCTGGGATAGCTGGAGAGGATGGATTTGGGATTGGGGGGCCTGGAGATATGGGGCAGCAATGGGGCCATGTGGGCTGTGCCACTATGCAGGGTAGTGGGGACAGGAGTTTGGGATGAAAGAACCAAAAGTGTCAACACCAAAAGGTCTTTGGGAAAGTCACAGCATGGGAAGGACACAAGGAATTGCCAGAACATTGAGCCCAGCTGGGAATTTATCAGGAGAGATAAAATTCCTCTATTAAATCCTTTATCAGCTCCATAGGTGCCCTTCAGAGCAGAGAAACGTCGGGAACATTCATCATCCATGGGAAAGCATTCCCTGCAAATATTCCAGAGCTCTACTGTGGCTCGGGAACTGCCCAGGTTTGTCATGCCGGGGGCAGTGCAAGGATCTGCAGGAGGCACTGGGAATATTTGGACTCCAAAAGATGGGCTCAGTCTCCCCACAGGGGAGAGGTGGGATGTGACAGGATCATGGAATGGTTTGGGCTGGGTGGGCTTTAGAGCTCATCCCATCCCACCCCTGCCATGCCAGGGACACCTCCCACTGCCCCAGGCTGCTCCAGCCTGGCCTGGGGCACTGCCAGGGATCCAGGGGCAGCCACAGCTGCTCTGGGCACCCTGTGCCAGGGCCTGCCCACCCTGCCAGGGAACAATTCCTGCCCAATCTCCCATCCAGCCCTGCCCTCTGGCAGTGGGAGCCATTCCCTGTGTCCTGTCCCTCCATCCCTTGTCCCCAGTCCCTCTGCAGCTCTCCTGGAGCCCCTTTAGGCCCTGGCAGGGGCTCTGAGCTCTCCTGTGGAGACAGGACGAGAGTGCTGGGATTGTTCAGCCTGGAGAAGAGAAGAATCCATGGACCTCCCTCTGCCCAGGCATTTTTTTTCTGGGAAAAACCCACCAACAACCAGGGGAAAAGAAAAATGGCTGCTGCTCTGCAGTACTTGTTCCTAAATGATGCCTGAGCAAGGGAGAGACTTTCCTGGGACATTTCTTCCATGGGTTTAATCTCGGTGCTCCTGAGGATGAACAGGAGCAGAGTATTCCTCCCCTTCCCTGCCTCCCATCCCACAGGAACTGATCGCACAGGCAGGATAAAACCACCTTGAGCTGTTTGGTTGCTGCTTCCCAAACTTGTGCTCATCTGGGAAACCTCCCCCTGCTCCAGAGGCTCGGGAAGAAAGTCCAGGAGCTTTCCTGCCACTCCTCACACCTCCAGCAGGATCTGCTCCTGCCCTGTGCCAGGGATGTGTGAAACCAAATGGCTTTTCTTGGAAAAATCCATACCTGGAGAGAACAAGTGATGACTGCCAATAACAGCAGGGCCTGGGAGGCTGAGAAAAACAAGAGCCTGGAAAATCAGCCTGGAAAATCCAGGCAGGCACAGCCGGATCCCCAAACTGCAGCCGGGCCAGGCCTGGGGCGTCCCGTGGGAAGGGACACAGGAGAGGGGCCCAAAGGGTTAAATTTGGGACAGGGCCAGCCCGAGGCACCTCCTGAGGGCAGAGGGAGCAGAGACACGACTAGGATGGATCCTGGGAGAGAGGAGGGAGGGAATGGGGGAGGGATGGACAGAGGGAGGGGAGGGGAGGGAAGGGAGGGAAGGAGAGAGGAAAGGAATGAGAGAGGAAGGGGAAGGGTTAGGGGAAGGGCAATGGGAAGGGGAAGGGGAAGGGGAAGGAGGGAGGGGGGGAAGGAGGGAGGGAGGTCGTTCCCTCCTGCTGCTCTATGTCAAGCTGCCACCTCGGATTTCACGCTTCCTGAAGCCGGGACAAACAGCTCCCGGCAGCAGCCGGGGACAGGAGCTGCACATCCCGGGGCTCCCGAGGAGCTTTCCCGGCTCCGTGGTGGCCGCAGAGGGCAGCAGGGGGTGCCGCAGGGATGTCCCTCACCCTCTGCCCGTCTCAGGGAGATCCAAGTGCCGAAGGATGAGGAGATGCGGGGGAAGGGCCGTGGGTGACACCTCTGACCCCGCCGGGCACGGGGGAACGGGGAAGGGGTGGGAGCAGCCTGGAAACTGGTTCCAGGTGGTTATTTTCCTGATAACCACCAGTCAGGGATGAAGTGCTGGGGTGATCCCCCATCCCAGAGATCCTGCCCCTGCTCCCCAGCGCTGACAGCTGCACCGGAGGCAGAATTCCCATTCCAGCGGGCGGAATGAGGCTCTGGCTGCGCTCATGAATAAACTCAGCTGTCCCCAGCCTGCAGCAAACCCTCCCATTCCATTCCCCGCTTCCAGAGGGCCGGGGGAAGTGCTGGGAGCAGGACAGGGCTGCTGGAGGCATTTGCTGGGAGGAACCGGGGGATGTGTGCAGCTCCACCCAGCCCAGAGGATGCTCCAGGATCCCCGGGGCTTCCCAGCGCCTCTTCCACATTATCCCGGTGAAAGGAGCTGTCAGGTGTGCTTATTGTATGAAGGACAGCATGGAAATAACGACAGGACTCCCGGCTTCTTAGCGAGTGAGAGCGAGATTTATTCTTCAAAATCCTCTTCTATAGACAGTTCTGGAGGAATAAAGTTCCACTGGTCAGCAAACCAACAGAAAACCATTGTTGGACAGTCAGGAACAACACCCCCTGACCATTTCTTGTGAGTAAACAACAAGTCAGACAAACACCACCTGCAGAGGTTGTTTTCCCTCTGCAAGGAGTGCTTGAATTGCTCCTGATGGTTTCCCAGACCAGATTGAGAAATCTCTGTACTTGACATTCCCCAGGATCAAGGTGGTGCCTGAAGCCTGAAGACCTCTGCTCTGACCACTGTCAGTTCCCAGAGTCAGGCACCTGGAATAATTTGTGTGAGCAGGGAGGGATTTTCCAGTGCCTCTGGAATTGAGTGAGAGCAGCTCCATCTTCCTCAGCTGTTCCCAGGAGGATGGAGGGCCTTGTCGTGGCACTGGAACCCCGCTCTTCCTGTCCAGCCCCCTGAGATCAGTGTTCCCAAATTAACAGATCTGGATCAGTCGTTCTCCCTCCCTTTTTTGGGGCCCATTCCCTGGAGCCAAGGTGCTGAGCCATCCCTCCTGGGAAAATACTGCCCAAGGTGCAGCTCTGGATGCAAATGAGCTTCCCAAGGAGAGCAAACCTGCGGATAACAGCTCCCGCCTTAATGGATGGGCACTGCCTGCTCAGGGAATGCATTATCCTGGGGCTGGGAATAATTCCTGACCTCCTCTGGGATGATGGAACTGAAAATTTCTTTGTGGGGCCTGCACCAAGTGTCAGTGAACAAAGGAGTTCAGGTCCAGGGACTTCCATCATGCTCAGAGCCAAACCCAATGAATTCCAGGTGGGATCAGGGATATTCTGCTGTTCTCCATCTCCTCCCAGACTGGCATTTGTCTCCATTTTTCCCAGACACAGCTGGGAGTGAACCCAGAGCATGGGATGAGCTGGGCTGTTCCTGCGGGTTGGAGATGAATTTTTGGGAGGTGTGGCCTCCTGCACATTCCGAATTCCAGGATGAAACACCCACAGCTGGGCAGCAAAGAGGCTTCTGGTGCTCCTGCTCTCTCCAGGCGGGAGCCATCCCCAGATTCCACAGGATAATGCGTTCCCTGCTGCTCCAGGGAGGGAGCAGACACTGATTGTGCAGGCAGGAACGCTCCTCTGGTGGCACTGAAAGATTGATGGGATGGATTCAATCATTTGCTCCGTAAGACACTGTGGGATCCACGTTCAAATCCGTTCTGGAGCCTCTCCATCCTCACACTCCAGGGCTCCAGCACCCCCCAGCCCATCCATAAAACAGCAGCTCATCCAAAATGCATCCGGAGCTGGGTCAGGAGGGTCCCTGACTGACTGAGCTTTATTTCATCCTTCCAAATGTTCTCCCGTCTGCTGCTCCTCTCCTTCCCTGGGAAGGGATTGTGCCCCAAGGAATGCACTGGGAGCCCCAGAATGATGGATTTGTGTGTGGGGAACTCTCACTGTGCCCAGACATCCCACAAAACAATAAAAGCTCCCGGTCCCGGAGGTGCGGAAAGTCCCCAAAATCATAGATCTGCAGTGGAAATGTTGGCAGATTTTTTTCCCCTCTGGCTCTGAGGATCTTTTTGGAGGATGGAAACCGGAGTGGATTTGTTGAAGGATGAGGCTGAGCTTCTGTAGCAAACAGCTCAGTCTGCCCTGTCCCTTTACCCTGGGACAGCCACAGTCCTCGATAATCCCAGAATGTGTGAGACCCTACAGCCCGTCCATTCCATGGGCAGGGACCTTCCCCTTCCAGCACCCACGGACGTGGGTGGCTCCTGAGGGGGATCTGGACAGGGTTGCTTTAAACCAGAGGAAAAACTCTGGAATTTATCAGTCCATAAACACCTGACAGATCCCTGGCCCCTAACAACGGAACGCTCTAATCACAGCCTGCCACCCACCGGGGATTTTTGTGGATTTCGTAACTCCAGGGAATACAAATTAACCCCAGGCTGTGTCCGTATCTCTCCTGGATCTCTGGCAGCTTTGGGCACACCCCGAGCCTTTCCCTCAGCAAATACCGTTTAATTTATCCTGGTGTCACCTTTCCCACAGCCGATATTCCTCTGGTTTATCACCGCATCTCCTACGCCCTGCCGCAATCAGGGCTGCTCCCAGCAGAGCTGCGAGGGAATTCCCGGATTCCCCCGGGGAGCCCACGGGGAGCGGAGGGCACAGCACGGGGGGCACTCCCCGAAGGAGAGCGGGAGCTCTGGGATGAGGGAGGGCCGGGAGGGGCCGGGAGCGGGGCTGGGCTGGGCTCTGCAGCATTCCCGGGCGGAGCCGCGAGTGCCACGGGAGGATCCGCAGTCCCTGATGGATGGAGCAGCCGCGGCCCCGGGAGAGCTCCGGGAGCACCTCGGGGTGGCACTGCCAGGACTGTCACTGCCAGGGCGTCACTGCCACGACTGTCACTGCCAGGGATGGCACTGCCAGGACTGTCACTGCCAGGGTGTCACTGCCAGGGTGTCACTGCCAGGGATGGCACTGCTGGGGATGGCACTGCCAGGGATGGCACTGCCAGGGCTGTCACCGCTCGGGATGGCACTGCCAGGACTGTCACTGCTCAGGATGGCACTGCCAGGGCTGTCACTGCTCGGAGTGGCACTGCCAGGACTGTCACTGCTCGGAGTGGCACTGCCAGGGCTGTCACTGCTCGGGGTGGCACTTCCAGGGCTGTCACCGCTCAGGATGGCACTGCCAGGGCTGTCACTGCTCGGAGTGGCACTGCCAGAGCTGTCACCGCTCAGGATGGCACTGCCAGGGCTATCATTGCTCGGAGTGGCACTGCCAGGGCTATCATTGCTCGGAGTGGCACTGCCAGGGCTCTCACCGCTCGGGGTGGCACTGCCACCTCTCCCAGCACCTTGGGATGGCACTGCCACTATCACACCGATTTGGGATGGCACTGCCACCTCTCCCACTGGTTTGGAAGGCAGTGTCACCTCTCCTTGGGAAGGCGCTGCCATTGTTCCCATCCCTGGGGATGGCCCTGTCACCACTCCTGCTGCATTTGGGATGGCACTGTCACCTCTCCCACCCATTTGGGATGGCATTGTCACTGCTCCCACTGGTTTGGGAAGGCACTGTCATGGTTCCCACCCCTGGGGAAGGCAGTGTCACCTCTCCCACCCCTGGGGAAGGCAGTGTCACGCCTTCCACTGGCTACATCCTCACCCTCCCCCGCTGGCTCCTCCCTGCTCCCCCAGAACCTCCGGCCCCATCCCATGTCCCGACACAGGGACAGGAGCCCGGGATGGCGCAGAGTCACCCCGGGAGGTGCCAGCCTGGCCTCTGTCCCCTCCCAGCCTCTGGAATGCTGCTGCTGCAGCCGTACCCATCCCCCCGGGGCGATGAGCCCTAATTACTGCTCGTATCCAATAATTTGTTAATTAATTCCACAAGCAGCATCCCGAACTGCACAAACAACACCTCGCGGCTCCGCTCTGCACTCAAACCCTGCCCAGGTCGGGCCGGGGCGCTCTGGTTGCAGAGAAACCTTCTCCCAACGAGGCTGAGTGCTGCCTCCTCCTGGGGCAGTTAATTAGTGCTGGTTAATTGTGCTCCCCCGGTGCCGTCAGTGCCGGGAGTGCTGGCGGGGCTGGGCACACGCTGCCGCGCCCGGGGTGAGCGATGCCCCGCGGGGCTGCAGGTGGGCACAGTGCCCGGCGCTGAGGAGCGCTCCTGCTCCCCCTCCCCCCGGCCAGCACGGATGGGATCTCTCCCGGATTTTTTTCCTGCATTCTATGCGCAGTCTGCAGGTCCTGGGTGATAAATTCCCGGGAATGACAGCGGCTGGGACTCAGTGTCAGGAGAGGGAAGGGTTCCAGCTGCTCTGGGGACGCGGCTGTTCCAGGAGCTGCGCCAGTGCTGAGGTGGTGCCAGGAGCCCCTGAGGGCAGATCCTGGAACGGTTTGGGTGGGAAGGGAAGGAAAGCTCATCCCAATCCACCCCTGCCATGGCAGGGGCACCTCCCACTGTCCCAGGCTGCTCCAAGCCCTGCCCAGCCTGGCCTTGGGCACTGCCAGGGATCCAGGGGCAGCCACAGCTGCTCTGGGCACCCTGTGCCAGGGCCTGCCCACCCTCACAGGGAACACTTCCTGCCCAGTCTCCCATCCAGCCCTGCCCTCTGGCAGTGGGAGCCATTCCCTGTGTCCTGTCCCTCCATCCCTTGTCCCCAGTCCCTCTCCAGCTCTCCTGGAGCCCCTGTAGGCCATGGCAGGGGCTCTGAGCTCTCCCTGGAGCCTTCTCCTCTCCAGGTGAGCACCCCCAGCTCTCCCAGCGTGGCTCCAGAGGGGCTCCAGCCCTGGAACAGCTCCATGCTCTCCTCTGGATTCTCTCCAGCAGCTCCATGGAATTTTTATATTTTATCCTAGACTGGTTTGGATGGGAAAGGACCTTAAAGCTCATCCAGTCCCACCCCCTGCCATGGGCTGGGACACCTTCCACTATCCCAGAGTGCTCCAAGCTGGCCTTGGACACTGCCAGGGGTGTGGATACCCCTCTCTCTCCCTCTCCCTCTGGACCAGAGCTCCACAGAACAGGGCTCCCACCCAGCACCCCCCCAGGGATGTCTGGGATCAGCAGGACAAGAGGAAGGAGGGGGTGGCTCTGACCCCACAGCTCCTGTTCCCAGGCTGGGGCAGGGAGTGATGGATGGCTTGGGGAGGGAGAAGCAGGAGGTGCAGGATGGATGGAGCTGATTTCCATCCCCCTGTGGAGCTGGCAGGAGCTGGGATGCTGGGGGTGGGGGCAGGAGGTGATTTATTGATTGATTGATTTGTTTTGGGCTTTTATTTATTTATTTCTCACTCTCTCCCTCTGCACAAATCCAAAAATAAATCAGAACCAAGCCGAGAGCGGGATCAGATCAAGGCCAGAGGAGCAACAGGAGCCAGGGAAGGTCGGGAGGCAATCCCTGCTGTGGGGCTGGCACAGGGAAGGTCGGGAGGCAATCCCTGCTGTGGGGTGAGCACAGGGAAGGTCGGGAGGCAATCCTGGGTGTGGGGTGAGCACAGGGAAGGTCGGGAGGCAATCCTGGGTGTGGGGTGAGCACAGGGAAGGTTGGGAGGCAATCCCTGCTGTGGGGCTGGCACAGGGAAGGTCGGGAGGCAATCCCTGCTGTGGGGCTGGCACAGGGAAGGTCGGGAGGCAATTCCTGCTGTGGGGCTGGCACAGGGAATGTCGGGAGGCAATCCCTGCTGTGGGGCTGGCACAGGGAAGGTCGGGAGGCAATCCCTGCTGTGGGGCTGGCACAGGGAAGGTCGGGAGGCAATCCCTGCTGTGGGGCTGGCACAGGGAATGTCGGGAGGCAATCCCTGCTGTGGGGCTGGCACAGGGAATGTCGGGAGGCAATCCCTGCTGTGGGGCTGGCACAGGGAAGGTCGGGAGGCAATCCCTGCTGTGGGGCTGGCACAGGGAAGGTCGGGAGGCAATCCCTGCTGTGGGGCTGGCACAGGGAAGGTCGGGAGGCAATCCCTGCTGTGGGGCTGGCACAGGGAATGTCGGGAGGCAATCCCTGCTGTGGGGCTGGCACAGGGAAGGGTGGGAGGCAATGCCCCCCACTGGGGCTGGCATTTCACTGCCCGGGATGCAAAGGTCACCAGACCTGCTGCTGCTGCTCCGTGTGCCCTCCCTGCTGTCCTTCCCGCTGGGATGAAGGTTTGGGAAGGCTTTGATCACCAACCCTGCCGGCTGCAGCCTCCAGAGTCTCCTCTCCCCAGTGGGAACCTCTCCAAGGAAAAGCTGGAGCTGCTCAGTGCCTCTAAGGGACCTTATAAAACCATGGGATTATTTAAACTGGAAAAGGCCTCTGGGATCATCGAGTCCAGCCTCTCCTCCAGCACTGCCAAGGCCACCATGTCCCCAAATGCCACATCCATGCTGATTAAGTTCCCAGGATCCAGCCAATTCCTGGGAACAGGGCAGCTCTGTCCCTACACCATGAGAAAAACTGTCTGGCCCGGGGGAGCCTGGAATTCCAGTTCTACACCCCAAAAACCCACAACCCACAACACCCTGGGGGGCTCCAGAGGGTTCTCCCTGTGGGATGCTCCATCCTTGCTGCAGGAGGCAGAGCAAATCCTGGGGATACACAGCCTCTCTTCCAGCTGCTGGGGCTGCTTCTGGAGGCAGGAAAGGAGGGGCACCTGCCTCTGGAATGTGGGGATGGATATCCAGAGCAGAGGATATTTTAGGCTGGTGCTGGTGGAAGGTTTTGTGGGAGTCAGGAGGAGCTTGGAGCAGTCCCAGCCCCTTCCCAGGAATGCTGAGAGCTCCTCCAGGGTCGGGGCTGGAGCTCTGCCCCTCTCTGGTTGTGCTAATTAATATCACTGAGGAGGGAGAACATAGATATTAGCACTTAATTCTGATTAATGGGGCTAATAGGATTCTGCCAGGTTTGTTTGTCACCGTGGCTTCCCGAGCCTGGCAAATCCAATAAAAATTCCCAAATAAAAAGAGATTGCTTTAATATTTCACTGTTAGTGCAAACCAGCAGGGCACAGTTCCTGCCACTGGGAATTTGCTGGGGCTCATCCCCTGCACTCCAGGGTTTGGGGTTTTTCATCCATCCAGAGCACGGCCAGATCCCGTAGGGGGAGCAGAGTTTGTGGGAAGGACAAGTGGCACCCGTGAATCTGCCTCCAAAATTTCCTCCCTCCTTAAAGACTGGGAAAGACAGGGACTGGTTTGGGATGGGAGGGATTAAGGAGTGTCCCGTTCCACACTCCTGCTCTGAATTGGGGATTGTGGGGGGGTGGTGATGCTGGCACAGGGTCTGTGCCCTCCCCCCCTCCCCCAGGAGCTCTTGTCCAAGGAAAACCGGGCTCCATTCCTCTCCCAGCACACACATGAGAGGTCTGGAGAGCTCGGAAAGGATCCACAGGTCAGTGGCCAGTCAATGCCCCAGAGCCCCGGGCGGGGCTGTTTTTCAGCAGGGACACCCCCTGGGAAGCAGCGCCAGGGAATGGTGCTTCCCGAGGAGTCCTGTCCCCGCTCCTGACGGATTGGGGTGACCACAGCAGGGCCAGCCCAAGGGAAGGCTCCTCCCAGCACCGAGCGAGGATACAAATCCCTCTTGTCCAAAAATCCTGGAGCCACGAGCACCGGGAAGAGCCGCAGTGGCCGCACGTGGCTCATTCCCGGCACAGCAATTCCGCGATGTTCGGCACTGCACGGGAAACAGGGACAATTCCCGAGGCTCTGGGGTAGATAAACACCTGATAACGGGGTGGAAGAGGCCCCAGACTCAGCTCAGCCCGGCCGGGCAAAGCTCAGCCCCGGCAGGACGAGGCTCCGGCCAAGCGCGGGGCTCTGCTGCCCCAAGCGCTGCACGGGCGAGCGGCGCCGGCAGCCGGAGCCGGGAGAGGCGGAATGGAGCTGGGAGAGGCGGGATGGAGCTGGGAGAGGCGGGATGGAGCTGGGGACACGCGGGATGGAGCTGGGGACACGCGGGATGGAGCTGGGGACAGGCGGGATGGAGCCGGGAGAGGAGGGATGGAGCTGGGAGAGGCGGGATGGAGCTGGGGACACGCGGGATGGAGCTGGGGACAGGCGGGATGGAGCCGGGAGAGGAGGGATGGAGCTGGGAGAGGCGGCATGGAGCCGGGGACACGCGGGATGGAGTCAGAGGAGCTTCGGGAAAGCAAAGGATCCAGAGGTGAAGGTCTGGATCATCCCCTGCGCTGGCTGGAGGTGTGGGGAGGAGGAGGAGTTCCCCTGCTCTTCCTCATGCCTTGGCGGATGCTTTGGCTCCTCCTGAGCTGTCAGAGAGTCACGGAGTAGTTTATAGGAGAGAACAGCTTGTAGAATCCCAGATTTCGGGGGGTTGGAACCGACCTCCAAAGGCCATGGGCAAGGACACCTAAACCAGGACATTAAACCAGGCTGCTCAGAGCCTCTGTCCTGCAGGAACGAGCCGTGCTCCCAGAACTCACGGCCCTGGAGCAAGGAGGGTCTTGGGGCGGGGATATCCCTGGAGCGGGGATGTCCCTGGGGCGGGATGTCCCTGGAGTGGGGATATCCCTGGAGCGGGGATGTCCCTGGGGCGGGATGTCCCTGGAGTGGGGATATCCCTGGAGCGGGGATGTCCCCGGGGCGGGATGTCCCTGGAGCGGGATGTCCCTGGAGTGGGGATGTCCCTGGAGCGGGATGTCCCCGGAGCGGGATATCCCGGGTGCGGGATGTCCCCGAGCGCATTCCTGGTGTCCCGCAGCCGCACCCCGCGGTCTGGGCGGGCCTGACGCCGTCCCGGGGGCGGCGGGGCCGAGGCCACGGGGAGGGACCGGCACGGACACGGACACGGACACGGACACGGACACGGACACGGACACGGACACGGACACGGACACGGGTTGGTGGCGCCGCTGGAAAAATTCCATTCACCCGCGCCGTGAGTGGCGAGGTCTCAGCCGAAGCCCCCTGGGAGGCGATGGGAGCTCCACGGAGATCCCTGAGGATGCCAGGCAGGGGCTGAAGCACCCTGGTTTTCCCACTCTGTATCTCCAACCCTGTTTCATCGCCCCCCCGTCCTGTTCCCTGCTCCATCAGCCGTGTAGAGGCAGCAGTGGGAGCCAGGACAGGGAATATCCACATCCAGACCTCCCTTGGGTCCTAGGGGGGCCTCACGCACCTGCAGTCCAAACCTGAACAACCCCACAGCAAAGGGATCCCAAATCCCAACCCTCCTCTACACAAGTCACCGTCCCAGAGTAAAACTCCTTTTTTCCCTCTCCCAGAATTTTTGTCCTCTCGCTGGAGGCGGGGAAGGGCAGGGACATCCCCGGAGCTCTTCAGCACCAGGACCTGAGCCCCAAACGTGCCCCCAGCACCGGGCAGGGGCACAAACCCTTCCTCCTCCCGGTGGTGCCTGCTCCCTCCTGGGCTCGGAGCCTTCCCAGAGCGGGCCAGGAAGGAGCCGCTCCCGGAGCCGCTGCCGGGAGTCACCGGATCGCGTGCGGAGGGCTCACCTGAGCCCTCTAATCCCCTAATCCGTCACCAAGGAGACCCAGCCTTACCTGGCATGTGCGAGCAGAGGGGCCCCGCGGAGGGAGAGCCGCTCTCGCCCGTGCCAAGTCCCTTTTCGGCTCATCCCGGGGTTGCGGGGCTGGGGATGGAGCACGGAACTCCCTCCTTTCCACCCACCCCCACAGCAGCCCCCGCAGCTCAGCCGTGGCGGGACCGCTGGGATTTATCCGTCCCTGCTTTCCTGAGCATTTCTCAGCATTTCAGGAGAATTTGGGAGGATTTCTCCTCAAAGATGACACACAAGGAAAGTTTGAATGGACCACAGGAAACAAAGCCCCCCATGGGCTGAAGATCCCCTTGAGAGGGAGTCTGCCCTTGGAATTGGGAATGCTGAGTGTCCCCACAGGCTGGGAACACTGAGTGTCCCCACGGAATGGGAATGCCGAGTGTCCCCCCGGGCTGGGAACACTGAATGTCCCCACGGAATGGGAACACCAAGTGTCCCCAGGGAATGGGAACACCGAGTGTCCCCATGGAATGAGAATGCCAAGTGTCCCCGGGGAATGGGAATGCTGAGTGTCCCCAGGGAATGGGAACACCGAGTGTCGCGGTGGCCGCAGCTCTCCCGCCCAGCTCCGGGCCGCGCTGTTTGCCGCGTGTTATTTGAGCATTCATCTTGTTCAAGCACCATTTCAGCGCCGCAGGACGGGCCCTATCTCGCAGAAAAGAACTGAGAGCCTTCCTCCCCCCACTCCTGTCCCTCACTTTCCCCCCGGGCCTGGATTATCCCAAATAAACACTCACTTTGGGTAATGGTTAACTTTAATGGCTCGGGCTGCAGCGGGAGGCTCGGGGGGTTGATAGTCCCGGGGATACAGGAGATAAGGGCAGGGTTTGAAGTGCAGCGCTCGTGGCCGCTGTCACGGCCCGTTCCCTCAGGCCAGGGAACATTCTGTGCCACCTTCCCCAAAATTCACCCTGCCGGAGCTCCCCTTGTGTTTTCCGGCTGGTGGGAGCCAGGATTTGCGGCTTTGCCACGGCCACCAGCAGCCACACGCGTGTCCCGATGCCACAGGGCTCTGCCGGGCCCGGAGACACCCGCAGAACCCGCCCGGCCGCTCCTTCTCCTCTCGATTGTGCTTTCCCGAGTCAATGGATAACTTTACAGCCCACGGGCACATCAAACACAACAGCCCCGACCTGCCTGGGGAGATGTCGGGACGGCAAAGTTCAAAATCAAAGCCACCCTCAAAGTCACTGCCAGACTCGGGGGGCATCTCCAGGGGCCTCCCCAGGGGAGCTGGGCTGGGTTTTCTCCCCCCATCCCACCAGACCTCGGGCACAGGATGCCACGGGCAGGACCCCCGCTGTCCTGTGGGACCGTCCAGCTCCTCCCTCTGGAATCACGAAGGGAGCAGAGGAAGGACAGAGCCTGGCTGAGCCTCCCCAGGGAGTTCCCCATCCCCATCCTCCTTCCAGGTGTTTTCCAGCTCCTGGACATGGTGTGGTGGCATCAGCGTTGCTTCCTTCTGAATCCCACAAAAGAAACCGAGAGGAGTCTCCTGTTGGTGCCGTCACCTCCTGGTCATGCCCAGTGAGACCGTGTGGCCTCCTCCAGGCTTTCCCTGGGATTTTATCCCTCCCTCTGTCTCCTGCTTCCCTCGCTGTCCTCGATCCAGCTGGATCCTGGCATTCCTGGAGCTTTAACAGCCCGGCAGGAGCAGTCCATGCATGGACCCAGCTTTTACAGCCATTGCTTCACCATGGGCATGAACAAGGCCGGGACAGGGACAGTGCTGGGGGCACTGCAGGGAGTGGCAGCCATGGGGTGGGAAAGGGAGAAGGACTTTTGGGGACCCTTCTCTGCTGAGACCCCACTGAGGGGTGACTCTGAACTTCCATCTCTGCTCTGAGCCCTGTCCCAGATCTGCCACCGCTCAAGGAGGATGTTCCAGGGAGGAGCTGGCCCGAGGAGACCTCAGCCAGGTCTGACATCTCTGTGATGGGAGCAGTGTCCCCAGGGACAGGGAATGTTCAGGTGTCTCATCCCTGTCTTGTCCCTCTCCCCCTCCTGGCTCTGCTCCAGCTCCCTCCGGGATCCGTGGATGCCTCATTTCCCTCCTCAGGATAAAGAATGGGAGCCCATGAAGGTGAGGGGACCAGAACCAAGGGTTATGTCCCTCCTTCCCCTTCCCACGGCACTGGGACAGGGACAGGACCCACTCCCAGCTCACACTATTCATGGATCCTTCCCTACCTGGGCACCCATTTCCCCAACAAAAAACCTTAATTTCCCCTTTTCCTTAAGCCTGGAAAAGCAGAGGGTGAAGGCAAAAAAAAGCTCTTGGAGCAAAAAGAACCAGAAGCCAGGTCTGCAGGTGATAAAATTTTATTACAAAATAGGAGATGGATCAGTATTCCTGGGGAATTCGGTGGGGGGAGAGGGGTTCTGTACAAACACAGCATCACAGGAAAAGAAATCTTCCCTCCCCCACACATTTTCCAGGCCCCAATTTCTTCCCAATTGTGTTCATCTTGGATAATAAAGGATCACCTGGAAGAACCCACAAAGTCACACAGCACTTTTGGCCTATTTACAGAGATTTTCTCCCCATTATCAAAGAGAGGTGAGGCACCCACATTCCAGCGTTTGATCCACTCCTTGCAAAGCTTTTCCAAAACGTCCCAGGGGACTGGGGAATGGAGGCACCTTCATTTGTCACAAGTGTCACGTGGCTCCATCAGCACCACTCCCCTTTCCCCGGATTTCTCCCCAAAAACAGCTGCCCTCGGCCACCAATACAAACCCAGAGCTGTCCACTCTGTTCATAGAAAAATAAAGGAATAAAAGCCAAGGATTTGCCATGATTTTCATTTTTAAAAACAAAAAAAATGGTTGCATAGAGAAGCATTTGCATGTGAGGAGTTTGCATACAGAGCAGTGGGTGGGTGCTAAAACACTTCTGCCCCTTATCAAATAATAAAAAACAATATATATATATTTATATATTTACACAGAGTCCAGGGGAGGACAAGTAGAGGCTGTAGGGAAAAGGATTCCCAAGATTAGCAGGAAAATTATGTCCAATTCCCCTTGGATTTCAAGCTGCCTGTTGGTCCATTTGGCTTTGTACTGGTTTTTAGGAAACTGGTTTTGGGCTCCATCAGCATCACAGGGTGGGGAAAGAGGAGAATCAGGGATGGGAAGAGGAGGTTTCCTTCTCCAAAGGCAGAGGGGGGTGAAGAGACCCCTCTGACAGGGTCATGGGTGGGGCTGATGGTGACACACACGGGACCCTGTGCCTTGTGGTTTGGCTCCTGCACTGGGGAGGTTCAACCACAAGCGACGCCCTAGAAAATCATCTTGGAGTGTGGAGGTTGGTGCTGAGGGCTGGAAAACTGTTCCCACTGTTGGGAAAATCATCCAACAATTCCATGGCCTTTCCCTCCTCCATTCCCACCCTCCCTGGTGGCATAGGAGGCTCCTGGCCAAAGAGCCACAGGGAAGAGTCGCCACAGAGCTGGGCCATCGTCCATCCCGAAGTCTACAGCACACCAAGGACCCCAAATCCTCCCTGCCCTCCTCTCCTGTCACACAGACCGATGGGATTGGTGCTGCTTATCCAAGGAAAAGGCCAGGCAGGAACCCAGCAGCAGCTTTGGCAACAGCAGAGAGGAGTGACCTCCAAATTCCAGCCTGACCATGCCATGGTCCAGCGTGGCCTTCATCCCACACATCAATCTGTGCGTCACCTGAATTTATCCAAGGGAAAACAAGAGAGGAGGAGGAGGGTGTGGAACAAATCAATACTCTGCTGGACACAGCAGGCCCATTATTTGGTCCTGATTTATTTATAACTCTCACAGCTGGTCTTGGAACTGGCTCTTGTTGTGCCCAAATTTAACCCCTGGAAGGCTTTGGAGAACGGGGATGTGCATCCCACAGGACGGGGGGAAGGAGCCTAGGGAGCCAGAGGTGGTGAACCTGTGAGGTAGTCACGTGATTCCACTCTGAACAGCAGGATTCATTAGAATTTGTTTCCAAGATGCTTTTTTCCCTTTTTTTTTCCCCATCTTATGGAATGGCAACAGCACAAGCCCGGTGGCACCAGCAGCCACCGAGTCCTTGCGGGAGGATTTTGGAGAAGGGCACCACTGGTGGATTCTGGGACACCAGACCTTCAGCAGTGGCTCTTTTGCTGTCCCTGTTTGGTTTCAAACCCACGCTGGTCCTCCCAGACACACCTGAAGTCCAAATTCCTCTTGGAAGCAGAAATGCTAAGGACACAACCATAAAAACCTGGCCAGGCCAGGCAGGTGTTCACAGTCCCAAGTTGGCTGCCAGGAATGGGCTCAGTGACGTTTTGTCACCTGCTTCTGTGCTGCCCCTTGTCTGAAGGGTGAGTCTGTCACAGGTCTGTTCTTCTATGCCCCCACAGAGATGGGGATTGTCACCCCCGACAGCCCTGGGCACAGCTCCTGCTCTGACACGGCACGGGTGCCACATCCATGGTCACACCGTGGGGGACAGTGCCACATCCATGGTCACACCATGAGGACAGTGCCACATCCATGGTCACACCATGGCACAGGTGCCATATCCATGGTCACACCATGAGGACAGTGCCACATCCATGGTCACACCATGGAACAGGTGCCACATCCATGGTCACACCATGGGGGACAGTGCCACATCCATGGTCACACCATGAGGGACAGTGCCATATCCATGGCCATGCCATGGGACAGGTGGCATAGCCATGGTCACTCCATGGCACCAGTGCTGCATCCATGGTCACACCATGGGACAAGGTGCCATGTCCATGGTCACACAGTGTCACATCCATGGCTATGCCATGGGAGTGTCCAAGAGTCTCCAAGTGAGATCTGTCACAGCCAAGCTGTCACATCCTCCTGGGCCTCAGCAGAGAGGCAAAACCCATCCCAAAAATACCTTGAGACACTAAGTCGCTCCTGAGTGACAAATAAATAGCAGGATTGCCAGAAGAAAGCCCTTGGGAATCCAAGCTCCATGGCCCCGCTGTCACCAGGAGCCTTGTCAGGAGATCAGTCTGTGACCAGGGCTCGTTTGAAATGAGCTGGGTGGGTTTCAGTCTCTTGTGAAACCACAGACGGGGCCAGGCTGGCAGGGGCTCTCCTGCCGCCCCGGTCGATGGTGGCGCGGGGTCGTTCCTATGTACAGGCTCTTCCCGGGGAGGAGGGAAGGCTTTGAGCTGCTCTCGGACAGGCAGGAAGGGCGGCGGCTCCTAGTTCTGGTGCCTCTTCATGTGCAGGGCCAGGTGGTCGGAGCGGGAGAAGCAGCGGCCGCACGCCGGGCACTTGAAGGGCTTGGCGCCCGTGTGCTTGCGGTAGTGCCGGGTGAGCTCGTCCGAGCGGGCGAAGCGCCAGTCGCAGCCGTCCCACGTGCACTTGTAGGGCTTCTCACCTGCCCAGGGACAGCCACAGGTCACACCTCCCACACAGAAACACCTCACACCCAGCCCCCAAAACACCCCCGGGCCTCTGGAGGTGCCCACCTTCCGTGGCACTGCCAGGGCTCCCCAGTGTGCACATAGACACTCAATCCACCATGGACCGAGCTGCACCACACAGCTCTTGTCCCACTTCATCCCTACCCAACCTCCCAAAAACACCCCCAAGCCTCTGGGAGACTCCCAATTTCCTTGGCACTGCCAGGGCTCTCCAGAGGACACAGTCAGCCCAGAACCACCCAGGGATTGAGCTGCACCAACCAGGTCCTGCCCCTCTTCACCCCCTTCCACTTTGCCTTCTAGTGCTCTTCGAGTTCCTGTTGGGTTTTGGAGCATTTCTAAATGCTAAAGGCTAAAAACAACTTGTGAATTAGGTGGGGTTTTTTAAATAAAAAGCCAAAAATTCTTAAGGAAGGTATGAGTGGTGGGAGGCACCAGGAGGAAGACAGGGCTCTAAATCTAAATTTCAATCTGAAAAATCGAAATTTTTTTAAACTGCCTTCCAATGTGGGTGGCTTCACCTGGAAGTGCTCAAGACCAGGGTGGATGGGGTTTGGAGCAACCTGGTCTGCTGGAAGGCATCGTTAAAGGATCAGACAGCCTTTAAAGACCCCTCCCAAAGCCCAGCCATTCCAGGATTCCATGACCTAACGCTCCACACCTCCAAGCTCCCCCACCAGCAGCTCTGTACACAACGCATTGTGTTTCCCTGGGAGCGTTCAGGTGATGTCATCCCCGTGCCCTCTCCCCCTCCCTCCCAGACACACCCATTCCCAACTGAAATCCATTCAACCAGGCGCCTTCCCAGCCAGCTGGGAACGGGGCTGGAAAAGCCCGCGGCCGCTTCCAGCCAGGCCACGGGGCTGAACCCTGGCTGCAGCCCTGTCCCCACGCAGGGCGTGGTGCTCTCAAATATTAGTGCTGCTCTTAACAGCCTGAACAAGCAGGCAGAGTTCAGGGAATGTGCTGACATTCCCGACCTCAAATATTTACCCGTTCCGGGGCCAACTGACGGGCGCAGCGGCGCAGCGGGAGCGCACGTCCGCACCAGCACGCGTGCACAGGCATGTGTGCCCTGCCCTACCCTGCCGTGCTTCCAGGGATTCCTTCCTCCCCAGGCTTCCAGGGAGACCTTCCCATGCTTCCAGGGAGCCCTTCCTCCCACAGGATACTGCATGGAACCAGGGAATCCTGGAACAGCTCGGCTTGGAAAGGACCTTAAGGCCCTTCGTGTTCCACCATGCCCAGATCAGGTTCCACCAACTTCCAGGGATTCCTACATCAACTTCTAGGGATTCCTTCCTCTCCATGCCTCCCAGGGAGCCCTTCCTTGTACAGACTGCTCCACAGAGCAAGGGAATCCTGGAATGCCTTGGCTTGGGAGGGACTTCAAAGCCCATCTTCTTCAGACCAGGTTCCACTAGACCGCATTCCACCTTCCACTAGATCCACGTCCTGTCCAGCTTGGCCTTGAATAATTCCAGGGCTGGGAATGCCCCGTTTGGCCAGGGAAGTGAAATCAGCCACAGCAAGGCTGGATAGTGGATAAAACAGTGGATAAAACACAATCCCATGGATACATGAACCTGGAGGAGGCAGAGCAGCACGAGCACACACTGCTCCTCCAAAAACCCCTGGATGCTGCTCTGTGGGAAAGGGAGGGGGATTTTTATGGCTCAGGCAAACACAGCACTTGCAGAGGATTTACAAGGAGTTGGTGGGGGTTTTATGGGACTTGGGACACGCCAAGACAAGGTAGGATTTTCCCAAAGGCAGGATTTGCCCCTTGCAGGCCAGACATTGTCCCCTCCAGGTCACCTGGCTGGGTCAACCCCACTGAAGCCCTCTGCTTTCAAACAATGCCAGGTTGATGTCCAGGACAGAATCCCAAGGTTTCCCATTGTCCCAGGTTTCCCATTGTCCCAGGAGCTGGCTGCCTCTCCCAGGACAGCACGGCAGGGCGGGCTCAAACAAAGGATCCAGGGTGGCATTCCCGGCCCCGGGGGTTTATGTTTAACCTCACAATGGCACCCAGGAAATGAACGGTGGCTGCGGGAGAGGAAAACACCCGCCCCATGGCAACGGGAAACCACAAGGAAAGAGCTCCCAGACCATGGACTCTCAGGCAGGGAATGGGAGAAGGGACACTTTTAACCCTTGGGGTGATGGAGCTGAGGCAGGATTTGGGGTGAGTCCTTGCTCTTTCAGCTCTGGTGTCACTATGAGATCTCTGGTGATGACCTCAGCAAGGCCTCCAAAACAAAACACGAGGCTTAAAACCATTGGATGCAGAGATCCTGGTTCTGGATTGGATTCCCTGCTTTTTGCTCACCACCACCAGTTCTCCTGACCCCCCAGCTCATGTCCTTCCTCACTTCTCCACCCTTCCCTCTAACAGGCAAGGGAAGGGAAGGAGGCAAAGCCACTTGGATTTCCTGCCTGATTACTGGGAAACCTGGAAAAACTACTGGAGTTTTCTTGGATTTCAAACCCATCCAAGTTTTCCTGGGTACATCTTTGTATGTGATAGGTAAGGAGGCACCCAACTCATGGACCCTGTCCTGGGCACAGAAGGGACAAGAGATATTTAATTTAATTTAATTTAATTTAATTTTAAAGCCCTGATCCCAGACTGTGATAAATCCCTATCAGCACCCAGCTCTGGGACAACATCCTTCCTGTTCCCTTTTTTCTATCCCTTCCGTGATGTTTTCCAGCCCCCTCCTCCCCAGTCCCCGCCAAAGAAACGTCGTGGCTCACGCACAAAGTGAAATTCTTTGTTTGAAGGGCTGATAAGAGGAGAAAGGAACAGAGCCAAGAGCAAGAACCAATTCCCAGCCACAGAATGGGGTTTGGTCGTTGTTCATAAAAAAGAGAAGTGAACTCTGGGCCCAGCTTAATTGCTCTCAGTAAAGATCAGCCCTCCTATAAAAGAGATTTATGAGGGCACTGATGGTTCCTGGACTACCTGGGGATCTGATAACATTTCAGGTATAATAAATGCCTTAATGAGGGCGCCGGGGCTTGAATGCAGAGTGTCACGGAGCTGGATCAGCCCAGGGGAGCTGTGCTGGGAGCTGCTCCCAGCTGGGCTCCCTCTTTGCACCGTGGCACCCTTGGGAAGGAGGGTACAGCCCATCCCTGAATGGACTGGGAGCCCTTCCCTGTGTGGGTTCAGAGGGAGTGGGACACAGTGGGACACGAGGGGTTCCTCCCTCTCCTTAGGAGCCCTGGTGGGGTGGGTTTGACACAAAGGAGATGCCCTCGTCTCCTCAGAGATCCTAAACATGCAACACAGGCCCCACACAACCTTCCTGTAGGATCAGCAGGATCAGCCCCGGGTAGGATTTGGGACATATCAAGGGAAGAGCTCAGAGTGACAAAAAAATCAAAGAATCAAAGAACAGATCACGTTGGCAGGGACCTTAAAGCTCATCTTGCACCTCGGTAACTTCCACTATCCCAGTGTCCAGCCTGGCCTTGGGCACTGCCAGGGATCCAGGGGCAGCCACAGCTGCTCTGGGCACCCTGTGCCAGGGCTTCACCTCCCTCACAGGAAACAATTCCTGCCCAATATCCCACCTATCCTTGCCCTTTTTAGGGGGGTTGGTACCTGAGGCTGGCAGCATTTCCTGGAGCTGCTCTTACCTGTGTGAGTCCTCTGATGTGCCTTCAGATGGGAGCTCTTGGTGTAAACCTTTGAGCAACCTGCAAGGACAGAAAAAAGCACAATTTCCCTGTGAGAAAGGGGCCCTTGCTCAAACAAACTCTGATATTTGAGGGGGGGACAGGGCTGGGCCATGCAAATAAGCCTGGCTTGGGCTCAGCATTAACTGAAGAGCATTTACTCTTAGGCAGAGAGATCTGAACACCTTCTCCTGCCACCCATGGGAATTGTGCTGGGAATTAGGGTGGGGACAGTCAAGCACAGAGGTTCAAACCCCCCCTTCCACCACCAGGATGAAAAGATTCAATTCCCCCCAATTTCTGGCTCTGTGGTGCCCTTTGCCTCTCTGGGTTCCAGTCATAGCTGATATCACTTTGCAAGGCTGGGTTTTGTAACAGTCCTAGCCCAGCAGACAGGGTACAAATGTTCCAGGAAGCAGCCAGGGACAGCCACAGCTTGGCTTCCAGGTCCCAGAACAGAGCCAGAGGGAAGCGTTTTCACAAGATCAGTATGAACAGGTTTCATCAAAGACAGGGTTGAACAGAGACACCATGACTGGGGAAAGTTCCAACAGCAGGTGTCTCAGGAATGAGTCAGGTTTAATTCCTCTGAAGTTTCAGTTGGATAAAGCTTAAGGAAGCCTCTGCTGCCCTTTCTGGCCCTGCCACTTTGTGTTTTGATGAGGATATTCAAATATGAATTTGAATTTTTATGACCTACACAAGCAACACGGGGACATTTTTCGTCCCAGTGTTTCCACCCAGCCCAAAGGAGCCTCTTGCCCAGGATCAGCCCTTGATCCTGTCCTGCTCAGATGGGGCAGGAGCTGCTTTTCCCCTCTTTGGCAGGAGGGACAAGGGGTGGTTCAGTTTTGCTGCTGGTGCTCTCAGGCTTTGGCAGCCCCTCACATTTGGGAGAGAGATCACGGAATCATAGAATGGTTTGGGTTGGAAGGGACCTCAAAGTTCTTCTCATTCCACCCCTGCCATGGGCAGGGACACCTCCCACTGTCCCAGGCTGCTCCAGCCCCAGTGTCCAGCCTGGCCTTGGACACTGCCAGGGATCCAGGGGCAGCCACAGCTGCTCTGGGCACCCTGTGCCAGGGCCTGCCCACCCTGCCAGGGAACAATTCCTGCCCAATCTCCCATCCAGCCCTGCCCTCTGGCAGTGGGAGCCATTCCCTGTGTCCCGTCCCTCCATCCCTTGTCCCCAGTCCCTCTGCAGCTCTCCTGGAGCCTCTCTAGGTTCTGGATGAGGCCTTTACAAAGGTCTCCCATGTTCATCTGGTTCCAGGTGTGAAGTCTCCAAGCCCCCTTCACTTCCCCACACAGATCAGGTTGGGCAGAATTCCTCACGATTATTCCTGACTGGAGTCACCTCCAGCTGATCCTTTGAGGGATGGATCACATGGATCCCTGCTCCACCTCTGCACGTACTGACCCAGAATTTATTCAGCACAGATTGGGGTATATTTTTTTTGCACCACAGACCAAAATCCTGCTAAAAACAGTTTTGCCTTGGTGCAAATCCTGCAGGGTTAGCCTCTGAGCAGTCAGACACAAAGAATCTGCCTCAGATCTAATTCCACCTTTCATGTCCTCACCATGACCAGCAGAAGGTTAAAAATTCAGCACAAGCCATCAACCACTGGCAGCTTCTGGCTCAGAAAGTCCCTGATCCACAGGATGCCAGAGAATGGGAAGGTGTAAGCACAGAAAGATCTCTCTCAGCCTGTCCTGTTCTTCCTGGCATCATGGCTGGAGACAGGATCTGGAGCAGGCAGAGCCTCTGGGCTGACCTCCAGCCACTCCCAAGCCATGGAAAGTGTCCATAAATCTCACAGGAGGCAGTTAGGAAGTGACTTTCCTCATTCACACACCCCCACGGGAAAACTGCTAATCCACAACTAGTCAGCACTGGGGACCAGCCCAGGAAGTGGGAGGTGTGTCCTGGCTCCAGGAGTGCCATCTCCAAGCCCTCAGGTGGCTCTCACTGGCATCTCTCAATGGGATTTGCTTCCCCAGTGTGTGCCTTGGAATCCCAGGCTGGTTTGGGTTGGGAGGAAAGCTCATCCCATTCATCCCCACCCTGAGCAGGGACACCTTCCACTATCCCAGTGTGCTCCAAGCCCTGTCCAGCCTGGCCTTGGGCACTTCCAGGGATCCAGCCCCAGCTGCTCTGGGCTGATCCCCAGCTTGAGGACTTGGAGCTAACTGGGACAGTGGAAGGTGTCCCTGCTCATGGCAGGGGGTGGGATGACATGGGCTTTAAACATCCCTTCCAACCCAAAGCACTCCATGATTGCCCTTCCACAGCTCCTGCTGCAGCACATGGAGCCACGGAAGGGTGGCACAGGGATATTCAGCTCATTGACTCTTTGGAAGATCAGAACTCTCAGAGAGAGTCCAGCAATGCTCTTGGTGGGAATTCCTTGCTGGTTTTCCACCCACTGTGAGAGAGAGGGAAAGGAAGGGTCAGTGGCAATGGCAGAGTGGCCTCATGTGGCTGCTCAGGGTTGGAAAAGACCAGAGCGAAGGCACAGCTCAGGAGCAGATCCCCAGGAGCAGATCCCCAGGAGCAGACCCCGAGGAGCAAATTCCCAGGAGCAGATCCCCAGGAGCATCCCTGGTTTTGCAGAAGCTCTCTACCTTGCTGAGTCGCTTTTGCCAGAGTGTAAAGGGAGAGGGAAGGGGACAAAACAGGAACCACACCATGCTGGTGGGATCAACCTCTTCTACTCCCTCCCACTTCCCTGGGGCTCCATCCACAGCTTCATCCCCAAAGGAGCTCAGCTTATCCTCCCTGGAGGCTCCCACCCATCCTCGGGGTGCCAAGACTCCCCCAGTGAGGAGCACACCTGGGTAGTCACAGTGGTGGATCCTCCTCTTCTCCAGCTCGGGGTTGTTACGCCGGTTGTACTTGGGGGGCTGCATCACGAGGTGCCCCTGGGAGAGGCCCCCGACGCCGTTGGGAACTGGGGGGATCTGGGACGACTGGACCAGCTTCAGTCCAAAAGTGGCTTCATAGGAGGGTGGGGGAGAGATGGTGTTGATGAGCTCGGGTTGGTTCTCGGGGCTGCCAGGCTGCGAGTTGGGGGGCGAGGGGGGCAGGGTCACCCCCGGAGCGGGGTAGAACTGCCCGGGGATGTTCCCGAAGCTCCCCTGTCCCTGGGCCATGTGTGGGTACTGCTTGAGGGGCCCTGCTGGCTGCACGGGTCTGTGTGCCATGCCAGCCACCGAGCCTGTGCACATGGTGACCCCGCTGAGGCAGCTGACGGCCGTGGTGCTGCTGGACGAGGACGCCAGGGCGGGGATGTCGGCGCCGGCAGCACCCAGGGGCAGCTGGAAGAGCTGGGACGGCTGTGGGTGGGCAGGCAGCGGCACCTCGGCGGGCATCTCCTGCTTGATGAAGATGTTGTTGACCGCCACCGACTGGGGCATGCTGAAGACGCTGGTGAAGTCGGGCAGGGTCTGCGTGGCGCCCGAGGAGGACGAGCAGGGCTGGGAGAAGCCGGCGCCGGGCTCGGTTTTGATCTGCGGGAAGGGGGCCACGGGCTTGGGGGGCCGGTAGAGCCCCGTGCGCAGGTGGGTGGTGTCGGGCAGGATGACGTTGATGTTCACGCTGTAGGGCGTGGAGCTGGGCTTCTCCGTGGAGAAGAACTCGTCCACCACCGAGGCGCTCTCCCGGCGGTATTTCTTGTCCACCAGCACAGGCGGCGCCTCGCTGGGCAGGTACTTGTCCATCTCGGAGCGCGCCTGCGGCGAGAACACGGACAGGGCAGCTGGGAAAGGTGACCCTGACACCCAGCACGGGGCAGGCCAACGCTCGAAGGGGATTTGAGCAAGCAGGAAATGGAGGGAGCAGCAGGAACAGCCCGGGAACCTGAGCTGAGGTGATTTAGCTCCGGGTCTGACTCAGCCAGACTCCCCAGGGCTGAATCAGCATCCTCTGCCCTACTTCCCCCCTCCCTATCTCCCCGATAACACTGGGCAGCCGGGACAGGATGCAGGCAGGACAGAAATTAAACCTGATAAAGGGAAGCAAGCTTTGGGTGCAAAGCTTTGGGCCCACAAACAGCAGGAGTGAGCACCAGGAATGGGATGGATCCAGCCAGGATCACACCTCAGGCATGCTGGATCTCCAGCCCACCTTGGACATGCTGGCTCTGATTTCCTTTAAACTCAGCAGCCTGGGGAGTGTTTTATTCTGGGGAAAGTCTCTTTAATGAACTGAGGAATTCTAGGACAATATCTTTAATTAATTTGAAATAATTTGGGCCTAGAAATCTAAGTGATATTGCCACAAATTCAGTGTGTTCTGAGCCTAAAATGAGAACAGTTCCTGCCTTCCTGCCTCACCTGGGCAGTGACTCAGCCCTGGGCTAACCTTTGGGTTAGTTCTGGTTTTACAGAGCTGTTTTTACAAGCCTGGTTCCTCCAAGGTCCCAGAACCTCTGGCTCTGGTTCCTTCCCTTCCTGGTTCCTGCCTGCTGGGGCACCCCACTGGATCCAGCCCCAACAATCCAGCACCCTGATGGAGCAATCCTCGAGGAAATTCATCTTCTGGTGCTGGATGACTCAGGTTCTGCTCATTGTGGTTGCAGATCCTAGCACTAAAGCTCTCGTGCAGAGCTGCAGCCCTTAATTACTGGTGGATCTCCAAGTGTCAAAGCCCTCATTCCTATGGACAGCAGCTGGAAAACCACCAGGTTTCCCTGGCAGAGCCTGGAGTGCACTCCAGGAGTGGGAGCTGAGCTCAGCCCACGCCCTGAGCCGAGGTTTCCAGCCCTGAACTGTGTCACCACAGTGCCACGGGCCAAAGTCAGCCCTGCTGCCACCTCAGGGCTCTTAACAAAGCTGGGCGGGAGCCAAGAGATTTCCTCGCCCTTTCCAGGGAAAGGATCACGGAGCTTCCAGCTCATTCAAAGAGCCTTTGCACCTCTGGGAGCCCTGCTGGCAACACATGGCTGAGCTGGCTGGCACCCAGGCACGGGGACAGCACAAATCCACCCTCTGCCACTCGGGAGGGAGCTCAGGGAGGCCGTGCTGGGAAGGGCCACGCTGGGACTGTGCGCACACAGCGTGCTGGGAATCCTGCAGAATCAGGGAATTGTTGTGTGAGGAAAGACCTCTAAGGTCATCGAGTCCAACCATGACATGTCTACCCTTGTCAAACGTGGAGGTGCTGGAAGTTCCTGTCCTGGTTAAAGGGAGCTCAAACAGCCCCTCTGGAGAAGGAGCCCTCGCTCAGGCACAGCCTTGAGCTACTTGTGGAGCCATGGAATATCCCAAGTTGGAAAGGATCATCCAGTCCAACCCCTGGCCCTGCACACCCCAACACCTCCACCCTGAGTGACCAAACGCTCCTGGCAGCCTCGGGGCTGTGCCCACTCCCTGGGGAGCCTGGGAATAAGGATGAGGATGGATGAGGAACCTTTCCCTGATATCCACCCTAACCCTCCCTGGCACAGCTCCAGCTGTTCCCTGGTGCCTGTCCCTGGTGCCTGCCCTCCCTCCTTACCCCAAGGCATCAGCAGGAGGCAGGGAGGGAGCTCAGAGAGCTGCACCTCCATCCCACCCTCACGGAGAGCTCCAAGCCCCGAGGAGTCCCTCCCTGCTGGGTTCCCTCCCTCGGGAGAACCACGGCAAAGCCCTGGAGCCCAGCCCCGGGCACTGCTGGCACCCAGGCTGGCACGGGCCAGGTTCCCTTGGGAATCAGCTCACCCCGGGCAGCTCGGAATGCCACACATTCCTGAGCAATGAACAGCCCCACTTGGCAGCAGCAAGGTGCTGGGTGCCTTTTGCTTCCACACTTCCCTTATCTCTGGCATTTCACTTTTTCACCTCCAGTTCCCAAGGGAAGGTCCTTCTGCTGAAGGGGACCAGGCAGGGATACAAATGGGGAAGGCTGTGGAGCTCAGAGGGCCTTTCCACACTAAAGGATTCCATGGAGGGCCCAAATTTGCATGGAGGGCCCTTCTTGGGTGTCACCCAACCTCCCTTCCTCCAGAACCACCCCTCCCTGCAGAGTACAGTCCTTTCCTGGTCTTTCCATTAAAAAAACCACAGTAATTCCCCTTCAGGCTCCTGGAGAAAGGGGTGATAAGGACAGCAGTGGCTGTCACCGGTCAGGACACCAGCCCTGCCCATTGCTCTGTGTGTGTGTGCAGGACCCGGACAACAACAATCCCACCCCATGGAATGCTCCACTATTCACATTTCTGCAGGAATCCCTGCCACAGTTCCACAGGAATCCCAAGCACCAGCATCCTTCCCACAGGGAGAAATGGGAACCTTTTGTCTGTGGCCCAGAAACACCTGGAAAACACTGCCTGGCCTGGTGCTGGCACCTCCGACCCCAAAGCACTTCCCAACCAGTGCCCTATCCAAATCCAGCAGCTGAGGAAGCTGGGAAAGGGGCTCAGCCTAGAGAAAAGGAGGCTCAGGGGAACCTTGTGGCTCTGCACAGCTCCTGACAGGAGGGGACAGCCAGGGGGGGGTCAGGCTCTGCTCCAGGGACAGGGACAGGAGGAGAGGAAACGGCCCCAGGCTGGGCCAGGGAGGCTCAGGTTGGATATTAAGGACAATTCCTGCATGGAAAGGGCTGTCCTGCCCTGGCAGGAGCTGTCCAGGGCAGTGGGGCAATCACTGTCCCTGAAGGGGTTTAAAGGCTGTGTGCATGTGGCACTTGGGGACAGGGGCAGTGGTGGCCTCGGCAGTGCTGGGGGAATGGTTGGACTTGATGGTCTTGGAGAGCTTCTCCAAATTAAACAATTCTGTGATCCTACAAAGTGCTCAGCTCAGGATCAGCACAACTGAGGTGACCAAGTGCCCTCAAGCGCTCAGGTGCTCCCGGCTGTCACTCATGGCTCCTGTCCCATGGGGACACACAGGCCATGGAGGTGACAGTGACAAACTGACACAGGGGACTGGCAGAGACAGAGAGACGTGTCCCAGCTGGAAGGATGGAAGGAGGGAGTGGGAGGGAGTGGGAATGGGGAGGGGGGAATGTCCCAGCTCAGTCTCTTGGGGACTTCTGTGCTCCCCCTTCCCACCAGGAGCAGGAGGACACAGGGGAAGGAAGGAGGGAAGGCACTCACCTCCAGGATGAGCGGCGGCATCCGCTGGTCCATCCTCATGGGGTGCAGCTGTGGGAGGCAGGGCTGGGTTAGTGGGGTGTCCTCCCCAGCTTGCTCACCCCAAAGACCCCCCCAAATTCCCCTGCCAAGGAGGGCAGCACCCCCCAGAGCCTCCCACAGCCTCCCAGAGCCCTCCCAGGGCCCTCCCAGGGCCTCCAGGTGTCCCCCCTGGCAATGGTGTCTCCTCCCACGCCATGACATGGAAGCAGCTGGTGGTTGCCCACCATGGCTGGAGCCTGTCCAAGGAGGAACGAGGGAAGCCTCTTTGGACAGAAGAGACAAATGGGAAGTACAGAGCTCTCCCGAGGACACTGAGGCACGGCACCTCAAATCCCTTTCTCATCCCCACACGGAGGACAAGGTGCTCACAGATGTCCTGCACCTCTCCCTTCTCCTGCCTCTCCCAGATTCACTCAGAGGGCTGAGGGCTCCTCCCAGATCCCTCAGACCCAGATCCTTTCTCCAAGGTCAGTGTTCCAAACAGGCCACTGTCCTCCAGCACCAAGAAGAGATCTGGGATTCCTCCAAATCTCAAATCAGTATTTACCAGCCTCCTGTGGGCTCATTCTCAGTCCACATCCTTCTCCTTCTCACTTCCAGGAGAACTTCAGATCCCATAGCTGGAGACCCCATATCCTCTGCCTGTCCCCCACCCATGGGACAGCAATGACCTGGAATGCTCAGCCCATCCCTTCCTCCCTGCCCGCCAGCCACAGGCAGGGAATGAACCATTTCCTGCCTCTTTTGGGGAAGGATTGAACTTATCCCACAAATGGGGTGCTCAGCTCATCCCAACGAGGTGTGAGCTGAGGGGGAAAGGCCTCAGCGCCTTGCAGATGAAGAGCCACCAGGTTTTTAGAGGGATCACAGGCCCAGTTTCCCCCACAGGCACTGGCCAGGCCATCCCTGGAGGCCGGGATGAGGGCAGGGGGCACCACACAACATTGCACGGCCGCAGGCTGCAGCAGCCACCACGGAGCCATGGATCAGCAGCTCAGGGAAAAGGGGAAACACCAACAAACCCTCTGGGAGTCCAGAGGGACTGGGATCATCCACAGAATCCCACAATGGTTTGAGTTGGAATGGACACCAAAGCTCATCCCATCCCACTGTCCCAGGCTGCTCCAAGCCCTGTCCAACCTGGCCTAGGGCACTCCCAGGGATCCAGGGGCAGCCACCGCTGCTCTGGGCACCTGTGCCAGGGCCTGCCCAGCCTCACAGCCAGGAATTCCTTCCCAATGTCCCACCTAAACCCACTCTCTTTGATTTGCAGCCATCTGTACATGTCCAGGAAGGGAATGCCAGCAAGAAACTCCTCTCGCACTGCCAAAACAGTGAACTCCAGACGGATTTTTCCCCCAAAGTCACCCAAGTTTGATCCTGGAGAAGCATCTCCCCAACTTGGCAGAGAAAGAAAATCAAAATAAAAATGAAGGGACGGCACAAACCAGCACTTTGTCCACTCCAGTAAGGCCACTGCTCACCAGTTTGTGTCACTGGACCAGCAGTGTTACACTCAGCACACCCAAACTTGGTGACCCAAATTCCCTGGAGGATGGGATAACCTCAGGACCAGCCCCTGGGAGAGCTGGAGGATGTGAAGCCCCCAGCCCCAGTAAAAGCAGTGGCAGATGAAGAAAGCAACGCCATCCCACGTCTCCAGAGTGGATTTTCCAGGATTTTCCAGTGGTTCATAGGGGTGGACATGGGCCCCTCCACTGCTGCCAGTTCCCACAAATCCTGCAGGAGCCGGGGGTTTATCCCTGGATCAGATGTCCCAGGCTGGGGGAGCCGTTATCAGCACAGAGATCGATTCAAGCAGAGTCCAACACAAACATTTCTTGGCAGGCCCCAGAGAAACCCGGATTAACCACGAGCACGGGGAGCTGGGCTGAGACGTGGCTGTCCCTTGATTAAACACCTCCTAATCTGCAGGTGATAAATGACAAACGGCCCCAGGAACATCAGGTGTTGTCACCACCGGGCAGAGCCAGGGGACCAGGAGGGAAATCAGTGTTTGCTAAACAGGCAGCAGCTCTGAGGGTGGCACAGGGAGGGGCTGGGGGACAGCAGGGCTGTTTCACCTGCCCTGGGCTCACTCCTGCCTGGCCACAGCTCCCAGCCCATCTCCCAGCCAGGAGATTCCTTCTCGGCTGATCCCGGGCTCCTGCTCACACCCAGCCCCAGTGTGGTGCTGGCACTGCTGCAAAGAGCTCTGGGGACAGGGGGCAAGAAAATGTCACCTGTGTCCCTGCTGGGCAGCCAAGAGCATCCAGCCCTGGGGCCTGACATCAGAGGGATGTGCAACTGCTGAAATAAATCCAGAGGAGGCCATGGAGCTCCAAGGGCTGGAGCCAGGCTGGGAGAACTGGGGGTGCTCACCTGGAGAGGAGAATGCTCCAGGGAGAGCTCAGAGCCCCTGCAGGGCCTAAAGGGGCTCCAGGAGAGCTGCAGAGGGACTGGGGACAAGGGATGGAGGGACAGGACACAGGGAATGGCTCCCACTGCCAGAGGGCAGGGCTGGATGGGAGATTGGGCAGGAATTGTTCCCTGTGAGGGTGGGCAGGCCCTGGCACAGGGTGCCCAGAGCAGCTGTGGCTGCCCCTGGATCCCTGGCAGTGCCCAAGGCCAGGCTGGACAGGGCTTGGAGCAGTCTGGGACAGTGGGAGGTGTCGGGTTTGGGTGATCTCTGATGTCCCCCCCAACACAAACACTCCATGAGTCGATGATCCTCTGACGTGGGGGTTCAGGGAATGGGGGAACAGCAGGACCTGGCTCCAGCGGGAAGGGGGGGCCTGTCCTGGGCACGAGGGACCCCGGGAGCGCAGGTGTGGCACAACGGTCGTGCCACAACCCAGCCTGGGCTCTTTCTCCTCCGTGCACCTGCACGAAACTCCAGCCTCCAAGGGAATCAGCAAACAATGGGCAGGATAATCATCAATCAACCCCCCTGGCACGGCCCCGGCAGTGCCCCGCTGCAGGCTCACTTTATAAATAGCCTGTATTTATATCCAGATTTGGTTCAATATCAGCATTTATTGTCTCCTGGTTAAATATTGACCTGGGTAAATATTTGTTCCTCTGATGATTTGGGTTTGATACCGACCTGGATCGACGTTATTTTCTGTTTGTTCCTCAAGTCTCCTGGAACTCTCTGTAAAACGGGATTAGCAAAGAAAGCCCCGGGACTCTTCCTTTCAAGTGCCTAACTTCTTTGGCTGCTGTAAACAACAAAGCTGTGTCCCAGACTGAATCCAAGCTCCCGTGGGAATGTGCTGGGCCCGGGAAGGCCCTGGATGTGCTCCCCTGCTCGGTCCCACAGGAGCAGCTCCAGGGTGAGGGGCTGCCCTCGAAGCACCCATGGATTATTTGGGTTGGAAAACACCTCTAAGGTGATCAAGTCCAAGGTTTACATCATCCACTTCAGACATTTCCCCTTTTCCTGCCTCGGCTCCCTGCCAGAAAAAGGATGTGAGACCCCACCCTGCCCAAACCTGGGGGTTCAGAGCAACTCCAGGATGAGGTGCTGCCCCCAAATCATTGATGGAATTTCATTCTTTCCCCAGGTTTGTGTCCATGGATGGCCTAGGAGACGGGGAGTTATCCCAGTGCTCTTTCCTGCCTGTGTGTTGGAACTCCCTGAGCAGTTAATGACTTCCCAGGAACCAGGGAAGCTGCGATCTCCATCCAGCCCCACTCCCAGACTTGCTGGCTGTGTTTGCAATTCCTTCCCTCCAGCAGCTGATAAAGGCTCCCTCAAAGGCAATCCAGCTCAGGTATTTATCACCGGGGTCATGCCACAATCCCAAAGGCCAAGGGAGCCAGGGAAAACACCCTCATCCAACTCCAAGGTCAAGGGGCTGGAAGAGGAGATGCTGGGAACAGCCAGGCTCCAGCAGCAAGCAGAAACCTTTCCAAAAATAAAGCCATAAATGGATTGAAAAATAACAAAATCTTGGACACAGAGCCTGGAGTGGGAAGGGAATGACACAGGAGCACAGCCAGAGGTGAGGGAGGAGGGGTCCCATGCTGACTTTGGGGTTGATCCACAGTTTGGGGGTAGATCCCACTTCTGCAGAACCCAGCCCTGGATGGAGCTGGAAGGAAGGTGGGAATCAGGCATGGCCTCTCCCCTCTCCCATTGCTCCACCCGGTGTGAGGACAACTCTCAAAGTGTGGGAAGGGAGGACATGAGGATTTAAGGGAGCTGGACCTTCACAGCTTTCAGGATATTCCCATTTCACAATTTCTGAGCTGCTCCTGCCCAGCAAAGGCTGAGCTGGAGCCCCTGAAAGGGAATTGAGGTTTTCCACCAAAGCTCCTGGAAGTTGATCTGGGCTGATTCCTGGTGTGAGCTGCTACAGCCCCTTGGATGGTTTTTTGGAAAAAATGAAATTATTTAATGTCATTTCAATTCCTGGAAGATCCAGAGGCTTGGAGCTGCTCCAGCATCAGCCAAAAGCATGGCAGAACTCAAGGAACCCTGGGTTTAACAGGCACAAATCAGTGCTGGATTTGGAATTAGGAGCAGGGGGCCCCTGCAGCTCCACTGCTCCTTCTGGACTCAGCTCCATCCCAGAACTGCCTCTCCCTGACTCTTGGATGTCACAATCCCCAGGATTCCCTGGACAAATTTACCCCTCTGTTCCTGGCCCCAGGATGCTGCGATTGTCTTTGAGCCTTCCAGTTCCCCCAGTTACACATCCCTGCCCCAAGTCTTGAACGTGCTGTGGGAGAGGCTTTGGAGCTCCCAGGGATCCTCCCCAGTGGTGGGATTCACTCTGCCTCCCTCAATCCCCCTGGCAGCTCACACTCCTCTCCAAGGCACATTCCCAAGGGGCTGACAATGGAATGAGTCACTGGCTGCTTGCTGGGGCTTGTGGAGCCCTCCTGGCATCCAGAGCCCATCAAAGAGGCCACAATTCCTTTTCTTCCCAGGAAAACCAGCAGGGCAGACCCCAAGCAAGGTCAGGTTTCACCTGCAGACAGCAAATCCCCCCATCCCGGCAGCCCCAACTTCCTCCAGTTGGGGAAATAAAAGCAGTTGGGAAAATAAAACAAAACAAACCCCGAGGCGGCTGGGAGAGTTGGGTTGGGCCAACTCTTCTTCCAAGCCTGAACATTCCCAGGCCAGGAAGGTCCTGCCAAAACAGGGATGGAGGGGGACACTGGAGCAGGTCCACTCCTGCCACAAGTCCTGTCCTGAGTATTTAATGGAATTATGGAATGGTTTGGGTTGAAAGGACCTCAACCATCACCTCGTTCCCCATCCTGCCATAAGCAAGCACCTCTGTGCTCCTGGTGTGGTCCTGGAAGCAGAAATCTGGAGTTTCCTTCAGATCCAGGGCCTTCCACCCCAACCCTCTCTTTCCACCTTTTCCCTGTGTATAAAGGAGTCCCCAGTTCCTGTTAATTAAGGGAGGCTGATTATGGCACAGGCCAATAACAGCTCCCAGGAGAGGGCTCCGAGCCCTGGGGAAGCTCCAGCGGGAGCATTTGGGAGCCTGGGCATTGCCAGCCCTGGGAAACACAAGGACTGGGACACTCCTGGGATCCCCGAGGGGATGGCAAACCCCAAAATAATGGGTTTGGGTTCCTCCCATGCCACAGAACCACAAAAGCCCCAAATATTGGAAGCTGGCCAGAACGAAAGGTTCAGAAATGTTTTGGATGAGCAGCTGGGGAGATGCCCTGATTTTCCCAACAAATTTGGGGCTTTTCCACAGTTCAGAGAAAATCAAACCTGTGCATTGTGAAGAATTTTAATATACCCAGCCATTCCTGGGTTTAGCTCCCTGAAAAGCAGAAAAAATGATGATTTTATAGAGACAACATTACAATGTTTGGGGTAAATAAATACACAAAAAAAACCCCATGGTTAGATGGGCTGGAGAGCATCCACATCCCCTGGCCTCTCCAGGATGGGTTCAGATCCACGAGATAAGTTACCTCAGGTGTGAGGGATCTGATAAGGGATAATAGCCTGGGTTTTGGGATAAACCTGGGATAGTCTTCAGAGCAGCTATACTGGGATTAATTCCATGCCATTCCCTTCTCCTACTTGCACTGAAAATCCTACAAAGAGCGAGGTCCTGAAACGCATTTTAATACTTGCAACTCCTGCTCTGGGTGGGAACTTGAAGGTCCCTCCCCATCACGCTGAGAAAACAATAAATTTCCAAGAATTCTCGCAGCATTTCTGAACTCAATGAAAGATTCTTTGTTTGAGTTTCAAGCCGAGCTTCAACGGGGCTGAAGCTCTTTGATGCGGTAAACAGCCCATGGGGGTTTTTTTGGAGGGTTTTCATGCTAGCTCAAGTTCTGAGAACATCTGAATTGTAAACACGAGTTCTCCAATCCCCAGAGCCCGGCGGGACCCGGTGACTGCGGGAATTCGCCAATGGAGCACGGGGAAAGCAAACACTGTAATCAAGCTCACAAGACGCTCGTAAGTGCGATTATTTGCAGTGGATGGGTTGGATAAAAGAACTCAGTGGAGCAGGGAAGGAGAACAAAACAGCGCCGGGAGGTGACCGAACAGGTTTGAGAGGGGGAAAACTCCCGGGCGGTGATGCAGGGGGCAGAAATGCATTCCCCAAAGCCCGGGGAGCGAGTTCGGGTGACGGGGTTTGCTGCTCGGGAGGAGCGGCAGAGGAAAATCCGCGGCGCTCGCAGCTCCCCGCTCGCTCCCTCCTTTCCTTTTGCAGGTTTCCAAAAAGGAAACAACACCCACCAGGCGCCTCTCCAGCCGAGGGCAGGTCGCAGGGAGGAGGACGAGCACGGCGCACTCGGAATCCTCGTCCCCTTGCCTCGCCAAACTTCCCCGGGCAGAACAATCAGCCTTTGTCCCGCCGGGACAAAGCCGCGCAGCTCCGCGGCTCAAAGTTCGGCCGAGCAACTCCGTGCGGCTCTTCCATCCTGCTCCTCCTTCCGTCCTGCTCCTCACGCCCTCCTGCACCCACCCGGGGAACTCGGCGGGGTTCTGGGCACCCAGATAAATAAAACAACGAATATTGTGGGTGAACCCCCGCGTGTGCCGGGTTTTGGCTCACTGGTTTTACCCAGAGCTTCCTGCAGGCTCCGGAGCTGCTCTGCCGTGGGACCAAGCCCTGGCACACGGCTGGGGTGGGGACTCTCCTAAGGGTCTTCCTTAGAAGACGGATAAATGGGATCCCTCCTGGGGATCTGCCCCAATTCACTGTGGCCCTGCAGACACCTGCCTGCAGGCACAAAGCACATCAGACTTGCAAATCCACGGGCTGGTCCCGAAAACATTGGGATCAGCTGATCCCAAAGCAAAACAGAGGAAGGATCCCTCCCTCTGGAGATCCCTCGTGCAAGGCTCCACCAGCTCCCAAACCCATCCTCATGCCAGAGGGATCAGGTGTTTCCTTCTTGTCAAGGTTTAACTTCCCATCTCTTCCACCCCATCCCTGGAGCCTGCCCGGACTGCCAGCACCCTTTGGAAATGGATTTTGCACACTTCCGTGGAATTTCTGAACCCTTTTCCAAAGCCAGGAGGATCCCCAAGGGAGAAGATTCTCCTCAAGCATCTCATTCCAGTTCCAGAGCAAAATTCCAAAGTGGCCATCTCCCCCTTCCCTGAAGAAAAGCCAAATTTATTCCCTTCCTGCAGCTCCTTAGATCCCAAGGAAATGAATCATCCCCTGGGAGCTGTGCTGGGCACTCCAACATCTCTCCTAAAAAATAAAGGAGCTTTATTCATGGAAGGCAGGACTCTCCTGGCACTGACCAGGATCCATCTCCCTGGTTCCAGCTGGGCTGTGCAAGGCACTGGAGCAGGAAAAGCCATCCCTGCTCGATGGGCAGCCACCCTCAAGCCACCACAGCCACGTTCATGACAAGGATGTGGCAAAGGAGCTGCAGGATGTGGCACAGGGACAGGGCAGGATTGAAACAGCTCCTGAAAGCTGGAGCATTCCTCAAAATGCTGGATCCAGGCTCTCATGTGATCCAGAGGCAAAATCCCTGCCAAGATAAAGTCAGAGGAGCACCATAGCACTTCCACCCTGTTCCACAGTTCCTCCACACTGCTGGACGCGTCTGGGAAGTGCTGTTCCCAGCACTGAGGAGACGAAGTGCCAGGAAAAGCTCTGGGAACACTTTCCTGATCCCATCTGATGTGTCCAAGCACCTCCCAGATGCTGGAGATGTTTTATTCCTCCTGAGCCCCCACCCCAGCCCAGAGGGAGCCAAGGACAGGGTGGGGAAGTTCCTGTGGGACAGGAACTGGGATCAGGGGACACAAAGTGAGCTCTTTGCTGCTGTTCCTCAGCCTACAGCCAAGGAAAATCCCTTTCCACACTCATCAGGATCTTCCTTGTTTCCCACCACAGGCTCAGCCCCACTGGGGGCTCACCAGCCCCACCACAACTGCACTGGGGCCTGGCACAGGCAGGAAGGGGTTAAACCGAGGGACAGGCTGGGGGTTTGTCCTTCTCTCTCTTCCCAGCAGCTCCTGCCCTCTCTCAGCAGCCCCGGAGCCTCCAACATCGGAATTCCCAGCATGGGCCACAGAGACAGGATCGCCTTCCCAAATGCTCAAGGACAGTGCTGGCAGAGCCACCTCCCCACAGCTGCAGGGAAGCCTGGAGGAGCCAATTCCCGCCCTGTCCTCCCAGGCCCTGGGTGATCCCGGCATGTTTCTCCAGCCTCAGGTGCCCAGGAATGCTGTGGCAACCAGGTGGGAGCAAGGATAAAATACCCCAGGCCCCTCACTCATCCAGGGGACCTGACAGCCACACAGAGGGATCAGCTCCTCCTCTCCTGAAATGTTCCCTGGACGTGCCATACTTTATTATTATCATTTTTATATTAGTATGATTGTTATTATTATTCCCTCCAGCGTCAGCTGCTGGAGATTTAAAGAAGAAAATGCTTTTTCTGGCTGATCTGACTCAAATCGGGAAGGAAAAGTCCTTTCCTCCCATGAACCCTTTTCCCTCCTCTTTTCTCAGGATTTTTTTTGTTTTGTTTTGTTTTTTTGGTTGGAAAAGCCAAGGCAAGGGAAAAACTGATTGGAAATTCCACAAAGGATCTGTTTCCACCTGAGTCAAATCCAATAAAATTTTTGACAGCAAAGAGCTCCCACCTGAAAAGCAATTTTAGGAGGATATATGGCAATGGGACTTTGAAAGCACAGCGATCATTTGCTCCTGCCTCTTCCCAAGCTCGGGCAGGCAGAGCAGAGGGAATTGCCCCGAGCTGGACCTGAAAGGTCCCAGCCTTTGGCACCAGCCTTGTCAAACTGATAAAAACCCTCTGGAGCAAAGGCTTCCCAGCCCTGCAGCCTTCCAGTTCTTCCACCCTCCAGCCACGGCTCCCACAGCCTCTGGAATCCGCCAGGAGAAAGGAGCCAGGGCATGGAAAACTCCTCCCCGGGGGCTGTGGGGTCCAGCCCGGGGCTCTTGGGGTGTCCCAGCCACAGCCCTGAGCCCTGGGTGGGTTTGGGGATCCACGGGATCCCCACTGCCCAGAGAGGGACAAGGAGGGACAGTGGCCAAGGGGTGACACCTCCAAGGCCCCCCTCAGCTGCCACCACCCCAGAGCAAAGTGGGATCAAACTGGGAGGACAAAGCGCCTTTCCCTTGGAAGAGCAGCAGGGACGGGGTGGGGGTGAAGGTGGCTCCAGCCATGGGTGTCCCCATGAGGGGACAAGAGTGGCTCAGGGCCAGCCATGGCCATGCTCCCCAGTGGCCATGGCCACACTGCCTCATCCCACCTGGCTGGAAAAGGGAAAAAGGCCAAGCTCACCCTCCCTCAGCCCTTTCAGGGGAAGGTTGGGAGGGAGGTGACAGCTTTTCCCCCGGGGACAGGCCCCGGAGATAATCCCAGCCTTCCAAGAGCCCCTGCCCGGCTCTGACCCACGCGATCCCCAAACCCCGCACGGAGGAGCGGGAACCCACAGGAGACCGAGAAATGGCTCCCGTGTTTGACCCCACGAACACTGCTGACAGCCCCTGTGGGTCCTGGAAATCCTGCAGGAAACCCAGAGATGGAGACACGGCCTTCCCCTCCCTGAGGGACAGAGCCCCAAAATGGCCCTGGGAACGTGGGTGACACGGGCCAAGAGAAGGGGCAGTGGGCACACAGCCCCGGCCGTGGGCACACAGCTCAGCCCCTGGCTGGTGCCAGCCGTGCCGGGATCCCCCCCGGGGGATTCCCGAGGAGCAGCAGCCGGGATCGGGGTCCCTGCGTGTCCCCGGCGCCGGGCCCGGGGCGTTCCCGCCCGCACTAAAATGGCGCTGGGCCGTGGGGCTCGGCGTTAATCATTACCAAGGGCACCCCGGCCCCACGGAGCGGGGAAAGGGGAGCCCCGGGCTCCAGCCCGGGCCGGGCCTGCCTCACCCGCCTGCCCGCCGGGAAGGGCGGCCGGAGGCTCTGAGGGTGGGACACGGAGCCTCGGAGCCTCGTCCCCCCGGCGGGGGTAGGCCTGCAGGGGCATCCCAAAGCCACTTATGCAGGTCTTTACCTAGAGGCAATGCTGCCAGGGGATCGCAAGAAGCATTCCTAACCCACCGCGGCAGTGGAAAAATACAGAGAATTAAAGAAAAAGGAAAATAAGGTCCCGTTTCCCGTCCGGCACGCACAGGCACAGCCGTTCGAACCCCAAAACCTTTCCCAGTGGCAGAGCCCCTGGGCACGCCCTGGCCTGCCGGTCCAGGGGAGGCGGATTGAACCCTGGAGTGCGAGCAGAGCCCACACGGAGGGCGGCGAGGTTTGAGGGCAGGCAGGAGGCAAAAAATTCCCAAACCAAAATCCCAAACGAAACCCAACACGCCCAGAAGCAAACCCAGCGGAGGGGGGAAGCGGGAGCCCACCAAGCCACGGACGGGGAAAACACAAAACAGAATCGAGCCCGGACCCGGAGCTTTTCGGGAGGCTCCGCACACCAGAGCGGGCGGGAGCGGCCCCGTCCCGGCGCTTACCTGCGCCAGGTCCGGAGGGTTCTCCAGGGGCCGGGAGGGGCCTTTGATGTCCTCGAAGACCGCGCTGTCCTCGTGGGGGTCCCCGGACATGCTGACGGGTTTGAGCGGGGCCAGCACCGCCGCGTCCACCAGCCCGCCGCTCATCCCCCCGCGGGGACGGGCCCGGCCCGCAAAACGGGGAAAAAGGGGGGAAAAGGGGGGGAACGAGGAAGGGGAAGGCAAAAAAAAACCCCTGAGGCGAGCCGGAGCGAGGTGCGCTGCTGGGAGGCCGGGTCGGAAGGCTTTACCTGGCCGCGGGAAGGCTTTACCTGGCCCGGAGGAGAACACGCCTGGAAGCGGCGCGGGGGTGTGGAGCCAATCAGGCTCCCGGCGCCGGCCCCGCCGGGACACCCGCGCATAAAAGGGCGAGAGGGGGCCGGAGCTCCGCAGGGAGCTCGGGGAGCTGCAGCACCCCGGGATTCAATCCCAAACCCAAGCCGGGAGCTCTGTTACCGGGTGTGTTCTGACAGGGAGCTCGGGAAGCTCCCACACCGCGGGGTTCAATCCCAACCCCGAGCAGGTGGCCGGGAGCTCTGTCAGTGGCTGTGGTCCCTCAATGTGCTTGGGAAGCTCCAGCACCCCAGGATTTGATCCCCAAGCCCAGGCTCTGCCACCAGTCATGATCCCACACAGAGCTCAGGAAGCTCTGGCATGCCAGGAATTGTTCCCCAATCCCAAACTCAAGCTCCATCACCAGCCCATGTTCCAACAGAGTGCTCAGGAAACTCCAGCACCCCAGGATTTAACCCTAATCCCAACTCTGAGCAGGTGGCCGGGAGCTCCATCACCAGCCACGCTCCCACACAGAGCTCAGGAAGATCCCACACCCCAGGATTTGATCCCAAATCCCAGCCCCAAGCTCTGTCACCAGCCGTGCTCCCACAGGAGCCCAGGAAGTTCCAGCACTCCAGGATTCAATCCCAGTCCCAAATCCTGACCTCTTCCAGGAGCCTCCACGGTGCCCAGGCAGCTCCAGCACCGCCAGGATGGAGGGGTCAGTCCCCAGCCCTGGGGCCTGGAACACCCCCCAGCTGCGCCACTGACCCCAGACTGAGTCCCCTGCACTGAAACAAGGGGGATATTCCATTTTTTACAGGCATGGGTACTTTTCAATGAGAAAATGCCATTTTCCATAAATTGATCAATTTTGCACCAAAACTAATTTTGAGAGGAGGGTCCTGTTTGTTCACAGTTCTCATTCCCAGGGATAAAAAGGGAAGGATCAAAAACAAAAGGCACAAACCCTGAAGGAAAAGAAAAGCAACAGTTGGAAAAACACAGGCAGGCAGGAGGACACAGGGTTCATATGGAGACACCAGGCAACTGTGTTTGAGTTTCACTTTTGGAAAGGAAGAACTGTACAGATGCAGAGATATAGGGGAATAAAAATCACCCTTCTGACACAGAACTAAAAAAACAAAAGCCATTCTGCCCCAGATAATCCGGCCCTGACTGTCCTAATCCGGCTCCTCCCCAAGGACGAGTCTGGATCTTCCCCCTCTCTGTGTTCACAATCCCAAACCAGCCCCAGATTCCCCAGTTCCCTGTGTGTCTCAGGGAGGGTCCCACATGGGCAGGGATGCTGCTGTCACCACCCTGGGGACATCCCAGCAGCTCCAGGGGACTACAGAGTAGGGGAAGGCAGTGGTGGGGCCAAGGCTGCTCTCCCCCCCGGCCAAAGGGAAAGCAGCCCCAGTGCTGCCAGGGAAGGGGAACATGGGATTCCTGCCACTCCAGGGCCTTCACATGAGACCTGTGACTGCTCAAAGCAGGAGTCACAGCAGAGGTTTGGTGTCACAGCTGCCACCCACACCAGGGACCCAGAACATCAGCTGGGGTGGCTGAGCATCCCAGAGAGTGGAGCCTGTTGAGCCCTTGGGAGAGCAAACCTGGGAACAGCTCAGGCCTTGCAGGATTTTATTTTCCAGGGAAGCTGTGCTGCTGCTGGAGCACTCACCAGGGCTCCCAGGTGATGCAGGGACAGGGGATGTGTCACCAACCCTGCAGGAGGGAAGTTTATAATTAGGGTGGTGAGGTTGCCCAGAGCAATTGTGGCTGCCCTATCCCTGGAAATGTTCAAGGCCAGGTTGGATGAGGCTTGGAGCAGCCTGGGACAGTGGAAGGTGTCCCTGCCATGGCAGAGGCTGGGACTGGATGGACTTTGAGGTCCTTTCAACCCAAACCATTCCATGATTCCATGATTCCATGATAAATTACAAAAGCCAAAAGAGCTCCCTTTCTCTCCCATCTGCATCTGGTGAATCCCATTCCTGCTGCAGGGCTCACACCAGGCTGCTCCTGCCCAGCAGGGAACAGTCCATGATTTCCCAAGGCAGAGCTGCCTCTCCTTGCAGGGAAGGGCCAAATCCAGGCAATGCCCTTATCTCCCCCGGGAGAACGGCCTTGAGCCCATCTCTGCACCGGCACTTTGCCCCGGGGGCCCCGCCGGTCCCGTTGTGTCCCCACGTGCCACCCACGATGGCACAGAGATAAGGGCAGCTCCCTGTGACCCGGCCACCCTCCTCACCTTCCTCACGTTTTCCTCTCATTCCACGCAGAATTCCCTTCTGAAAAGCCGACACAGAGAGGCTGAAGAGGGTTTGGGAAGTGAGAGCCTGTGCAGGGGGAGATGGAGGGACCGCAGGGAGCTGAAAGGGGGTCCCAGCCAGGGGCTGGGGCTGCTGGGGATCTCTGGGGGAGAACTGGGGAGCCAGTCCCTGGTCCTAGATCCCAGCACACCAGGTCCATGGGAATGGTGAGGAAGGACAGCCAGGTCCTCCTCTCATGAGGGAGCAGGAGGCAGGTGAAGCCCCGAATTACAGAGAATTGAGCTAAGAAAGGCACCAAATTTTGAGGAAACCTGGATCAGGTTGGGAAGCAAACCTCAGCTCCCACTCCCCAGATCACCCCCGCACAGCCAGAGGCACCCCCAGCATCCCCATCCACCCTCACACCTCACCCTGGGCTGGCTCCCCAAGGGACCCCCAAGAGCCCCCACTCAGGGTCCCCCTCCGGAGGTGGGGGCTGGGGAAGGGGTCAGGCCCTGCCTGGGGGTCTCTGGCCCTGCTTTCCTCCTGCAGCAGCTCTTCCCCTCCCTGCTGCCACCCCAGACCCACCCAGCCTCCCCGACCGGAGCACCCACCTCTCTCGGGACCGTGGTGGACATCCCGCTCCGGCTCTGCCTCCCTGGGCCGAGGCCACCCCGGGTGTGGCCCGAGAGCTCCCGCTTGTGCCGGGGTCCCTCTGGGCAGGGGGACACCGCTCGCCTGTCCCACGCCCGGCACACAAAGGTCTGCAGAGCTGCCGGAGCAGCTCCGCGCCTGCCCCGCTCCCCCACCGAAACCCAAAACCACCTATTTCTGTCTTTCCCTTTCTCCTCCTCGGGAGGTTTCCAGCCATCAAATGCTTCCCGGGAGCCCTTCAAAGGAAAAGCGGCCGCCCCAGCCCATCCACTTGCTAAACCAGTCTGAGCAGTGCCGGGCGGGCGGGCGGGAGAGGCCCCGGCAGCCCCGGCAGGGACAGTGACAAGGAAGCGTCCGTGTGAGCCCAGAGCCAGGGCACCGCCACCTCGCTGCCCGGCCCGGGGACACGGGGGTGCCCTCGGCCAGCAGGACCCCCGGCAGGCTGCAGAACCCCTCCCAGTCCCTGCCCGTTCAGCGGGGAAGCGGTTTGGGGATTGCTAAACTCTTGTCCCAGCCACGGAAAAGTGCAGGCAGGTGATGGGCAAAGAGCCCCGAGGAGCTGGGGAAGCCCCCGGTATCCCCAGTCGGGCGATGGGGGAGCGCTGGGAGCATCACAGCCCCCGGCAGGGAGATGGAGCAGCTCCTGCAGGCAGTCCTGGGAGAGGAGGAGGGAGGGGAGGAAGCAGAAGGGCCTGAGGCTGAGTTTCCAGGACAAAGGCAGGGTGAGAGGAAGGGGATGGTATGTATCGGCTTTTTTCTCCCCAAAACCCAGCCTTGGACCTTTGCCAAGCGTGGAAAACAACCAGGAGGGTTTTCTGTGCTTCCACCAAGCACAACCCCAGGCACTGGAGAATTCCGAGGGGATGTGGAGCTGGATTGTCCCCATTGCCACAAGGTCTGGCAGCAGCACAATCCCACACAGGCTCTGAAGAACTCCCAGGGGTGAGGATCTGGATGTGCCCCTCGTGCCACGGGATCTGGCAGCCACCACGGGGCTTTGCTGAGGCTCAGGGACCACCTGTCCCCAGAGCAGGTGTGGCACCGCCCTCCCTGGGGCTCACCTTGCCCTTGGCACAAGCTGCAGGACAGTCCCAGGGATGGGGCAGGTCCAAGGTGAGCGCCAGGGGGGTCAACGGCTGTGGAAATGGCTGAGAGAGCTCCAGCCCAGGGCAGAGCTGGAGGCCCCGGGCTGAGTTTAAATGGGCCCAGGGATGTGAATGGAGTCTCAAGTGGGGCTGCTCAAAGCTATTAAAGGCCCTCAGGGCTTCACCCAGGAGAGGGGGCTGGGAAAAAGCACAGCCTGGATCCCCTGGGACGATGATTCCAGCCCCTGGGGAGGGGTTGGCACCTGCTGCCTGTGTGGCAGGACCTCGGCATCTCCTCCAGCCACAGGGTGATGCCCACACATCGATGTCCCTTTGGGCATCTCACCCAGGACCCGGTGTGACCCCCAAACCTCTGCAGCTCCTCCCGGGACCTGGGGGCCGTGCCCCTATTCCCACTGCCCAACCAGCCTGTGCCAGCAGTCCCAGCCAGGGGAGTCGGAGCGGGAGAAGCTGCGGCCGCGGTCCGAGCAGCGGAAGGGTTCGATGCCCGTGTGCTTGCGGAACTTGCAGCTGCAGCCTTCCCACGGGCGTTTTTAGGGCTTCTCACTGTGGCAGGGGAGCACCGGGGGATGAGTGCTCAGGGAAACTCCCGAAGGACGGGAATCCCTCGGCTCCTCCTCCAGCCCTGGCGCAGCGCGGGCCGCTGGCGCCACCGGGTGCCCGAGCGCTGCCACCGGGGCCCGGCCGCGTTTCGGTGCGAGCAGCACCCACGGGGACCCGCCCCAGCAGCCCCCGCCACTGCCGGGGGTCCCAGCCACACACACGGACCCCGCGGCGCTGGCGGTGGTCAGGAGGGGGGCAGGGCCACCCCATAACCCAGCTGGGGAATGAAGGGCAGGAGGGGCCCCCGAGCACGGCTTTGCCTACCAGCACCCCCAAAAGGGCGCGCACAGAGCCCACGTGTCCCGAAGCACCACCCCGAACCTTAACACAGGCTGACAGCACCCCCAAAGAGCGCCCTGTCCCCTAAAGGGCACCTCCCAAGAGCTCCCCCGTGCCCCCAGAGGAAACCCCCCAACCCTGACACACACTGCCAGCACCCTGTGCCCCGCAAGGGACCCTCAGGCTCTGTCTGGGCGTGCCAGCAACGCCCATGACACCCCTGAGGGTGCGCGCAGGTACGTGCAGGAGAGCTCCGGGGGTCCCGAGGGGGTCCCGAGGGGGTCCCGAGGGGGTCCCGAGGGGGTCCCGAGGGGGTCCCGAGGGTCACTGCCGGGGTGACGAGGAGCTGCTTTGAGCAGGGGTCACATGGCGGACTCACGCCGGGTACCCCAGGCGCCCCCGGGCCCCAGCGCGGGCCCGCTGGGGTCGGGGGTCCCGCTTGTCCCCCGCTTATCCCCCGCTTGTCCCCCGGTTGTGCCCCGGTCCCGCGGGTGGGGCCGTGCCCGGTACCTCCCGCGGGGGCTGGGACGGGCCCTTTAAGAAGCTCCACCCTCGGCCGAGCCCGGGTGGTGCCGCGGGGCCCTTCAAAAGGTGACAGAATTCCCAAATCCTCCAAAAGTTGTTTTCTTTTTTTTTCACTTCTGTAAGGAGTATTTGTATATTTTCTTTGAAATTGTTCTCTCTGGAATAGGCCATCTTTCATGCAAAATCCCCAAAAAGCTTCAACTGAAGAATTTAGATTTTTTTTTCCTTAGTACTCCTTGGAGTCCTGCATCTGGGTTGTTCATCAGGATGATGAAGAGAACTGGGATCAGGCTGGGAGCCTGTGGAACCCCAGTAATGACAGGTGCCAGGCTGGTGTCACCCCGCTCTGTCATCCTCTGTGCCCAACCCATGAGCCAGTTGCTCCATCCCATGGTGTGTTTATCCAGCTGTGGCCTGGACATTTTGTCCAGAAGGAAACAGAGAGAGACACGATCAACAGCTTTCCTGAATTCCAAAAAGATTCCATCTCCTGGCTTTCCTTGATCAACCAGGTGGGACACCCTGTTGTAGAAGAAAATCGGGTTGGACAAGCAGGACTTTCCCCTCATGGAGCTGTGACCAATTACTGTGTCGTCCTCCAGGCGTTTTCCAACACTTCCCAGAATAATCTTTTCCATGATTTTACTGGGCACTGAAATGAGACTGACAGGCCTGTGGGTTCCAGGGTCCTCCTTGCCCTTCTGGAAAATCAGGACAACAGCCCCCAGTTTCCAGCCAGGTGGAAGTGCATTCCCAGGACCATCCAAAATCATCAATAGAGGTTTTGCGATGGCATCATCAGAGAATCCTCTAAGCAACTCTTGGAGGATTCTCAGATGAATCCCACCAGGTCCCACAGGGATTTGGAGGGACCCAGCTGGAGCAGCAGATCCTGCACAAGTTCAGGGGGTTGATCATTCCTGCAGCCCTGCTCGTCCAGCTCAGGCCATTGGGACGCCCTTGGTCCATCCTCTGGCCACAGAACGCCTTGAACAGCTCTGCCTTGTCCCTGTGCCCTTTGGGAGGTGACATCCCCACCCTGATCAGGCCGATCCATGGTATTTCTCCAGTGCCTCTTGCCATGAATAGAACTGACCAAACGTTCCCCACTGGCAGCTCTCCAGCCACCCTGCCCCAGGCCTGCAGCTGGCTGGGCTGGCTGTGGCCAGGGCAGGTCCCAGCCCCTCACGTGTGCCCAACCAGGCTCCCCTCAGCTTGTCCCAGGGACAAGCTCTGCCCACGGCACACCCTGCCTGGTGGATGGGAAGCTGAGGAAAAGCACTTTCCCAAGCAGCTGGAGTTGTTTTCAGGGGCACAGGTCCCTGAAGTGCCCCCTAGCGCCTCCTCACACCAGTGCCCCCATCCCCACAGAGCCAGGGCAAAGGCACCAGCTCAGAGGGAGCCTGGGAAGCGCCTCCTCCCAACCAGCCCCCGCAGGGACTGCCCTGAGCAAGGGCCGTGTCATGGTCCCGTGACCCTTCCCACCACCACCAGCTCAAATCCTGACACCCTCCCAGCAACCAGGGGGCTTGGCTGGGGGGATGGAAGAAACACTCCACAAAAACCATTATTAAAAAGCAAAGCATGTGGCCACAGCCGCTGGTTTAACTTAGAAACACCTCAAGTGGCCCAGAGTCTTCCAAAAAACCCGAGAGCTGCTGGCCCTCGTCCCCCCCACCCTGTCCCACCCCCTTGTAGAATTCCATAAAATAAAAGTTCCATGTCCCACAAAGTTTCCCTTTGTGTGGTGGTGATGGTCTTGTTTGTGGGTCACTGTTGGGTTGTGTTTCCCCCCTTCTTGATTCCATTTTCGTCCTGGCTCTCTGTGCCCCCAGCACTTCCCATGAAGCCCAGCACCAGCACATGCTGAGGGACACACAGAGAGAGAGCTGATGTCCCTTCTCCTGCTGGGACAGTCTGGGGATGGAGAGCTCCTCCATGGGGGCCCATCACTCCTTGCCACGGCTCCCAGATTTTGGCCCCGGCCACTGGGAGGGGCAGGGGACAGGGAGCACACGAGGGGCAACAGGAGGGTCCTGCCTGAGGAGGAGGCTGAAGAGCCTGAGGCAGCTAATGGGTGAATTCCAGGTGACGAGTCAAGGAGCCTCCAGGCGAGCTCAAACCCAGGAACAAAAACAACCGGGGACAAGAGAGAAGAGGCAGCAGTCCAGAATCCATTGTTTGCCGTCCCGTGCCGGCGGGGCTCCTGCAGGCGGGGCTCCCGCAGCGGGCTCGGCTCGGCCCCGGCGCTCCCGCAGTCCCCGCCCAGCCCCGCAGGAGCCGCGGGGTGTGGATGGAGGGAGGGAGGGAGGCGCTGCCGGCCCCAGCGCGGCTCGGCGCGGCGCGGCGGGCACCGCTCACATCATGACGTGCCGCCGGCGGTGCAGGGCCAGGTGGTCGGAGCGGGAGAAGCTGCGGTCGCAGTCCGAGCAGCGGAAGGGTTTGATGCCCGTGTGCTTGCGGAAGTGCCGGGTGAGCTCGTCCGAGCGGGCGAACTTCCAGGTGCAGCCTTCCCACGTGCATTTGTAGGGCTTCTCGCCTGCGCCAGGGGAGCACCGAGGGGTCAGCGCTGCAACAGTGAGCCCCCAAACCCCCCCCAGAAATTCCAAATGGGGAATCCCTCGGCACCCCCACTCAGCACTCCCAAAGGGCCGCCCCTTTGCCCAGGGACACAGCAGCATCACTCCCCTAGCCCACAGGGAATCCAGGGACATCCATCTACCTGTGTGTATCCTCCGGTGGGCTTTGAGGTGGGAGCTTTTGGTGTAGACCTTATTGCAGCCCTCGAAGTCACACTGGTGGATGCGCCGCTTCTTCAGATCCGGGGAATCGGCTCTGGGCCCCCGCGCCGCCGGCCTGCCGGGAGCACGGAGAGCTGGAGCCACGGCCCCGCAGCCCCGGGGGCCCACGGGGCCTTCAGGGGGATAAAGGGTGGGGAGGCACGAGCAGGAGGAGACTCACTCTCTCTGGAGCTCCTGGAAAGGCGCTGGGCCGCTCTCGGGGGCGCTGTCCTCGCTGTCGCTGTTCATGTCCATGGGGTACACGGAGCCAGGGTCCATTTTCACTGGAGGGGTCCGGGAAAGGAAAGCTTCAGGGCACGAAGAGGCAAGGGTTGAGCACAGAACAGAGACAGCCCCCGCTTCAGCCTTCCCCCTGCTCCAGCAGTGCTCCAAGCACCGCCCGTCCCTCCAGAGAATCAAATCCAACTGGGCACACGGAGAACCCCCAAAGGGAGGAAACAACTAGGGGGCCACTTTTGTCTGCCTGCTTCTGCCCAGAGCACAGCAGACCCAGGTCCCTCATCTTGGACAAGGTGGGAAGCTGGGAATGTCCCGGGAAAGGGGATTGTGGGGGGCAAAGGGAGCAGCTGAGCTGAAACCAGAGCTGCTGGCAGCAGGCAGCCAGTGGGAAGGGCAGGGCAGGCTGCCAGCAGCAGGATGGGTGGAGGACAGGCAGTGCCATGCCCTGTGTGTCCCTGCCCTCCCCATGTCCCCTGGGGGGCACAGGCTGGGGGCTGAGGGGCTTTGTATGAAAGTGGCACATGGCGGTGGTAGGGACACTCCACAGTGCAAAACGAGATCTCCCTCAAGGGCGCCCCTCCACGAGGCAGGACAGACACCCTCCACCCCCCAGATCCCAGGTTCCCCCGGCGCCCTTACCAGACCCAGCATTCTTGCCGTCCCCCCCGATGAGGGGCACAGTGATGGCGGTGACGCCGTCCGTGGGCACGGTGGTGTAGACGACGGGGAGGGACTGCACCACCACGGGGATGGTCTGCAGGTTGCCCATCTTGCTGGGCAGGTTGACGGAGGGGATGGTGTGGATGACGTGGAGGATCTGCTGCCCGCTGCTGCCCTGCGTGGAGGCCAGGATGGAGCCGGGTGAGAGGACAGCCGGGATGGCCGAGGTGGAGCTGAGACCGGAGGGCGGGATGGACACGGTGCTGGGAGCGGGAAGCGGGGGAGCCACCAGCATGGGGGAAGACTGGACCGAGGTGGGGGGTGGTGGCGGCGGGGCCGAGGCCGGAGCCACCTTGGATTTATTGAGGGAGAGATCGACGGGCTCGGCCTGGGGCTGGCTGCAGTCGCTGGCCAGCAGCTCCTCGGGGGGCTCCGTCTTGATGTCGGCCAGCAGCACCGGGGGGTCGAGGGGGCCCTCAGCCAGCAGCGCCGACGAGCTCATGGCGGGCGTCGCCTTCCCCTGGCCCTGCAAGAGACCCGCAGTCCGTGAGGAGCCAGGGAAACTGAGGCACGGGGCGGGGAAGAAGGGTTTTTTTTAACGGGCTCTCACCAACCAACCGACCGGGGCGGCGCCTCGGGGCGGCTCCGGCGGGACGTGGGGCCACCCGGGGGTCGCCGGGCCGGGCATGGCGGGGCCCGCCCGTGCCCTGAGGCGGGGCCGGGCCCGCCCGTCCCTCACGGACCCGCCCGGCCCCTCCCGGCGGCCGCGGCGAGCACCGAGGGCGGGAACCGCAGGCCCCGCCCCCCCGCGCGCGCCTTTGTGCCGGGCCGGCCCCGCCCCCCGCGGTCGAGGCGGGGCGAGGGCGTGTCCCGCGCGCGGGGCGGTGGCGGCCCCGCCCCGCTCCTTCCCCCCGCGCCTTAAAGGGGCCGCGCCCCCCCCGGCCCGCGCCCCCCCGCCGGGGTCACTCACGCACTGACCCGCGGGGCTCCCACGCGTGTCCGCCGTGCCCGCAGCTCCCCCCCGCCGCCCGCAGAACCATTTCCCGGACCGCGGCGGCCGAGGTGCGAAGGGCCCCGCGGCTCCACCTGGGCTCGGCCGCGGGTGGAGCTTCTTAAAGGGCCCGGCCCGGCCCCCGCGGGTGGCACCGGGCACGGCCCCACCCGCGGCGTGGCCAGCGCTGCGCCCCCGCGGGACCGCGACACAACCGAGAGACAAGCGGGACCCCCAACCCCACCGCACCCCGCGCTGCGTCCCGGGGCACGCGTGGGGGCACCCGACGCGGGGGACCCCTGCCCAAACGAGCTCCTCGTCACCCCCAGCACTGCCCCGCGCCCCCCCGGCGCTGCCCCGGGCCCCCCGCACGTACCTGCCCACGCAGGGACCGTCCCCGCCCGCGGAGCCCCCACGCACCGGCCTCGCGCGGCGGCCCCGCCCCGCCACACCCAGCGCCGCGCCCCGCGCACACGGCCCGGCCCCGCCCGGGAGGGCGGCGGCTACAGCGCACCCCCGGCACGGGCACCGAGCCCACGGCACGGGCACCGAACCCTCACCGGCACCGGCATCGAGCCCACGGCAACGGCACCGAACCCTCCACCGGCACCGGCACTGGCACCGAACCCCCTCCGGCACCGAGCCCTCAGCACCGGCACCGAGCTCACGGCACAGGCACCGAACCCTCCCCGGCACGGGCACCGAGCCGCCCCGGCACCGGCACGGAGCCCCCCGCTCACACACGAAGCCCCGAATTCACCGCCCCCATAAAACCGGATCCCCCCAAAGTGAGTGTGTCACGGCAGGGATCCCCCGCGAACCCCGCACAGAGCCAGGGAACCCCCAAACACAGCTCCCCTCGTATCACCATGGGCTCCCCCTCAGATGCAGCCGGGAGACTCCCTAAACACACCCCAAAAAGAGCCAGAGACATCCCCCCCTCCCCAGAACCCACCTGCTCACCTGGGGACCCCCCAAAACACAGAGCCCCCTCCAAACACACTTTACACCCCCAAACAGAGACAGAGACCCCCCCCCAGGACCCACATATTGAGGGGATGCCCCCCCAACACACACACTCAGCCAGGGACCCCCACCAAACACCCCATAACCAGCCAGGGAACCCCAAAACACTCCCCTCACACACTCACAAGTTACCAGCACCCCCAAAACACCTCCACACTCAGGTAGGGACGCCCATAGCCACCCCCAATCCAGGGACCCCAAAACACCCCCCAACAAGGAGAGACACCCCTCAAACATTCCGCACTCAGTCAGGCCCCCCCCCAACACATCCCCATGTCCTCAAAGCACCTCCTCCAGCCAGACCCCCCAAAACACAGCAGGGGACAGCCCCAGATAGACACCCAACTGCCCCCGCACCTGGGGACCTCGATGTCCCCCCAGAGCCCCCCAGGACCAGCCCCTCACACCCCGGGGGTCCCCACAAACATGGGGGGGTGGGGGTGTGTGCAAGAGGGATGCCCCATCCTCCCCTGGGGGACCCTCTCCTACCCAAATTTGGGGGTCCCTTGCACCCCAAAGCCCCGCCGGGGTAGGGGGTGCGAGATGGGGCAGTGAGAGAGCAGGGGGGGCTCGCTGCTCCCTAAATTCGACCATTGCTGACCCTTCCCGCCCGCATGGGTGAACTGAATTCCTCCGTCCTCAGCACCCCAAACCGAGCCAGGCGTGAGGGGTGGGGACTCGGGGGCCCCTCCTCAAACGCACATATCTGGGGGTGCTGTGCACCCCTGCCAACGCTTTGTGTTCCCCAAACCCCAGCAATAATTAGTGCCCCCCGTTTTTAGCCCTAAACAGCTTAAGGAGGGATTTCGGCTGACCTTGGGCAGAGAAGGGGAACGGGGGGAGAGTGGGAAAATCTCTTCCACAGCCCCCGCTCCCCGCTTTGTCCCCTGCGTGTCCCCACCCCCTTCCCCCGCTGCGTGTCCCCCACCCGTGGGCGTGGGGGGTCACACCCCGCTGCCGCCGCCACACCCCCCCGTGGAATTTCCTCCGCTCTCCACCCTCCGCCGGCGGCCACTCGGGATACGGCGGGGGGACACGGAGGGAACACGGAGAGGGGATTGTCCGGGGGTGAGGGCACGGTGGGGGTTCGAGCCCAAAGGGGTCTGGCCCTTTAAGAGCAAAGGGCGTGGGAGGGGGGAGGGAAGGGCGGGGCCGCCGCCCGGTGTGACCTCCCAGCCGCGGGGGGGCGCCCTCCCCGGAAGCGCGCGCGGCGCATGGGGGGGGGCGCACCCCACGCGCGACCCCCGCGTGAGGGGGCGAGGGGGGAGGGGAGGCCTGAGGGGGCGCGGGGTGGGCGGGACCCTCCCCCTCCATCCCTCCCCTCCCTGCCCCCCTCTCCCCTCCCCCCGCGCCGGACCCCGCGCTCCCATCCCCCCCCAGCCCCCTCAGACCCCCCCGCGGGCCCCCCCGCGCCCCCAGCCCCACGCACCGTCCCCCGCGCCTCCTCCGAGCGCATCCCCGGCCGCCGCCGCCGCCGCCGCTGCCCCCGGGGCGGTGCCGGGTGGGGCGGGGTGGGGCCCCCACGGGCGGGGAGGGGCCGCGTGGGGCGGAGCTCCCCTCCCCCACCCTCTTTTTTTTGGGGTGGGGGTGCCCCGCCCTTGAGGTGACATCATCGGCAGCCAATGGGCGGCTCCCCTCGCATCCGGCGTTGCCATGGGAACGTGCAGGATTTGGTGGACCCCAACCTGCTCCCACCCCCCTCCCACGGAGGGCACCCCAAAATCGGCCTGGGGGTGCTGCTGGAGGGCTCAGGCCTGGGGAACTTGTGGTAGTGATGGGGGGTGCAGACACCCCCCATTTGGGGTGCTATGGCCCCCTGCACCCCCATCGACAGAGGCTTGGAGCACCCCCAAATCTGAGCACCCACAGGTGCCCTGGGGGGGGGGCACTGCCTGCACCTCCCCCCCTAATCTGTGCCTCCCGAGCCCCTCCCGAGCCCCCCCAGCACACAAGTAAGCCCCCAAATATGTGGGGTACCCCCTCAGCACCCTCAGTGGGGTCCCCCAGGGTGGCAGGGTCCTGGCTGCAGCCACAGGGGGTCTGGGGGTCCCCTGGCCCCTTCCTGGGGGCGTCTGGGGGTCTCAGGGAGCCCCTGGCCTGGGAGGAGAGGCCGGTGGGAATCCACCCCCCCCTCATCCCACACTCCCTGTACCCCACTGGTTTTCCAGCCTCTTGTCCCAAGGGCACCTGGCTTCTCCCAGCGCTGCGTCCCCAGCCTCAGTGTGTCCCCAGCCTCGGTGTGTCCCCAGCCTCGGTGTGTCCCCAGCCTCGGTGTGTCCCCAGCCTCGGGGTGTCGCCAGCCTCGGGATGCCCCCAGATGCCCACCCTGCATGGAATTTGCCAGGGGCCAGCCCAGGCTGGGTTAATCACCCTATAACCCCCCAAATGCAGGACCCCCACCGCCAGCCCTGACCCAGCTCATCCCCAGGGATGGGGAGATCCCAGGGATCGGGACTCAGCTGGGTGTCCCCTACTCACAATGTCCCTGCCGGGGGTGACTCGAGCAGCAGGTCATGGCCACCAAGGTGGCACACACAGAGCTCATCCAGGTGTGAGGAGGGGACCCCCCTGACCCCCCCACTTCTGCCAAGCCACCACACTTCAATTGGGACCAAACCAACCTCTTTTTGGCAAAAATCCCCTTCCCCTCCCCAGGAAACACCCAGGGAGGCACCAGGATGGGCTCAGGTAGAGCTTTTGGGGACCAGGAAAGCTTTTGGGGGATGAGTGGGCCCTGCACCCAAAGGCACCCCCACGCCAATGTCAGCGAGCTGAAGGACCAACAACAGGCACAGGTGACCTCCCAAAAACACAGGAGAAAGGGAGGAGCAGGTCAGGGGTTCCCCCAAGGTCTCCTCTCACACTCTCCCTGGCAGCTGCACATCCCCAAGGATGGATTTGGGCAGGAGGGGTTGGACCCTGGGCAGGGAATGGTGTGGATGCCCCTCACAAGGCGCCTGCAAGCCACAATTCAGCAGTGACAGTTCAGGGTGACTTTGGAGAATCCGTGACCCCCTGGATGTCAGGGAGGTCACGGTTCCAGCTGGAGAGCAGTGTGTGGCCACCACAGCCCCTTGTGCATCCCCCAGCAGCTCCAGGGGACAATTCTGTGCCACTAAGGAAGAAAACAAGTGGAGGCATCCCCAGGGAGACCCTCAGGAATTGTTGACCCTACACAGCTCATCCCGGGGGAAACAGCCTGGGGCTGACCCCACCGGAGCCATCCATGCTCCAAGGCAAGAAAGAAATGGTCAAAAATCCTGGGACAACAGCAACAAGACAACAGCAGGGAGCACAGCCTGCCCCAGGGAACTCATCCCGGGCCCCACAGCAGCTCTGAGGGGAAGGAACTGGGCCAAGGGGGGATTTGTTCAGGATCTCAGTGACACCGGGCATCAAGTTTCTCCTCATTCCAAGGTCAAGTGATGAAGGAAAAGGCTGGATCACGGCTGCCTCATCCAGGTTTGGGATGATGATTGTGTTAGAAACATCTGGAGCCAGCATAATTTTTTTTTTTTTCTGAAGGCAGGAGCTGTCACAGAAAGTGGGAAGAGTTTTCCAGAAGGTGGGATGAGGATGATGAGCCTGATCTCCCAAACCTCCCTGCTTGGAATGGAAGGAGCCAGAGCAGCCACCCAAATCCCTCCCAAAGACGCCTGGGACCTGCTTTGGGAAGGGACAAAGGACACGGCTTGGTGCCATCAGGCAGGGCGGGTGCTCTGACACAGCCACCCATGTTTGTCACAAGCTGTCACTCAACAAGCACAGGGCCACCTTGGCCACAGCAAAAGGACCAGGCTGATTCCCAAAGAGCCCCAAATCCAGGAACAGGGGTTTGAAGTGGGAGAACTGCAGAACTTTACCCCAACCCCAGGAGGTCCAGCCTGGCCAGGCCTGGCCTGTCAGCCCAGGGGGAGGCTCCTGACAGCTCCGGCCACTTGTCCCTCACAGCCCTTGGTCACCTGCCCCCCACTCCACATTCCCCCTTTGACATCATCCCACGTCCACGTGCTGCAGTTCAATCCCTAAGGAAACCCAGTGGCAGCTCCTGTCACCATAGCAATGAGGCAGCATTCCCACTGTCCCTGCTTCCCGCGGCTCCCCCAGAGCAGCTCCAGCAGGTGCCCAAATCTCCTGGAACTGTGGCCTCTCCTGAAGCCCTTCCCAGCAGGATGGGAGGCTATTCCAGAGGCTCCAAAGGCAGGATCATCCTCTAGCTCCGAGGGCAGGGTTGGAGTGTGGGAAGCTGTGGCATTCCCAGCAGGGTCTGATCCCAGCCCGATCCCAGCCATGGCAGCTCCATGGGGGAACTGCGGTTGTGTCGGGGCTCGTCCCCGATTCCCACTCCGAGCATTCCACACCACACCCGGCAAACGCCACCTCTGCCGTGTGCCCAGGCAGTCACGGCTCTCCAGAGGCTCCCGAGGGGAACAGCTCCTCTCCCACGGGGATGATTCCCACTGGAACTCCCGCAGCCCGAGGCGCGGCAGCTGCTGGGTGGGCAGTGCGAGACGCGGATTTGAATTCCAGGAGGGTGGAGCAGGGCTGGGAGCTTTTCCGGGGCCCCCAGGTTCTCCAGCCCTTTTAGCTCCTCCTTCCCACTCCTCACCCCGGTGGATTTGTCCCCTCCCAGCGGGTGTGTGGGCAGGGATACAGCGAAGAGCCAGGCACGGAGGCACCACACCCTTTTTTACACAGTAATTTGATGCAGCAAGAGAGAAAAAAGGGAGGGAGATGCTGCCAAGCGATTCCCAGTGAAACTCTGGAACGGTTTTCAGCCAAATCCCCCCAAAACCACCAACGGAGACAGCAGCTCCTCCAGCTCTGCCTCCCAAAGCTGCCCCGGGATCTGGGAGAAAGCAAACCCACTTTGCAAAGCTCTCGGATCTGAAATCCCTGGTAGCAAAAATTTATTTCCATGACCAAAGATGAGGATAATTTTATAAACTTATTCTAGCAACCATCCAAGGAAACAGTAAACATCCCATCACCCGGCAGGCACGCATCCACAAGGGCTCTGCCACAGCCCCTGCGGGCACATCACCTGTCCTGCCTCCTTCCCGCCCCTCCTGTGCCAGGGAATTCCAGGAAGGTCTGCAGTGGATCCAGCCAGCCTCCAGCTCTAGTGTCCAATGTGATCAGGAGAAAAAACAAGCAGCACACTCATTTCAAAGCCCAACAAAGACATGGACAGTGTTAGATTCTCCTAAAAAGAAGCAGTCCCGATGTGTTCTTTCTCCCCCCAAAGCCCCAGTGCCTGGGATCAGCGCATGAGCAGGCTGTGCTTTGGTCCATCCACCCTCTCCAGCTTCTCAAAGTGTTTCCTGGCATTCCGGATGTTGATCAGCGTGGCTGCGGAAGCTGCGACGGAAAAGGGACAGGGGAGATAAAAAGAAGTTAAAGAGGGTGAGAGTCACCACCTCCTCAGGGCTGCCTGGCTTCCACAGCTCTGTCTGCAGGGTCTGGATGCATCCTGCTGCTCCCAAGCCAGGCAAAATCCACACTGGGATGGGCAAAATTTAATGTGAGAGGGTCTCGGCCAGGTTTAAGGTGGGATGGTCTGGGTAGAATTCAGTAGGGGAAGATCTGGGCAAAACTTGATCTGGGATGGCCCAGGCAAAATTTAATGTGAGATGGGTAAAAATAAAGCATGGGAAGGTCTGGGCAAAATTTAGCATGGAAGGGTCTGAGCAAAATTTAATGTGGGAAGGTGCGGGCAAAGTTTAGTGTGGGATGGTCTGGGCAAATTTAATGTAGGAATGTCAGGGCTGTTGGCTGATCCCAGAACATGAGGAAAAGCCTCTCCCAGAGAGAGCTGCTCATCCCAGAGCTGCTCCCCAGCCCAGCAACGCCCAGCTGGTGCCTCCCCCCCAGGGATCCCACACTGTCCCTGACTGCCCAAGTGAGGAGGGCAGGGAAACCACAGCAGCAGCCCCAGGAGCTCTGGGCAGTGTCCCTGGAGCCCCTGAGGTCCCAGCAGGAATTCCAAGAGCTGTGTAAACAGGGATCTGCTCCCAGGGCTGCAGGCTGGCACTGCTGCAGCTCCTCCTTGGGATAAATAGAGGATGCTAAAATTAGCCTGTCCACCCGAGACAGCCCAGGCAGCCAGAGCAACACCCAAACATGAGCCAGCTCCGCTTCCTCCCCAAAAATCACCGGGGCTGCCAGCTCCCAACTGCCCAAAATAGGTTTTAGGCACAACCTGCTCGGCCAGGTCTGGTTTCGTGGCTCCCTGTGACAGCAGCAGCAGCAGCTCAGCTGTGCTACCACCTCTGCAGGGTCCTGCTCACCCTCAATCCCTCTCTCTTCATTACAATTAGTTCTGTAATTAAAAACTCATTTCCCCAAAGAAACACGGTTTAAACTGCACTAATTTCACCTTTCCTGAGGTTTTTCTGTGGGGTTTTTTTTTGTCCCAAGCAGGTTTCTCTTGGTTCTGACTTACGTATGGAGGGGTCTGACATGACCACCATCACGTAGGTGTTGGATGTGAAAATGTCAATGAAAGCAGCAAAGTTGGAGTTCCTGACCTCCATGCTCTGGAAAGAGGCTGCCAATTTACTGAAAAACAAGGAAATAAAAAGAGTGAATGAAGAGCCTCTGTGCCCCCATGGCCAAAAGCTCTGATCTGAGCTGTTGGGAAGAAGGAGGAGCTGAAATTCCCACTTGGCAAGGTGTGGTTACAGCAGGGCTTTGGCTGGGCTTGGCTTGAAAGGCGAAATTCCTCAGTTTGGGGCCAAAAGAGAACAATATCAGCTGATTGTGCACTGAATGAAGGAAATTCCAGACACAACCCCCCTGACCAGGCTTGGTCCCCATGTATGCCAGGGCTCAGCCATTCCCAGCTGGACACTCTGGATGAGCAGCACAAATAAGCATAAAATGGGAATACCTGGAGACATCTGAACATCTGTAACCCCCCAGAAACTTCTCCATCCTACCCAGCTCCACACAGCCTCAGGATTAACCTGATGTGGAGCCTGGGGGCTGTGCAAAGCCAAGCTTCCCACTTTTCCACTGAAAACAGGGACAAACAGTGTCTCCAAGCCATGCCCTCCCCAGCCAGCCCTGAGGGCCTGTGCTGGAGCAGAGCTCTCCAGCTGCCATTCCCAGTTTCCAAGAGAAACACTTTTGATCAGTTCAGCCCTGGAATTCCTCTGCCTTGATCCAGAAGGAGGCCTGGAATAAAACAGCACCAAACCTCTCCCACCACGAGCAAAGGAGGAGTTAAATTAGCATTTAATGATCTGTGTTCCTGCAATATTCCACCCTGGCATTCCAGCTGCCAAGGAGTCAAACTGGGATTCTCTGGAAAAAGCTGGACTAGCCCTGATCTCCCCAGTGCTGAGGAGAGCAGCTCACCTGCAGCTCAGCTTGAACTGTTTGATGATGTTGCTGATCTTCTCAAACCTGTGCACGTCCCGCTGCTCCTTGCACTGATAGTGGGAAATCACCTGGAGAAGGGGCACAGCCAGTCAGGGATTGCAGCACTGCTCTCCCACAGCAGCTCTGGAATGGCTGGGGAGCAGGGAGGGATTCCCTCTGCCTGACTGGATCCTGGGAAGTGCTTACAGCAATTCCTGTGGGGCTTTCCTGGAGAAACTCAGGGACAGGATCAGCACACAAAGGATGGCACAGATCTGCCAGGTGACACCACTGTCCCCTGAGGGCTGAAGGCTTCACCTCAGCAGCAATTTAAATCTTGATCCAAAAATAGGTGGAAACAGAGGAAAAAAATGTGTCCATCACCTCAGGAACGAGCTGAGTGCTACGATAGATTCTCCCTCCTAAGGTGCTGCTGGGAGATTCCCATCCTGCACAGGCACTGATCCCAGAGTCAAATCAAGCTGTTTCTCCCTAAGAAAAGCAGCTCAAAGGCAGCTGGTTCCTCAGGAATTCCTTCTCCATGACTCCAGCTGGAGCAGAGGCAGCTCAGAGCAGCTCTCTCCTCTTCCTCCCCGGAGATCCAGCAGCCAGGAGCAGCCCTGAGTGCCTGGATGCCAACACCCCGAGGATCTAGAGGACTTTAGGAATCCTTGGAAACACTTCCACGAAGATTCCCACCGAGCTGGTGGCCCCAGCCCTTCATTCCTCAGCCACACGGAGTGAGAGCTGCATTTCTGCCCAAACAGCAAACCTGACAGGAACCTCTTCAAAACCTCAGGGCAGCTGCTTTGAACTCTTCACAATTCCAAAATCAGCTCTCACTGCATGTGTCAGGAGCCCTTGCACAGGGATGTGAAACTGCTCTGTTCAGGGAGTCACATTTAACACATTTTTCAGGGTTTTTTTTCCTCTTTTTTCCCTTAATTACCTTCAACCCATCACTTTTTAAACTTGCCCAGTTATTCCCACAAGCACAGCTTTAGCCACATTCCAGACTTGCAATTCCCAGTGTTCCATTTCCTTCCTAAAGTTCCCAGATGAGGTTTTTTCACTACAATTTAAACAAAATTTCAGAATAAAGTTTTAGAGTAAGATTTCCCAAGGAGATTTTCATAGGAAGATTTCCCTTCAAGAGAAGAGAGTCCTGGGAATGTTTAAATATAGGAAAAAAAAAGGAGGAGTTTTTTTAAGAAGTCACCATTGCACTTAAATTAAGCACAGAATTTTTGTAGCAAAGATAATTGCTTTCAGTTAAAAATGTCCTTGTAACAATCACACTGTCACACGCCCCAAGGTGGAACTGTTTATTATCTCCAAAAGGTCAAAAAGCAGAACTTGCCAGGCATGGCAAGTGTTTGTTTCTGATAGTTTAAGGAGGAAGAAAAGTCATGGCTCCTTTCCCAAATTCCCTCCATCATTTCCAAATCACCAGCAAGGAAAACACTCCAAAAAATTCATGTATTTCCTTCAGCTGAGCAAGAGTTTGGTGCAAAGTGTGAAGAGCCCAGCCCAGCAATGAGGAATGTGGACAAGCACCAGGGGTGGGTTTATCCAGCACTTATGCAGAGGGATTGGGAGCACAAGGACCTGGAAAAGCATCACAATCCCATGGCTGAGCCTCCATCCATGCTCTGCATTTGCAGAACATCAAAAATCAAAAGAAGTCAAGGCCAGCTCCAATGCCCCAGCAGGAGGAAGTGAAAGGGTTTGGTTTTGAAGCTACAAAAGGTTCCTGCCCTGTGCAGAGAGGGATTCTTGGAGCAGTCCCACCACAATGGGGACATGAAACACTCAGAGCCTGCAAGAGGAAACCCCAACCAAGCCTCAGCTCAGCTGCTGCAGGGGCAGTTCTGGGATGGGCCTGTGGGCCACAGGGCCCCAGTGGCTCCTTTCAGGATCAGGGCACTCTGCCCTGGGGCTGGCACCTCCCAACCCCCATGGAATCCCACAAGGGTTGGCTTGGAAGGACCTCAAAGCTCATCCAGTTCCAACCTGACACCTCCCACTGTCCCAGGCTGCTCCCAGCCCTGTCCAGCCTGGCCTTGGGCACTGCCAGGGATCCAGGGGCAGCCACAGCTGCTCTGGGCACCCTGTGCCAGGGCTGCCCACCCTGCCAGGGAACAATTCCTGCCCAATCTCCCCTCCAGCCCTGCCCTCTGGCAGTGGGAGCCATTCCCTGTGTCCTGTCCCTCCATCCCTTGTCCCCAGTCCCTCTCCAGCTCTCCTGGAGCCCCTTTAGGCCCTGGCAGGGGCTCTGAGCTCTCCCTGGAGCCTTCTCCTCTCCAGGGGAGCACCCCCAGCTCTCCCAGCCTGGCTCCAGAGCAGAGGAGAGGGAAAGGGAGGCTCCATCCAGGGAATCCATCCCAGGAACTCACCAGGAACGTGGCTCTCTCAAACAGCAGCACCTCATCTGCCTCGATGATCTGAGCAAAGTTCCTCAGGTTCATCTCCAGCTGCTGCACGTTGGGGATCAGCTGATAGACAATGCTGGACCAGGCCTGGACATGGAGACACAGAAACGTCCCGTCAGCCCCTCTGCTCCTCAGCCTCTCCTAGAAATGTGCTCCCAGACGGATTTCTGGCACTTCTGGGTGCTGACAGCCTGGGCAAGGCTGAGAAGTTTCTCCCCTCTTTGTACCCAGGTCCCAGAGGGAGCCCAGACCTGAAGAGTGCCTTCCCTGGCTCCAGTTCTTCTCCAGCAGGCAGAGAAACTACAGTGCTGCTGAACAGACTTAAATCACCCCTGGTTTAAGTTGAGAATGCTTCTGTCTCCTTGTCCCACTCGAGTTTCCAGAGATTTTTAATCCTGAGCAAGGTCAGCATGCAGATGGACACTTGGCAGCTCATCCCTGATCCAAACAAAGTTCCACCTTATCCCACCAGGCCAGTAACAAGCCCAGGAGGGACTGGGGGTGCTGGGATCAACATCTGTGCTCAGCCACACTTGGACTTTCCAAGCTCAGCCTCCCCTCCCTGACCCAGGTGTGGGGCAGTGCCCAAGCTCACCCTTCCCCAGAGCCAGGGGGATAATTGGGGTGCCTGCCTGCCAAGTTCCTGATATTTACCACACGCTCCTGACTTTTAAAAATCAACTAATTAAACCCAGGATTAATTTGGGTTGAAATGACACCCTGCAGAAGCAGCTGCTGCAGAGTTGAACACAGCAGCAGCTACAGGGATCCTCCTCCTGCTCTTGCTCAATTGGGGAGGCAGATGTGGAGAGGAAGCTGCACCAACCTTGTAGAGTGTCTCATCCCAGATGGAAGTTCTGAAACAAACACATTCCAAGGGCCGGGAAAGGCGCTTCAAGTCTTCCTCGCGCTCCTTAAAAATCTGGGAAACAAAGAGAGTTTAGGGATTGGTGTAAATGTCCCTGCCTGCGCTGCGCTTGCTGTATGGATTTCTGGGATGAGTTTCACATGGATCTCTGGGATACAGCAGGGGACTGGCCAGGAACCCTCCCAGGCAGCAGCAGGGCAGGGATGCTTTGCTGCAGAATTCCCAAATTGTCTGGGTTGGAAGCAGCCAGGGTGTGCTGGGAGCTCTGGAAACAGGCAGGAAAGGCTTTTCTTGTCCCTAAAAACCACCACTGCTGTTCTCCACTGGATTCTAGGATGACGTACTTTGAAAAAAGGCAGGAAAAGCTCAGAGAACGTCTGAGAAAGCCTTTGAGGAACAGCCCTGAGAGGCTGCCCTTGAGGTGTGACCCACACGGCACCGGGGATGCATTCCCATGGCAACTGCCAGCTCCTCACCAGATCCCGCTGGTCCTCCTGCACCAAGTCCATCTTGTGCACCAGGCAGAAGATCTTGGCATCAGGGGAGTTCTGGAGGATGGCCTCCAGGCAGGACTGGTAGTAGTGCATGTCCTTCTCCAGCTCCCTGCTCTCCACGTCGAACACATAGATCAGCACCTCCACGTTGCGGAAGATGTTGTCCCTCTGGCTGGTGAAGTAGTTCTCCATGAAGGTGTCCTGGCTGAGGGGGCAGAGCACGAGACTCCTTTCAAATGCTGGGATTGTGGGAAATGCCCCCTGCCAGCGGGGCAAGGCTGGGATTTGGAACTGCAGCTCCCACACGGGAGGCCAGGCTGGAGCTGCGTGCCCTGAGCATTCCCAAGGAAAGCTGGATGCTCCTGGAAAGCATCAGCCCCCCAGCCCCACAGGAAGCTGAAGCTTCCCTCATGTCCTGCTGCTTCTGGCCCCAGGCTGGCTTTAAGGAGCTGTTTGTGAAACCCCACAGCAGCAGGAACAGGTGAAACCTGACCCAAAGCATCAGCTCAGCCTTAAATCCCAGGATTTGAATCTCCCTTAACTCTGGCTGAGATGATCCAGAGGCCATAGAGCTGAGGAGGGGACAGCGTTCCTGGAAAAAAGCTGCTTCCAGGAGCCACAGGATGAACCTCCAGCATGGCCTCTCTGCACAAATCCCACCTGGACCGAGCTGGAGATGAGCAATTCCAGCACCTCAGGACAGCAGGAGAAGGGACATTCCCTCAGCACCACCCCATCCCAGGGGAGGAGAGTCCATTCTGCTCCAGCCCTGATTCCCCACAGCCTCCCCCAGGGGCTGGAAAAGGCCAGCAATAATCAGTACCTACCCTCCACAGTCCCACAGGTTCAACACCAGGTTTCCCAGGAATCTAACGTGGGAATGCTCCACATCAACTGCAAAGAGACAGCAGGACTTCACTGACTGCACCACACACCCGGGGCAGGCCTTGGGCAGCCCAAAATCAGGGAAATCAGCATAAAATCATGGAATGGGTTGGAAGGGATTAGAGCCCTCATTCCAGCCCCTGCCACCTTCCACTACCCCAGACTGCTCCAAGCCCCACCCAGCTTGGCCCTGGACACTCCAGGGATGGGAATTCCCCACAGAGCAGCCCAGCTTGTAAAATTCCATCAAAACACCATTTCCCAGAGGAATTCAGGCCTCCCTGCCCATTGCTCTCCTGAGAAGTGCAGCAAGTGCTCCCCTTCCATCACACATTCCCTGCCCCCTGGGATATTGTGGGAACGACTCTGCAGGGCTCCAAGCCATCCTTAACAAAATAAACCAGGAGCACAGGGAATGTAAACTTCAGGAAGAGGCCAAATTTGTGGCAAAGAGGAAATTTACACCAATCCCTGACCTTAAATCCTCACAGGCCCTTCCCAGTCAGCAGCACCAGATCCCAACAACTCATCCCCCCCTTCCAGAGGGATCACCTCTTGCTCTTCCCCAACAGAGGCTTTGGAAAGGGAAAAAGGAAATGCATTCATTACATCCACTGCATAATCCTGCCAAAACCATGGGGGCATTGCAGGATCCCTGTGCAGGAGATCCCTGGATACTGCAGGAATGCTCCACCAACACAGAGGAGGCCCTGGCAGGTATAACTGCACCAAAGGCTGCTTCCTGATTCCCCAAAAAATGAGTTAAGGACAAAAGTTGAATAATAAAGCAGCAAAGGCTGCTTCCTGATCCCAAAAAAGGGAGTTAAGGATAAGAGCTGAACAATAAGGCAGCAACAGTGCTGCCTGTCCCAGTGCTGCCTCTCCCTTCCCTGTGCTTCCTGCCTGTCCCCGGCTGATCCCGAGGCTCCCAGCGGGGAGTGGCAGCTGGGAGGACCTGCAGGGACACACCCGACCCCGGGATCGCTGCAGGGAACGGCCCCGCCCCTCTAACGAGGGGGTTGGAGCGCTGGGATGTGGGAATTGGGCTGGGAATTCCGTACTCGTGGCCCCCAGGCGCCGCGTGTCCCGGGCGATGTAGTTGGCAAAGATAATGGATCTCATGCTGGTCTTCCCAGACCCACTTTTACCCATCAGCAGCACCTGCAGAGAGGGAAAGAAGGAAAAATGAGCTCCCACAGATCACCGAGTCCTTCCCAGCGCCCTGGAGGTGACACTGCCAAAGCCACTACACACAGGACTGGCACATTCCAGCTGGGAATGCACCAGGAGAGAGGCAGAGAGGAGTATGTGGGAAGCAGGACAGACATCCCATCCCCCTGTCCTTGGTCCCTGGGCCATGGTCACTCTTCTCAAAAAACATGGACAGCACTTGGGAAAAGGCGGAGCAGCCTCCCCATTCCCAGCCCGTCCCACCTGATGGCTTTGGTGGCACCCAAGGACTTTAAAGACGAGGAACAGCTTTGTCTGAACCCCTCCAGACCAGAAATAACCCCTCACCTCCTGGTTTTCCACCCCAAACACTCTGTCCTAACCAGGCAGGGTTGGGAGGGACCTTAAAGATCTAGATCTAGAGCAGAACACTGCTCTTCCCACAACATGACTGGTTTCCTTTTCCCCCAATACCAGGGACATTCCCAGTTTCAGGTGCCAGAAGACCCCCAAAAAAAAAAAAGGGAAAAGCAGATGAGATAGCTCAGGTCAGGGTCCCCAGAGCAGGGGAGACTCCTTATGGCTCCAGTGATGCCTGTCCAGAGGAGACTCATCCATGATGTCCCATCCCTGCAGACCTCAGAGGAAAGAAGAGGCAGCCAAAAAGTAGGGAATGCTGGGGGTGGGGATGAGGGGAGACTGTCACACCAGAGACAGTCACACCAGCAAGGCTTTACATTGTGATCTAAAAATAAAAATTAAACAAAACAAACCCATCAGTGGCAGCCAACACAGCTCTGCTCACAAAACCCAGCTGTTAAACAAGTTCCAGTTACAAAGCCAAATCCAGCTTTTGGCAGCAGCCCTGCAAGTCTCTCATGCAGGAGGGATTTCAGGAGAACAGCGCAGTGAGTGCCTGCCCAGCCTCCCACCTCAGCCTGGAACAGCAGGGCAGGAGCTGCCACAGCCTCGGGACACAACCACGGCAGAATTCCCCACTCCTGCACGCTCAGGTCATTCCTGCAGCAGCTCCGGTCTGGGAGCACCCTGGCCACAGGCTGCTGCCCACAGGCTCCAGGATTTGGCAACAAGGGGTGTTCCTGGCTGTTCCACATGCAGGAAGGCAGGGCAGGCCACCCCAGGATGCTGCCCTGTCCTGTGCTGTCCCCTGGGCTGATCCCAGAGAACAGCCAAGCTCTTATTTCACAGCACCAGCACAAAATCCCAAGCAGAAACCTAATCGCACTCTGAGGCATGGCCCAAACAGCCCCAATTCCCAAACTTCGGGCTGCAGAGGCCTTGCAGAGGGGTCAGACAGCAGCACAGAGAGCCAGGCAGGGAACCCAATCCCACCTCACCACGGAAAAGCAGCCAGATATTCCTTTAAGAGCTCTGGATGTGCTCCTGCTGGAACACACACACCCCTGCGACTCCCAGAGCTGCTGCTCCTTCCCCACGTGTTAAATTTCATCCTTCTGGGAGCCCTGAGCGAATTCAGGGCTCCTGGGATACCTTAGGAGGGTGTCCCAGGGACAGGCTCGGAGCAGATCCTCCTCCCAGGGCAGGGGCTGTGCACAGCCTTTGGCAGAGGGTTTTGCAAGAGCCCCAGCAACGCCTGGGGAACAGCAACTGCCGGGGAAGGCTCTGCATGAACCCAGCCCACACCCAGGCCTGGATTAAACCCGGTTTTAACGCCTGGCACCTCCAGCAGAGGATGCAGCGCTGACTCTGAAAGGCTTCCGAGGCACTGGAGCCCCAGCCTGAGAGATGGAGACAACAAACAGAGTTCGTGGATGGGGAAGGAAAACACAAGTTCCTCCTCCCCGTGCTTACCTTTTTCTTCATGGCTGTGCTTGGCATCACACACCTGCCAAGAGAAGCCCACCTTGGATTGCTGCTTTCCACAAGCACAGGCTCTGCTCACCAATCCCAATCCCAGTATCAGTCCCAATCCCAGTCCCAGTTCCAGCCCTGGCACTGGGGAAGCGCTGACACAACCGCAGCTCCCTTCCCCCTGCTCCGGGCCATGGGGAACTCCCACTGCCACCTCCTGCGTTCCCGAAACCACCCGGCCCGGGTGGCATCGCTGCGGCCGGGCCGGGAGACCCTCCGCAGCCCCTTCCCGGGATGTCCCGCAGCCCTTCCCCAGGGTTCCCCCGGGATTCCCCCCAGCCCCTTCCCCAGGGTTCCCCCGGGATTCCCCCCAGCCCCTTCCGCAGGATTCCCCCAGGATTCCCCCCAGCCCCTTCCCCAGGATTCCCCCGGGATGTCCCACAGCCCCTTCCCCAAGATTCCCCCCAGCCCCTTCCCCAGGGTTCTCCCGGGATTCCCCCCAGCCCCTTCCCCAGGATTCCCCTGGGATTCCCCGCAGCCCCCGCGCCCCTCGGGCCGGGCCGCGCCCCGCTACCTGCGGCGGCGATGGGCGGCTCGGGGCCGGCTCGGGGGGCGATGCCGCTGGGACCCCCGCTACCTCGGGCGGCTCGGGGGGCGCTGCCGGTGTGAGCCCGGCGGCTCAGGGCGGCTCGGGGAGCGCTGCCGGTGTGAGCCCGGCGGCTCGGACGGCTCGGGGCGGCCGGGGGGCGATGCCCGGGCAGGGGGCGGCGGCGGTGCCCGCCTGGCGGGGCCGGGGGCGGTGGCCGGGCCTGTCCCGGGCCTGTGGCGGTGCCCCCGTCCCGCCCCCCGCGCTCACGGGACCCAGCGCTCGGCGGCCGCCGCCGGTCACGTGAGCGCGCGCCCCGCCCGCCCCGCGCGCGCGCTCCCCCCGGCGTCACGTGATGCGGGCGCGGGGCGGCCGAAGCTCCGGCCGCCATGTTGGGTGAGGGCAGCGCCTTCCTGGCAAAGCGGGGACGTTTATTGGGGGGTCCCGGTGAGTCCCGGCTATTCCCGGCTCCCACGGAACAGCGGAGCGGGGCCTGACGAAGCTACTTTGGCGAGCAACGGCGCTGGTAAAAGCTTTTACGGCTTACGGGCGCAATGCCTTTCAGCGCCTCCCATATGGTCTAGCGGTTAGGATTCCTGGTTTTCACCCAGGCGGCCCGGGTTCGACTCCCGGTATGGGAAGTTTCACTTTTTCTGCCGGATACCGAAAGTCCCAGCCCTCCTCTCCCGTTTTTCTGCACATTCTCCCTCAAAACTTTTCGGGCATTGTTTTTTTGCACCTCTGCGGCAAAATTTCTCGGGGCCAGGAGACGCCTGAAGCCGTGCGAGCGCTTTGTCACTGCAAACGCAACTTCCCACCTGTTTAAATGTTCAAGTGCTTTGGAGCACAGAGTCCCCAGCTAATTGACATGCTGTTAATAGGCTGCTTCTCAAACGCAAGCAAGAAAATTCCTGCTTGTGTCCCACGGTGTGTTTTAAACCGCTCTGACTTGCTCAAGGCAAATAGGATTGTGCTGAAGATAAATATATAGAAATCCATATGTGATAAATAGATTTATACATGTGGGGGCTCATTTATTGCTGGAGGGATTCCTGGGAGCTCCCGTAAACCTGCGGGACTCGAGATCTGGAAAGATCTGCTGGGGTTTCCTGTGTTCCAGAAATCCTGGGAGCTCCTCAGGAGCTCTGGAGCTGCTGCCACAGAGCCGAGGCCATTCCCTTGGGTGTCCCCTCCCAGAGCCATCATTCTCCTCTTGTGTCCCCTTAGAGCCATCACCTTCTCTGTCCCCTGAGGCCTGTCCCCTTGGGTGTCCCCTCGGAGCCTCATCATCCCTCCCAGAGCCATCAATCACCTCCGGGGTCCCCTCCCAGAGCCATCAATCACCTCGGGTGTCCCCTTCGAGCCTCATCACCTTGCGTGTCCCCTCTAAGCCTTGTCACCCTTCTCACAGCCATCAATCCCTCGTGTGTCCCCTCCCAGACCCTTGTCACCCCCTTCCACAGCCCTGGTACCTGGCAGTTTCAGCTCCAAGGAAATTCCAGCCTGGCAAACCTTTGACTATTTAATGGCCAGGAAAGGCAGTGCTGCTCCCACAGGATTCCAGGTTTTTAAATCTTTTGAAGCTTTTTCTTCCCATTCCTTAAAGCTTTTAAAGCTAACACGGACATAAAAATGGATTTAGATTTCTCTTTTAAAACCCGGGAAAGATGTCAAGGTAACACCCACCCCCTTCTTTTTTGTATTTAACAAACACTTTTTATTTATATTTCAAATATTCTTGTCAGATATGTGTTCATTTTATATTCACGCAAAACAAATCCCAGGAGCAGCTGTGACAATGACTTTGTGTCCCCTAAACTGTGCCAAGGTCCACGAGAATTTGGAGCCATTTCACCTCTTTGTTCCTCTCGCTGAACTCTCAGATATCCCAATTAAACAGAAAAAAATTCCAAGTCTGATTAGCTGTGAAGGGGGAAAAGAATAAAATGGGGTTTTTTTCTCTCCTACCCCCCTTCCTTCTGGACCTCTCCTCTATTTTTAAAGCAGATTTTTAAAGCAAATTGTCCAAAGTCGGAATATTCTGATAAATCTGTCTAATTCCCTGATGTTCTTGTAGGAGAACAACTTGTCTTCAATTTTGGAACTCGGTTTCTGACTGAGCTGCACAATGACAACATTCACTTGCTGCCAGCAGCTGCTCTGAGCCGTCCTTGTTCAGCAGGAGCCTTCTGCTCACAGACCCTCCACACTCAAGTTAATTTTTGAAGCTTTATTGGCCAAATTTTCACTTAACAACCCCAAAGCTGTAGGAAATGCAGCTCAGGAGCTTGTGCAGAGATAACCCCGCACTCCAGGAGCCAACTGCACCCCCTGAACAAGCTCTGAGCATTCAAACTCCTGTTTTTGGGACTGTGGCAGAGCACAAGGAGCTGAAAGGGGGGAAGCTCCACTCTTTCCTTGACAGAGCGCCCTGGATTTGGGATTTAGGGCTGTTTGCACAGAGATAAAAAGATAAAGGCCCCAGCACGCCCATCATCTCCAGCAGCAGCACAGGAAAGCAGGCAGGAAGTTGTGCTCACTCCCAAAAATATCCCGACTTTTTAATGCAGCTCACAAGACAAAAATAACTTCATCACCAGGTATTGTTTAATTGGCTTCAGTACTGCTTTGAAATAAATCAGAGACCCACAGCATCATTACTGTCACGGAGAAAAACCCCAAACTGAGCTGCCAAAACTTGAAGACCAAAACATTTTGTGTAAAATGTGCACAAAAAGCAGCCTGAGGGTCGCTGCTCTCTGATAAAGTTGTACTCAGGGCTCAGCAAATGCCTAGACTCTTTGTTCCAAGGCTCTCTCTGCCTTCACTGGAGGGTTTTCTTCACACACTGAATGTTTCCATCTGTTTTGTGGAAGAGAGCCACAAATGAGCTGGAAGGTGTTTGACACAGGCACAAAGGGCTATCAGCGTTCCCACCTATCCATGCCAAGGGAAATGAGGCACCTTTAGAGCTATGGGTGGTTTTAAACAGGAGAAGTCACCAGCCAGGCCGCCCTTTGTCTCCTTGGCCCCACCCTGACTACAGGGGATCAATAAATGTTATTTAAATCCAGGGCAGCAGTGCCCTGTGTGCAGCTCTCAGTCCTTCCAACACCCCAAAATCAGCAAAATCCTCTGAAGAAGGTGAGGTGAGGTGGGCTGAGGGGGTGAAGTCTTTGTGCCAGTGCTGCTGTGGGTAATTAGCACAACATCATTAATTACAGAATCCCAGACTGGTTTGGGTGGGAAGGACCTTAAAGCTCATCCAGTTCTAGCCCTGCCACGGGCAGGGACACCTTCCACTGCCCCAGGGTGGCACTCCCTAAGAATGTGTGGATGTCACAGAGCTGTGCAGAGAGCTCAGGCTGACAGGAACTGCTCTGCTGCTCCACAGTCCCTGTAATCCCCTCTTCAGCTGCTCATGTCTTGTCTTGCAGGAACTCCCAATGATCAAGCAGCGCGTGCAGGGGAAAAGAAGGGAATCGGGGAATGATCAGAGGTGTGTGCACAGGAGGGAGCCTGTCAGAGGGAGCCTCCAGCAGCACACAGAGATTCCCTCCCGTCCCCAGCCTTAATCATCCTCGTTTCCTGCAACATTCCTATCTTATCTCCTGCTTTGAAGGCTGCAGAATCCTTCTGAAAAGCTGTCAGGATTACACAGGGCAAGTGCAGCTTGCACAGAGCTGCTAATGAGCTTGTCGAGATCCGGATGCCCAGCAGAGTGTCTGCTTTAACCCTCAGCGTGCACTCGGCTGTAAATCGGCACAGTATTCACGCCAGCCCAGGGGCAGGGCTGCACATTCCTCCTCTCCATGCTGGAAGTGTGGGGAGTGTGACAGCAGCTGTCAGCCAGCAGCACAACACGATCTGGGGAATGTCATCCACGGATAAATCACAGCCTGGAGCAGCTCCTTCACCTGATCACCTCTAACTCTCCTTTGGAGAAGATTTGTGACCGGTTTCTGCCCCTCTCCTGCTGCCTCCAGCTCCAGGACACGACCAGGACCGCAGCCGCCTCTCCCACGGCCCTCAACCAGACCCAGCCTGGAAAACTCTCCCCGGCACCAGCACAGCGCCGGCCTCTTCCAGGGCACCACCCTCAACAGAGATTTTTCACCCTCAGCCGCAGACTCCTTCCTTTGACCCTCCTAAAGGCCACCAAAGCTACCGTGTGACCCCGGCTATCCTCGGCCCAAGACCCGGACCCAAAAACTCCTCCGGCCCCCAAAACCGCTCCGGTCCCCAAAACCGCTCCCGGACCCCAAAACCGCTCCCGGACCCCAAAACCGCTCCCGGACCCCAAAACTCCTCCCGGACGCCAAAACTCCTCCGGACCCCAAAACTCCTCCGGACCCCAAAACCGCTCCCGGACCCCAAAACCGCTCCGGACCCCAAAACTCCTCCTGGACCCCAAAACTCCTCCGGACCCCAAAACTTCTCCTGAACCCCAAAACTCCTCCGGACCCCAAAACCGCTCCCGGACCCCAAAACCGCTCCCGGACCCTTCCGCGCCTCTTCCCGGAGCGCGGCCCCCTCACAGCCCCTGTGACGTCACCGCAGCGCCGCCGGCTGCGATTCGTCGGTTCTGACCCCGCGCCTGCGCACTGCCGCGGCTAAAGCGCCGCTGCTTCCGCGTTGCTGGGTGCCGGCATTGCCGCTCTCGCCGCTCCCGGTGTTCCCGGTGCCCTCGGTGTTCCCCCTGCTCCCGGTGTTCCCCCTGCTCCCGGTGTTCCCCCTGCTCCCGGTGTTCCCGGTCGGGCAGTGCGGCCCCTCCGACCGCGCATGCGGTGTCTGAGGGGGCTCGAGCGGGGCGGACGGCAGAGGGCGCTGCGCGTGCGCGAGGCGCGCTGCTGGTGGCGCCCCCTGGCGGCCGCGGGGGGCGCGGCCCCGGGAGCGCGCGCTCCCCTCACATCGCTGAGGCGGGAAAAGCTCCGGGACCCTCCAGTGCAGCCTGTGAGGAATCCCCGCCTCGGCACCAGCCCACAGCGCCGGGGCCGCCTGCAGGCGTTCCTTGGGCCCCTCCGGGGATGGGAACTCCAGACCCCGCTGGGCAGTTCCCATTCCTGAGCTCCCTCTCCATGTGGAAATTCCTCCTGGTGCCCACCCTGCCCCTCCCTGGCCCAGCCTGGGGCCGTTCCCTCTCCTCCTGTCCCTGGAGCACAGCCCGGCCCCCCCGGCTGTCCCCTCCTGTCAGGAGCTGTGCAGAGCCACAGGGTCCCCCCGAGCCAATTAAAGAGCTGTTGTGTTTGAACTTCCCTCTCTTGTGTTTAAACCGCACCAAATTTGCATCCTTGTCTGAAGCCATAAAATCAGAGAATCACGGAATCACTGAGGAAGGAAAAGCCCTCTCAGATCTTGGAGCCCAACCATTCCCCCAGCACTGCCGAGGCCACCACTGCCCCTGTCCCCAAGTGCCACATGCACACAGCCTTTAAATCCCTTCAGGGACAGTAATTGCCCCACTGCCCTGGACAGTTCATGCCAGGGCAGGACAACCCTTTCCATGCAGGAATTGTCCTTAATATCCAATCTGAGCCTCCCGGGGCCAGCCTGGGGCCGTTCCCTCTCCTCCTGTCCCTGTCCCTGTCCCTGGAGCACAGCCCGGCCCCCCCGGCTGTCCCCTCCTGTCAGGAGCTGTGCAGAGCCACAGGGTCCCCCTGAGCCTCCTTTTCTCCAGGCTGAGCCCCTTTCCCAGCTCCCTCAGCCTCTCCTGGGGCTCCAGTCCCTTCCCAGGTCCGTTCCCTGCCCTGGACACGCTCCAGCCCCTCCAGGTCTTGCTGTGAGTGTCCCAGAGCTGTCCCCAGCACTGAGGTGCCCCAGCAGTGCCAGGGATGGGCACTGCCCTGCTGCCACACCGCTGCTGGCACAAGGTGCCCTTGGCTTTGGCCATCTGGGCACACTGGGCTCGTGTCCAGCCACTGTCCCCAGCACCCCCGGGGCCCTGCCCAGTTTTCCATCCCCTCTTCCCCCAGCCTGGAGCATTCCATGGAGACCCAAGGGCAGGACCAGGCACTTGGCCTTGCTGACCAAGTTCTGGTGTCACCCCTTGGATCCAGCCTGTCCTGATCCCTCTGCAGAGCCTCCCTGCCCTCCAGCAGATCCACATCCCTCCCAGCTCGGTGCCAGCTGTGAATTTACTGATGATCATCCCCTAACCCAGATCATCAATAAAGATAACGGCACTGGGCTCAGTGCTGATCCCTGGGGACACCAGGCTGGCCCCAGCTGGATGTGGCACCATTCCCACCATCCCACCCCTCCCTGGGCTGGCCACCAGCAAATTTTTAACCCTGCCTGACCCTGTCCATGGGCTGCAGCTTTTCCTGCAGGTCCAGCACAGCAGCACCCTGGGAGGGCTGAAATGAGGCACAAAGGCAAAATTCCATCCCAAAGAATGGCCTGA